>NC_037680.1:114074118-114419565 GCF_003255815.1 Theropithecus gelada
GTGGGGACAGTGGTGAGTGGGGGGACAGTGGTGAGTGGGGACAGTGGTGAGTGGGGGGACAGTGGTGAGTGGGGACAGTGGTGAGTGGGGGCACAGTGGTGAGTGGGGGCAGTGGTGAGTGGGGACAGTGGTGAGTGGGGGGACAGTGGTGAGTGGGGACAGTGGTGAGTGGGGGGACAGTGGTGAGTGGGGACAGTGGTGAGTGGGGGGACAGTGGTGAGTGGGGGCAGTGGTGAGTGGGGACAGTGGTGAGTGGGGGCACAGTGGTGAGTGGGGACAGTGGTGAGTGGGGGGACAGTGGTGAGTGGGGACAGTGGTGAGTGGGGGGACAGTGGTGAGTGGGGACAGTGGTGAGTGGGGGCACAGTGGTGAGTGGGGGCACAGTGGTGAGTGGGGACAGCGGTGAGTGGGGACACAGTGGTGAGTGGGGACAGTGGTGAGTGGGGACAGTGGTGAGTGGGGGGACAGTGGTGAGTGGGGACAGTGGTGAGTGGGGGCACAGTGGTGAGTGGGGGCACAGTGGTGAGTGGGGACAGCGGTGAGTGGGGACACAGTGGTGAGTGGGGACAGTGGTGAGTGGGGGCAGTGGTGAGTCGGGGCACAGTGGTGAGTGGGGGCAGTGGTGAGTGGGGGCACAGTGGTGAGTGGGGACAGTGGTGAGTGGGGGCAGTGGTGAGTTGGGGCACAGTGGTGAGTGGGGGCAGTGGTGAGTGGGGGCACAGTGGTGAATGGGGACAGTGGTGAGTGGGGACAGTGGTGAGTGGGGACAGTGGTGAGTGGGGGGACAGTGGTGAGTGGGGACAGTGGTGAGTGGGGGGACAGTGGTGAGTGGGGACAGTGGTGAGTGGGGGCACAGTGGTGAGTGGGGGCAGTGGTGAGTCAGGGCACAGTGGTGAGTGAGGGGGACACAGCAACCTCAGTTGAGTTGGTGCCCCCCGAGGCCTCCCCACAGCACACATGCCGCCGGGTCTGACAGCAGGATCCTGGCCCCCTCACCTCCCTTCCCGTGAACATCCGGCCCGAGTTTCCTCATAGCCAGTTACTCAACTGTACCTTTGTTGGGGTTCATTTTTGTTTATTATTTGTTGTTTCTACCAAAAGCTCTTTATGAGGGGACTCTGAGCCCTGCTCTGAGGATCTGAAAGGCACACACACTCACAGTGTGAAATCCAAAAGGAGCCACCTGAATCACATTGCCTCTTATTGAAAGCCTTAGTCCGCTGCAACATGAAGATGGATGTGACTAGAAGGGATGGCGCAGGAGACTCACATCAGAGGAGCTGCTCCTGTCAGACCAACATCCTCCTCTCCTGATCCCATCAGGAATCTTCAGACAAAACCACCCTGATGAGGACATTTGGCAAAAGAATGGAAGATGTCCTTAGGAGAGTCCCAGACAGGGTCATGATGGAAAATACAGGATGCCCAGTTAGCTTTAAATTTCAGATCAACAATAATCTAGTAAAAGTATGCCCCATGCAACATTTGGGACTTACACTAAAAAAATTAGCTGTTGATCTTGTGAACGCAAAATATCTGAGACAGGTCTCAGTCAATTGAGAAAGTTGATTTTGCCAAAGTTAAGGACACACCCATGACACAGCCTCAGAAAGTCCTAAGACTTGTGCCAAGGTGGTTGGGGGAACAGTTTGCTTTTATACATCTTAGGGGGACATGAGACATCAATCAGTACGTGTAAGATGTACCTCGGTTCGATCCAGTAAGGCGGGACAACTCTTAAGTGGGGGCTTCCCGGTTATAAGTAGATAAGAGGCAAAAGGTTACATTATTTTGAGTTCTTGATCAGCCTTCCACTGAATACACAATTTAGTCTGGCTCAGTGAGTCTGCGTTTTTACTTAAGCAACAGGGGAGAGGAAGCAATCCGATCTGCAGGTGAGCTTCAGAGGGATGACTTGGAATAGAATGGGAGGCAGGTTTGCCCTAAGCAGTTCCCAGCTTGACTTTTCCCTTTAGCTTAGTGTTTTTGGAGTCCCAAGATTTATTTTCTTTTCACAATCTGAAATTCAAAGCTCCCTGGGTATGCTGCTTTTTAATTTGCACAGTCTGGCAGCCCTAGTCCCAGAGCCCTGGAATGGCATACTGGAGGTGGCCGTGCAGTCCCAGCGTCCCCGACCAAGCGTGCATAGAGAGCATCCATCCTTACATCCAGCTGACACATGCCCATGCTCCTCCCTGTGGACGGAGGTTAAACAATAACATAAAGTTTCTTCTTTGTCCTCTAGATATTTCTCCCTCGAGTGGCTGGGAAACTTGGCAAGAGACCAGAGGACGCAAATGCAGACCCTTCAAGCGAGGCCAAGGTATGTGTTACTCCATCCAAGCCCAGACAGCGCACGAAGGCGGAAGACTGCACCCCTTTCCAGCAGTGTGGCAAGTCCACGGGGTGGCGGAGCTCCTGTGTCTGCAAAGCCGCCCACACAGCTGCAGTGCCCACACCGCTGCCACAACACCGTGGCAACTCCCATGGGTTGGCTTCCTCAGTGGCACACACTGAGCTGGGTTTGTGTAGATGCATTTGTTGAAAATCCAAGAAAGCCCAGTAGGGGAGTGGGAAAGTGAGACGGGAAAGGAAGGAAGCAAGCATCGGACATGAAGCAAACCCACGCAGGCTGACTGTGGCTCAGTCCTCCTGGGGGCTCTGGAGACCATGCAGTTCACACCCCAGAGTTAATTCCATGTAGGAGCAAGGCCACCAGCACTTATCCCTTCCACACCCGTCAGTCCTGAGTAAGGGCCAGGCCCTGGGCCACACACATTCCCAGGCACTTCTGCCCTTCCCTGAACAGGCACAGCAGGCCCATGGCCTGGGGACTGCCTCCATCTGGGAGACCGAGGCGCCGGCTGCCAAAGGTGGAAACACCCAGGAGCCAGTGTGCTCAAAATGGCACAAGGACTTGCGGGGGTGTGAGCGGGACCCACAGATGGCAATGCACAGAGGGCGGAGCCAGCCTGGGAGGGAGGAGCTCCCTGCGTTCAGGTGGAGTGGTTAGGAGTAGGATGAGGGGTGCCATGGCCAGCGTCCCAGGAGGAATGGGCTTCAGCTTCAGGAGCTACCTGCAGCCCAGTGCCGCAGGGAGCCTCCAGGAACACCTAGCCACTCCTCATCACAACCCTGGCAGTTCCTCACAGTGACACGCAGTGTTTTCAAAAGTCCATCTTTCCACATGATGTTTACAGCACCCAGCGGCTAGGCAGTGCTATTAACCCTGTTGTACTGATGAACAAACCAGCCAGCTCAGGGCAGTGGGTGAGCCTGATCCAGATCACAGACAGGAAGTGACAGCAGGGTCTCAGCCCAGGCCATGCCTGACAACCACACTCTTCTCTGGGGGGGGCCGCTTCCACCTTTGTCCCCAGAAGCCCAGCCTGACAGCTTCTGCAGCACCTCTGGGAGCCACCCACAAACCCAGCCAGGCAAAATCCCAGGGTGCCAGACACCAGGAGAAATTTCTAGGGAATTAGGCCATTTGGCTGTCTCTTCACTTCCCTGAAAAGCCAAACAGAGAATGGATTTCTTATCGCATCGTAGCAAGGTAATCAATTGGAAAAGAGACAGGAGGAGAGGTGTGAGGACCAACAGTCACGGGGACCTGGGAACCGTATTAGACACAATTGATCTTCCAGTGTCCTTGTAAAGAGAGCTACAGGCCCACTTTACAGAGGAGGAGACCAAGGTTCAGAGAGGATAAGAAGTGAATTAGCCAGGTGCAGTGGCTCACACCTGTAATCCCAGCACTTTGGGAGGCCGAGGCGGGTGGATCATGAGGTCAGGAGATGGAGACCATCCTGGCTAACATGGTGAAACCCCATCTCTACTAAAAATACAAAAAACAAAATTAACCGGGTGTGGTGGCGGGCTCCTGTAAGTCCCAGCTACTCAGGAGGCTGAGGCAAGAGAATGGCTTGAACCCAGGAGGCGGAGCTTGCAGTGAGCTAAGATCACACCACTGCACTCCAGCCTGGGTGACAGAGCGAGACTCCGTCTCAGAAAAAAAAAGAAGTGAATGAATTGCCCATGTCTCACAGTGGTAAGGGGGTAGTGCTGGGATCTGAACCAGACCTGCAGGACAGAAACTTATACACCTTCTGCCATATCGCCCAAATGTGGCAGCTCCCCCAAAGCTGAGCATCTCTTATTTCAGGCATTTAGTGCTTAATTTATTGAAAATGTCCATTCTAATGTTGCTAAAAGTTCAAATATTGCTAGAGAGCAGAAAACAGTGAGCCTGGTTAATCAGAAGCTGGAAGAGCAATAAGAAATCACAACTTAGTTCACAATTCCTAAACATCACAATTGGATGGAGCCTGGAGACACTCTGTTTCTTCTAGGCAATGGCTGCGCCCTATCTTCTGAGAAGAAAGTTCAGTAATTCCCTGAAAAATCAAGGTAAGAGCCCTCTGCTCCCCGCACCCCCATGAGCCTGGGAAATGAGCTCCAGGGAGGAAAATGACCAGTTGCAGCTCTGTGTGTTTCTTCATAATCTGTGGGACATATCTCGTGTCCTGACTCCCAAAAATCGTTCCCAGTGCCACTCGGGTCACCCTCAGGACCCAGCACGTTGGTGTTCCAGACAGCTGGAACTTGCTGCTTTAAGCATGCAAAGGTGGCCCTGGTGGCAGTGGTGATGGTGGTGGTGTTTCCATGTTTTTCTACATAAATTGTCCTAACATGGTACACAGTTTCTGGCCTTCTTACAGAAAGTACGGGTCATCATTTAGCCTTCCTTGAAGGCTTGGTGGTGACAGGGACATTAGCTTTGTCCTGGACTAATGGGATGTGAGGCCTCCCCAGCATGTGGTCGGGCTCTTGGGGTATCTGTGTGCTCATTTCATTCACTCAACCTGTGACCCAACCACTGCTTGCCGGAGGTTGGCAGCTCCTCTCCCCATTCAGAGCCCCGTCCTTCTGCTGTCGAGCTGTTTCAGGCCCCGCCCCTCTGCTATCCAGCTGTTTCAGGCCCCCAAGCATTGTTGCATTGATCTGTTGTCCCTGTTTTCTGAGCTTTGTCCTCACACACACCATCGTTCAAACTCTGCCACAGCTGCAGTCCTAGCAGACAGTGTGTGTCCCTCCTCTGCTCACAAGCAATCCTTGGCTCTCAACTGCCTGCAGAATGAAGTGGGATTTCTTAGCATAGCCCTGCAGACTTTGGCCATTTGTCGCACACTGGAGTCAGCCGGCCCCCTACTACACCCACCTAAGGATGCACCTCCTTCCCATGCATGGAACAACACAAGCAGACGCTGGTTTCAGAGTGCGCCACACAAGCACATGCCTCCACGCCTGGGTGTGCCCCCTCCCTGCCCATCTCTGTCCTGTGAAGTCCTCCGGGGCCAAGTATGAAGCCTCTCCCCTGGGGCTCTCCACCACCTCCCTGCAACACCCAGCACATTGATCCCTCTTTCCAGTCAGCTCGCTCCTTGGTCAGTCAGCCACCCACCTCCATGCCAGATCGCTCTTTGCACCCCCTGAGCTCCCAGCACACATTCTGGTCAATCCTGGGACAGAGCTGGTGCCCAAGGCCCTTTGGGGCTAATCCCAGATTCAGGATCACCAGCCAGGAGAGCGACTTTGCCAGAGATGACCTGCTAAGGAGCTGCCAGCAGGGGCTCCTGGAGATCCACGTGCTGGCTCTGAGGGGAGTTTCCAGCACGTCTCGTGGGCTGAAATCCAGGTGGAGATTCTTGTTTGTTTTGTTTTGTTTTGTTGAGACAGAGTCTCACTCTGTGGCCCAGGCTGGAGTGCAATGGTGTGATCTCAGCTCACTGCAACCTCCGCCTCCCGGGTTCAAATGATTCTTCTGCCTCCGCCTCCTGAGTAGCTGGGATTACAAGTGCCCACCACCATGCCTGGCTAATTTTGTATTTTTAGTACAGACAGGGTTTCACCATGTTGGCCAGGCTGGTCTCGAACTCCTGACATCAGGTGATCCACCCACCTTGGCCTCCCAAAGTGCTGGGATTACAGGCGGGAGCCACCATGCCCAGCCGAGAGGTTCATGTTTGTAGCAGGAGGACAAAGGGCGATTCCTTGCATCCTCTGTATGAATGGTTTCGTGAAGGGTAGACTCTGTCCTATCCAGAGACCTCACTCATGTCCAGTCCAAGGCCAGAATAGCTCACCCCCGGCCCCCTGATAGCCCACAGGCATTTTGGGGTCTGAACGGCAAAGTTGAGGCCTGACCTTCACGTTTCTCCCAGCCATCATCACCACCCTCCGCCAAGGGTGGCCAAGGGGGCTTTTCACTGTCTACAGAGGCCAGCCCCACACACTGGCAGGTCCTCGGGCCTCCGTCCCAGGGTCTGCGGGGCCTCATGTGACTTCACTCCTCAGGAGTCATGATCCCTCAAGTTAGGTGATTCCCTCCACAGAGGTTAGTCCTGGAGCAGGGACAGAGGGTCGGCAGGCCAGGCCAGATGACCCTGCAGAGAGAACAGCACAACAGGAGCATGCTGCTGAGCCAACTCCCAAAAGAGGAAAGGGACAAAGGCCTGGCTTGTAGCATGTGCCAGTTTCTGTGGCATAAATTCTCCCGCCCTGGCTGATCGCAAGTTCCCAGCTGATGTCACCGAGTGTGGAGTCAGAAAGAGGCGCACACAGTCAGCTCTCAGGAGCCCTGGCAACTGACTGCAGTCAGGCAGGCCACAGAAGACATGCAAAAGTGAAGAAGGGCCTGCACCAGCCACCTGAACACGAACACTCAACCAGGATGTGAGGCCAGATGCCCCCAGTTACACAGCCACGGCCCCAGGAGGGGCCCCCGTGATGAGGGTCAGAGTCTGAGACCCCTTGGGCTGTTGCCGTGTCACAAAGGAAAGGCAAGGAATCCGGGTATGGTGGCTCACACCTATAATCCCAGCATCTCAGGAGGCCAAGGCGAGCGGATCACTTGAGGTCAAGAGTTCGAGACCAGCCTGGCCAACATGGTGAAACCGCGTCTCTACCAAAAAATACAAAAATTAGCCAGGCATGGTGGTGCACACCTGTAGTCCCAGCTACTTGGGAGGCTGAGGCAGGAGAATCACTTGAACCCCGGAGGCGGAGGTTGCAGTGAGCTAAGATTGCGCCACTGCACTCCAGTCTGGGTGACAGAGCAAGACGTTGTCTCAACGAAAAAGAAAAGAAAAGGAAAAAGAAAAGACAGAGACCGCATACCAGTGCAGTGCAACGGGCCTTTCTGCTGTTTCATTAGTGTGAGGATTCCTGGGGCCACAGTGAGGTGGAACGTTAATGCCTGCTCCAAAACAAAGGAGAAAGATGTTGGCAAAACTGTTTATTTGCGTGAAACCTGAAATGTAAATGTCTTGTTAAAAATATGTGATGTGGAAACTTCTTAAAAGGGGATATGTCGATTTTTATTCTACCTTTTAAATGTCTGAGGAGGCCTAGGCACTTGTTTGGGCTAGGTATGTGATTGATAAAGCACCATCCCTCTCCCTGTTTTCCCCAAAGGCAAAGATGATGATTCTTTTGATCGGAAATCAGTGTACCGAGGCTCGCTGACACAGAGAAACCCCAACGGGAGGAAAGGAATGGCCAGCCACACCTTCGCGGTAAAGTTTTCTCTCATTCTCTGAGGAGTTTTTAAAATTCAGTGACCCATCAGATTTATGTGTTAATATTAAGTCTTCAGAGCAAAGAAAATGGAGATAAACAAAACAAGGATTCAGACCAGAGAATCAAAGCAAAAAGTAAAGTCTTTGCCAACGAGGGCTTGAACATCTAAATACTCTGAAATTAGAATAATATCTTCTTGTGTTTTAGAGCTTTAAATTTTCAAATACTTGCTGTCCACACACCCCATTGGATGAGGACCTGTGTCATTGACCCAAATTTATAGCTGAGAAAACAGAGGCAGAGAGAGGCTAAGTAAAACACCCAAGGGAGTTCACCTAATATTGTGAAGAACGCAAACCCAGCGTTTGACCAACTTGTCCATGCGTGTATGTGTGTGGCTGCGTTCACTCCTGTGTGCATTTGTGTGTACTGTGTGCATGCCTGTGTGTTTGTGCACACCCATGTGTAGGTACCTGCTTACACACCCAAGTGTGTGTGTTACCACAACGAAAGCACAGATTTATTGAAAAGGAAGTTCACTCCATAGAGTGGGAACAGGCTAGAGCCAGTGGCTCAGGAGCCTGGTTACAGAATTTTCTGGACTTTAAGTGCCCTCCAGAGGTTTCCCATTGGTTACTTGGTTATACCCTATGCAAATGAAGGAGGGGACCCAATCAATGTGATCGGTCGCAGGAGGCAACCAATCGGAGGCTGAAGGGAAGTTACAAATTTACACATGAAGACTTGGCCAATGACTTGTCTGATTGGTTGGGGGAGGGGACCAATCCGAGGTACTTTCCATTTTCATCTGAGATGCAGAGGAAAGGGGGCATAGCAAAGGGAGTAGCCGCTGGACTTTTTGTTCCTCAGGCATGGAGAGGTAGGGTTTTCATTTTGATTCAGTTCTAGGAAGTTAGCACGAATTGGCCTTAGGTTCCCTGCCTCCAGACCCTATTCTCTTGCCCCACGTGCGTGTGTGCACAAACATATAATCTAAGTTTGTGTCTACTGATGTGCACATCCATGTACACACCTGTATATTTGTATGTGCACGCCCATGTGTGTCTGTGTTATATGCCTGTGTGTGTTTGTACTTTACAGAAACCTGTGGTGGCCCATCAGCCCTAACAGGGGACAGGACAGAGCAACAGAGCAGCCCTGCACTCTTTTCCCTCCACCACGGCCATCCTGTCCCTCATTGGCTCTGCGCTTACCACTGTACACAGTCACCATCCCAGTGAGAAACAAGGAGTACCCTCCACGTGGACTCCCCCTGCAAGAGGACAGCGACATTCAGTCTTGCAGTGCTCATTTGGGTTTACTGATGACTCCTGGCCACCCCACTAGCCCCTCTGATCTGTGAGAAACAGCTAAGCTGCTGTGACTTCCCTTTAGGACAATGTTGTGTTAACCTTTGAAGGACACACAGAAGACCTTTATACTGTGATCTTTTACCCCTTTCACTCTTGGCTTTCTTATGTTGCTTTCGTGAATGAAATGGAAAAAAAGATGACTCAGTTAAGGCACCAACCATATGTGTATTCTTGATGGTCTATATCGGGGTGTGAGCAGATGTATGCTTATTTCTTATGGGTGTGATTGTGATTGGAAATTAGGCATCCAGACAAGTGACTGAACTAATGACCTGCTGAATAATGACGGAGGAATAGACACCCCAGCCCCCACCCTACGTGCACGCACTCTGCAAGTTCCCATGTGATCTGTAAACCAGGGGAAATTACACTGTGGTCAAGGGCAGAGCCTGCACATGGCAGCAAGTGAGCATCTGATACATGCTCAGATGCTAGTGCAGAAAGCCTGCTGGGAGAGGGAGAGACAGCAGGCAGAGATCCAGATGGGCAGGGAAGAGGTCTGGTTCTAGCCTGGCTCTGCCACTCACTGCAACAGATCCAGTGGGGCAGAGGACAGAGGGTCACAACCAATGAGGAATGCCTGCCAAGGATGGGGGTGCAGAGGACAGAGGGTCACAACCAATGAGGAATGCCTGCCAAGGATGGGGGTGCAGAGGCCACAGGTCAGCTTGCCACTCGCCCCTTGGTTACATAGATGATCTCCCCTCAGACAGCCTGCGACTCAGAGTTATTTCCTAATATCTGTGTGCCCCATCCAGTTTTAAGCAGACCCCTCCGAGACTCTCCAAAGCTGCCTTTGAACATCCTAACAGTAATCACATCTCACCCTCCCTGAGGTTCACCCTAGACAGGACCCAATGGCTGCACTGTTTTTGTCAGAGGGGGTGCTGAGAGGAGTGGCTTCCTTCGGAATCAAACAAGTAGAGACAAGAGGCAAGCCTTTTGTCTTCAAGGGTTGACCAAGTTAAGTGTTTCCTACCCTCTCTGAATAGGACGCTTCCAGGAGCTCTCCCATCTCTCACTTAAAACTAAAGTTTGAATCTCAAAGTGTTTTGCTGGGAGGCAGATACTCCTGCATCTTCAGGAGACCTGTGAGCACACGTTAGCAGCTATTTCTCTGACTCCTTGTGGCATCAGATAAAAACGTGGGAGTTTTTCCATATAATTCCCAACATTGCTTATAAATTCTATTTTTTGAAAAAATTATTCAGGCTAGGCAAGGTGACTCATACCTATTATCCCAGTCCTTTGAGAGGCCAAGGTGGGAGAATTGCTTGAGGCCAGGAGTTTAAGGCCTCCTGGGCAACATAGTGAGATCCCATCTCTACAAAAAAACAAAACAAAAAATTACCCATGCATGATGGTACATGCCTGTAGTCCTACCTACTTAGGAGGCTGAGGCAGGAGGATCACTTGAGCCCTGGAGGTTGAGGCTGCAGTGAGCCATGATCGCATAACTATACTCCAGTCTGGGCAATAGAGTGAGACTCTCCTCTCTCTCTCTCTACACACACACACACACCCTATTGGCTCTGCTTCTCTGAAGAGCCTTGACCGATGCACAGTCCCTATGTAAGAGCCTTGTCTGATGTTCAGTGTGTCTGTGTTTGAAACTTGTAAACTGGTTAGATGGGAGCCATGTGTGAGGGTCGGGGAACACCGTTTATTTTTATCACAAATGCAATGCCAAGGTCCCAGAGTCATGGCCACTTGGGGTAGGAAAGCCTGTCTTCCTAAGTGAGGTTTCATGGGAGCCCAGCCACACCCATTCATCTGCCTTTTCCCCATGGCTGCTTTTCTGCTACAACAGCAGATTTGGCCAGCTGCCACCAAGATCCTATGGCCCACAAAGCTGGGCACGTTTACTATCTGGCCCATTACAGAAGAAGTTTGCCAGTCCTGTGTTCAAGATTGGATTTGGAGCATCACCTACAGACCACAAGCAAAGGAGCTGGCAGGTGGGCGCCGTGATACAGTCCCTGACTCGGACGATCCCTTCTTTGCTGTGGGGCCACTCTGCCTCCTTCGCTTCTCCCCGCTTCTCCCCACAAGACCCTCCTCCCTGGTACTTTCTCGGGGTCATTCACTGAGTCCTTTTTCTCTGTCCACCCCCCGACACCTGTCCTCTTCTTGCCTTCTCTCAGGTGTCCCCACTTTTCCCGGGCTGTTCACAGCCACCTGTCCTCTGGCCACACCCATGTTCAGGTTTACGGCTGAGACCTCATTAAAGAGCTCTGGGGTTCTTTGGGGTCTCAAATGCAAGCAAATAAAGAAAGAAAGAGTCCCAGGCCCAGCGAGCAGCTACCTGGCCACCCTCTAGGGCTTCTCAAATACCTGCCCACAACTGACCTCAGCATTTCCCTATCCCCAAAGTTCCCATCTTAGTCCCCCAGCCCTCAGTCTGGAAACCCCCAGCCCATGACCTCCCAGCTCACTCCTTTTCTGTCCCTCACCTTAGCCCAAGCCCTATCCCCATATGTCTCCCAGACAGCTCTGGAATTCTTGTCTTTATCAGATCTCTTCCAGAGGACAGGAAAAAGGGGAAGCATGGCTCCTCTTTCATAAGGCTGATAAGACCTTCCTACCAAATGCAATGTGAGGAAGGAGAAGTAAAGGCAACATATTTTAACATATTTATTCCATACATTAAGTTTTCTTTTTTGTAGAGATAGGGTGTCGCTATGTTGCTCAGGCTGGTCTCAGTCTCCTGGCTTCAAGCAATTTTCCCACCTCAGCCTCCCAGAAATGTGCTTGTATTACAGGTGTGAACCACTGAGCACAACCTAAGAGATCTATTCTAAATAAAGTATTAATGAAACAAATCCCGGAATCTATTAGAAAACCTACTGTATCTTAACAAGGTAAGGTTCATCCCAAGAGAGCTAGGAATTCTTTAATGGTAGAAAAAGAAAATCTATTCTTGTGGTCCGCTGTGTTAACAGAGTAAATGAGAAAACCACTGTGACCACTTCATTCAATGAAGAAAGGCACACGAGAATTAATCAATAGCTGGCCGGGCGCAGTGGCTTATGCCTGTCATCCCAGCACCTTGGGAGGCCCAGGTGGGTAGATCATTTGAGGTCAGGAGTTGGAGACCAGCCTGGCCAACATGGTGAAATCCTGTCTCTACTAAAAATACAAAAATTAGCTAGACGTGGTGGTGGATGCCTGTAGTCCCAGCTACTTAGGAGGCTGAGACAGGAGAATTGCTTGAACCTGGGAATTGGAGGTTGCAGTGAGCCAAGATCACGCCACTGCACTCCAGCCTGGGCGACAGAGCTAGACTCCGTCTCAAAAAAATAAAACAAAATAAAATAAATAAATAAACAAACAAGTAGCTTAGAAAATTAGGACTGGAAGGAGTGGCAGTCAGTGTCTTTGTTCTCATTATCCCCGTGGCCTCCAGGAGGGTAGCATCGCAGGCAGTTGTACTTTCCCCAGGGAGGGGACTTTCCTGCACAGGTTCTAGTTCATATGTGGCACATCTCAAGTGGCCACATCACGTTCTGGATGAAATACTGACCAACAGAAGCTGGACCAAGAGTGCTTGGCTCTGCCTGTCCTGAGGCCCATGACCCAGTTAAACAGGGAATGGGGAGAAGCTCCCTGATTGCCTGTCTATGGTCAAACCCCATCTGTGGGATTCATTTCTCAAAGGACACTGAAGCCATGTGCAGCCTGAGAGCCTCAGGCCAGGCCTGCAGTCCTGTGACATTATTGCAAGGGCAGCCCACACCTCACTCGCCATCACAGCATCTCCAGCCAGCCACAGTTCTCAGAACAGCCTCTCAGCAGTTCTGAGGCCTCTGATGGACGCCATCAGTTTCCACGTGGAGGTGGCATAAGCAGGATTGATGCCTGTGCTACCGCCCAGCCCGCCTGCTGCCTCCCACTGGTGGACTCCCAAAGTGGCAAGATGCCAGTGCCACACTGTGACAGAGCAGCTTTACACACACACACACACACACACACACACACTCTCCAGTGGTGGATGCCCAGGAAGCTGCCCCCAGGTCCTGGAGTCTCAGTTTCTGTTGCTCTAGGCAGGCCTAGCCCTGGACAGAAAACCCACCTCCAAGACGGTGATTCTTAACCATCACCATCACCACTACGGTCGAGTTCCCTTATCTGAAGTACTTTGGACCAGAACAGTTTGGGATTTTGAGGGTTTTGGGAGGAGGATTTTGAAATATTTGCACTATACTCACGAGTTGAGCATCCCAAATTTAAAATCCAAAATGCTTCAGTGAACGTTTCCTTTGAGCATCAGCTCAGCACTCAAAAAGTTTCAGATTGGGGGTTTTTGGATTTGGGATACTCAACCTACATTTGTAAAAACTATGGGTAAACACTATGGGTGGGGAGCTTTTCATCATCACTGATGCCTGAGCTACCCCCGGGAATTCCTGGAAGGAATTTCATTCCAGGTAGAGCCCAGGCATTGGGAAGTTTTTAAGGCTTCCAAGTAACTCGAATCAGCAGCCCAAGCTGGGAGCTGCGTGCCCCACCCCGTCACCCTTCTCGTGCTCCTTACCCTACTTCCCGCCACCAGCCACCCCTGGACTCCAGAGCTCCCAGGGAGCCCACCAGCCACAAACCTGTGTCACTGGGATAAAGCAACCATGTAGCAAGGAAGAAGTTGACTGTGTCCTGTTCCCTGAAGGGGAAAGTATTGCCCAGAAGCTTTTCCTAAAGGACGGAAGTGGCACATTGACCATCTGCACCAATCCATGGGAAGCTCGTGCCAAGTTTCCTCTCCAGAAATTTTCCTTAAAAAGATTGTACTCAACTGCATGTAAGTGGTCATGAGTACAACCTATAATTATTCAGAACATGAATGATTGAGGTCCACGTTAAGTGGTAGAACATTGCACAGTTACTGAAAACGGCACAAACTTACAGATTTTTAGCATCTTGAGGATGTGATTGTTATAGTGTTAAGTGAAAAGAATGAAATTCAACATGTATAAATGTGATCAATCTACCCAGAAAATATGTGGGAAGCTCACTAGAAGAAAATGCATCAAATGCATCAAATGTAGAAGCGAGAGGCTTTTTTTTTTTTTTTTTTTTTTTGAGTCTTTCTCTGTCCCCCAGGCTAGAGTGCAGTGGTGCAATCTCAGCTCACTCCAACTTCCGCCTCCTGGGGGTTCAAGTGCTTCTCCTGCCTCAGCCTCCTGAGTAGCTGGGATTACAGGTGCACGCCACCATGCCCGGCTAATTTTTGTATTTTTAGTAGAAACAGGGTTTCACCATGTTGGTTAGGGTGCTCTCAAACTCCTGACCTCGTGATCCACCTGCCTCGGCCTCCCAATGTGCTGGGATTACAGGCATGAGCCACCACTCCCAGCCGCGAGAGGCTTCTTTAACATGATCAGTGGTGTGAACTAATTTTTTTTCCAAATGTGTATGAGCTGCTTTAATAATAAAAATACATTCATTTCTTTTATAATAAAAATAAACTTGTCTTATGAGAATAATAAACTTGTTTATGTTAAACATTATGAAGACGTAAAAGTCTAGAAACCACCTATTGTAAGTTATAGAGCGCCCACTTCCAAAGCACATATACTAAAATTGGAACGATGCAGAGAAGATTAGCATGGCCCCTGCGTGTAAGTTACAGAATGAGGAAGATATGGTGTGCATACGACAAATGCAGTTAGGACAGTCAGGCAGGTGAATGAACAAGGACCGAGAAGATCACGGAGATACAAAGCTGCAGTGTTGGGCTCTGGTGACTGTCCCTTCTCACCTTTCCCTTGAACGTGGTGATTTAAAGGCAGGGAGAGAGGACTGGAAGGAGCCCAGGAGCCTCATCTGTGAGGCCCAGCGGACACTTGACTCTGTAGTCTGCCCGAAGGCGAGCGCAAAGAAGGGAAGCTAATGTGTTTTAAAACCACTTGGTCCAAATGAAATTACATAACCCAGGAAGGAACAAATCGCGTTGCTGATGAGAGTTTTTTTAAAAAATAAAGGAACGAGAAAAGACACAGGCTTGCTCCTGATGCCGCCCTTTGAGGGAGACAAGCTGGCTTGGGGGAGGGCACCTGGAGGTGCTGGCTTCGTTCTCTCATCCTCTTCAGCGGCTATAAAAGGGGGACAGAGGCTCCCGCCTCCTCGGCCCCACTGCGCCGGTAGCCAGGACAGCGCCTCTACCACACTCGAGAGCGGTGAGTAGCACATCCAGGCGCGGGAGCTTGGGTCCTCTGCTTTGCTACTTTGTAAAATCGTCCCTTTCTGTCTGAGTGTGGGTCGGGTTGAGACCCTGCCTGCTCTCCTGGCAGCTGAGGCTAGCCCTGAGCAGGAGAGGCAGAGAAGGCGGCCCCTGGGTTCTTGCATCCAAAGCCACCCTGCCCTCCCAGGGCCCCAAGGCTCTGGCGCTGTCCTTGGTGGAGACACCAGGCAAAGATGTCCCATTCAGCTCCGCTGACACAGAAATCCCACAGGACAGACAGCCGAAGTCTCCACCTCTCAGGGAGGCAGGTCCTTGGGGATCAGGAGCCAAGTGAGCATCACTAGCATTCTAGGACATCCCTCACGTGGCATCGGTCCTGTGCTAGAGAAAATGCAAACAGCCAGCGTGCTGGGATGCATCTCTTTATCACTCTTCAAGGTGGCACCTCCATTTCCTCTAAACTGGGGAACGCCCCACCCCACCTGGCATGGGAAGCCCTGCCAGATCTCTAAAAAGGAGAGGGGTTGGTATTTTAAATTGTTCTGATGGAGAGCACTTTCTGTGGGGCTCCGGGAGGGACTGGAAAGTCAAGGTCAGCAGGAGGGGGTCTTCCCCAGAGCAAGATGGAGCTCTTGGGCATCTTCCCACGGCTCCCAAAGCACCACAGGTGGAGGAAGGAGGAGGGGCATCTGCAGCAGGTGTTTCCAGGTCTGCCACGATGGATGCTGTTTAGGCATTTCAGCACCTCCACTCCAGTGGGGTGGAAGGGGCTTTCTATGCACCTGGTCCCACCCACGGCAGCCCCCACGGCAGCCCCCTCCTCCCATCACCGATAGCAAGTGGCCCTGCCTGGTGAGAAGAGGTCCCAGATGCTGCAGGTTTACCTTGGAGCCTCAGAAGACTGGATCTAGCGACATGGCAAGGGTGAGTGGGCTTGGTTAGGGCAGAGGATGCAGACTCATTCTATAACACGCAGCTGTCAGCTGACATCCCCCAGCAGGGCAGGGATGGCAGGCTGGAACCAGGCATTAGGAGGCCATGAGACAAATGTGGGAAAGGACCATGCACCGGATTCCAGCCCCTGAGCCTGGTCCAGGCTTGGCACTCCCCAGCTCCCCGACCATGTCTGAGGTTTAGCAAGTGGCTGCCTCCACCTGTGCAGCTCCCTGGGCTCCTCCCTACAAACCTGCTGTCCTGGGTGTGCAACATGAACAGCTGTGCAGAGGCCTGCTGCACCTTCTGGTTCCCTAACACAGGCCGATAGACAAACCCAAGGCTGCTCCGTGATAGCCCCTCTTTTTAACGCGTAGCTCACACAGCTCCTGAGGGCTTTCTGATCATGACCATCAATGTACATGTGACCGATCCCGTCAGAGGCTGACGCACACAGAAGCATCTCACTTAACACCTCATTGCACAGAAGAGAGAATGGGGTCACAGGTGGGTGGGGGACCATGCAGAGAGCCAGGTTCAACTGCTATTTCTATGCTTCTTCCCACCCCAGCACAGATCAGAGGAACACATGGAGATCTATGTGGCTATGTGCACTGCACATCTACACATATACACACACTCACACGCACACATACACATCTACACACACACATCTACACTCAAACACACATCTACACACATACACACACATACACTCACACACACATTTACACACACACCTACACACACACACCTACACACACACATCTACACACATCTACACACTCACACACATACACACACACATCCACATGCATACACACACGGATCTACACACATACACACACATCTACACACATACACACACGCACCATGTGCACACAAGTCACACCCTCTTGTACACATATACACACACAACTGTGCGCTGACATGCACACACACTCACGCACATACTTCTCTCTCACACACACACTTCTCTCTCACACACACAGCGCTCACAGGTCCCAGCTCTGTGCACACGCACCCTGATGCCCATGTAACGCTGCTCCTGCCCCTTCTCCCCCAGGCCGTGTCCTCCTCATTTGGATCTCCCCTCCAGCGGGGTCTCCTCGGAGGAGCCAAGGGATGAAGGTGCTGAGGGCCTGGCTCCTGTGCCTGCTGATGCTGGGCCTGGCCCTGCGGGGAGCTGCAAGTCGTACTCACCGGCTCTCCATGGAGATCCGCAGTGAGTGCCTGGACCCCTGTCAGCCTCCCTTACCCCACCCTGCCTCACCCCAGAACCTGGTGCAGCCTGGTCACTCGAGAACCTGGCAGGAACGGGGTGCGGGGGAGGAAAGGGAAGTCAGTCATGGTGCTTTTTTGAACTCCTGCTTCCCAAAGCCAGCCCATGCCCAGAAATGGCCTCACCAGGACCTCTGGGTGCCTGTTCTTCGGGTGGGTCCCAGCATGGCCTGGCGACTGGGCTGAGACCCCCTGCCTGTGCGCTCTGCCCTGCTGCCTCTGGGAGCACACAGCACACCCTGGGGACATGTGCCCATGGTCTGCTCCAGCTCCTTCCTTTCCAGCCCCTGACATCAATCCTGCCTGGTATACCAGTCGTGGGATCAGGCCTGTGGGCCGCTTCGGTCGGAGGAGGGCAGCCCTGGGGGACGTCCCCAAGCCTGACCTGCGACCCCGGCTGACCTGCTTCCCCCTGGAAGGCGGTGCTATGTCCTCCCAGGATGGGTGACAGCCAGCTTGTCAAGAAAATCACTCTGGAGCCTCCCCCACCCCGCCCTCTCCTCTCCTTCGGGCTCCTTTCCCTTCAATCCTAATAAAAGCTCTGGTCTTGTTTAGTTGCATATTCACGACTGTGTGGTGGTGACTCTGAAGTTCTTCCCTCCTGGGACGTTAGACTAGAAAGAACCTCAGAGCCCAGCAACTTCTTTGGAAGAAAAGGCTCTGTGACTTGGCAGAGGGCACCTGGCACTGAGGTGTGGAGCTGGGACCACCCTTGGTCACCAGCAGCCCACAGTCACCCCTACACCCAAGCTGCCCTGAGTGACTGCCCAGGCTGCCAACTGCATGAGGCCAGGAGGTGCCACACGTCATACTCTGCAGGACACTGCCCCCATAGGAGGGCAGCACAGCCCCCAGCCTGAGCCCTGGGCAGCCCCTCAATGCCAGTCCTTTTTTTTCTAGACTTTATTTTTCAGAGCAGCTTTAGGTTCACAGCAAAATTGGGTAGAAGGTACAGAGAGTTCCCATCCGCCCACTTCCCCCACATCTGCACAGCCTCCCCCATGGTAAACACCCCCACCGAGGGTGCCTTTGTCCCAGTCAAGGAACCCACGCTGACACATCCCCATCCCCATCCCCATCCAGCCTATGTCAGAGCCCACTCTTCACGCTGCATGTGCTGCGGGTTCGCACAAATATACAACAACATGATGTAGCATCATGCAGAGTCGTTTAACTGTCCTAGAAGTCCTCTGGGCTCCACCTATTCATCCCTCCCGACAACCCCTACAACTGCTAGTCCTCTTATTGCAGTCTGTCTTGCCTGCCTCTTACTCAGGGAAGATGCACCATGGATTGTTTCAGACCCATGGCAGGGAAACTTGAACCTAGATTGCTCCCACGCCACGCGCGTCCCTTTCAAATCACACGGGGATGTCTCCACGTCCTGCCTCAGGTGTAGCTTACGTTGACATTGGGGGCACACTTGCACCACCTGGGAGATTGAGTTCATCCTTTGAATCCCTGAGCCTCAGTTTCCACATCTGCATGCCACAGAACAGCAACGCTTACCTCATTCCTGAGCTCGGTGGGCATGGCACCTGCACACCAGCCAGCACAGGGTGGGTGCTCTGTGAGTACAAACCCCTTCCCCAAGGCCCACCCCCCAACCCAGCCATGTAACAGGCTTAACCAGCAACCTCCAACCCAAAGCTTGGCTTGGACTCTGCTGGACACTGCCTGCAGATGCTGATCTCAGGAACCCACCCTGACCACAACCCTCTTGGCCATGCATGCTCAGAGGGGCCAGTGGCAAGGCCCAGACCACCCACATGGGGCTGAGTTAGGGTGACTGCACCTTCCCAGCTACAGGGGAGCCCCTCCAGCCCTGGGCACCTCACCAGGGTAGAGTGAGCCTGCGGGAACAGGAAGGGGGGCAAGGCCTGGTCCTAGGGCAGCAGGGGCTAGGTCAGGCCTTAAAGAGGCCCCAGCCCTCAAAAAGTTAAACAGGTAGTTATCAAATGACCCAACAATTCACGCCAGGTGTAGACCCTGGAGAACTGAGGGCAGGTGCTCAGCACATCCCCACACAGCAGCGTTTACAGCGGCACGCTTCCCAGTAGCCAAAGGGTGGTCACGACCTGAATGCCCATTGCCTTAGTCAGTTCGGGCTGCTCTAACAAGATAGCATACGCACAGAGGCTCAGCCAGTGAACACTCGTTACTCACAGTTCTGGGGGCAGGAAGTTCTAGATCAAGGTGCCAGCTGATCGGACACCTTGATCCGACACCATCTTCTTCCTGGTTTACAGACTCCGTCTTCTCGTTGTATCCTTGCACGACAGAGAGCAGAAAGAGGAAGCAAGCTCTCTAGCCTCCTCTTATGAGGGCACTAATTTCATCCATGAGGGCTCCACCTTCATGACCTAATATCCCAAAGACCCGATCTTCTAATACCACCACAATGGGGGGAGGATTTCAACATGTAAATTTGTGGTGGAGGGGGAAGACGCAAACATTTCATAACATCCATCAACAGAAGAATAGAAAAACACAGCGTGGTCTATCCATGCAATGGAATATTACTCAGCCATGAAAAGGAATGGAGCACTGATACATGCCACAACATGGAGGAACCTTGGAAGCACCATGCTAAGCGAAAGCAGCGAGGCACAAGAATTCAAATGTGTATGATTCTGTTTATATAAAAAGATTGTATGAAATTGCATATTCTATGGAAGTAGATTCGTGGCCATCAGGGGATAGGGAAGAGGGGTTGGGGGGAATGACTGCTTAATGGATATGGGGGTTCCCTTTTGGAGGCGATGAAATGTCTTAGAAGTGGACCATGGCGGTGGCTGAAGAATAGACTGAATATATTAAAAGCATATTTTCAGCATCCTTCTCCCAAGAATAAGGCCAGTCTCCTACATAGGAAATTATCATACCTGAGCAAACCGTTGTAGTAATTTCACAACATCATCTAGTTTTTAGTCCGTACTCAAAAATCCCCACGTGTAGCAAGACAGTCTTCTTTTCCCCCACCGGGCTCCAATCTAAATTCACAGTCAGCTGTTTCTCTTTGATTCCTGACCAGTTAATTTTTTATGTTGTCCCGGTGTTGACTTTTTCAAGCACCCAGATGAGTCGTCTTGGAAAATGCTCCGCCTATGCGGTTTGTAAGTTGTTCTTCCACGGCCATGTACCTGTTCTTCCATTCCCTGTACTTCCTGTCATCAGAGAGGTGCATCCAGGGTCTTGCCTGGATTCAGGTCACGCACGGTGGACCCAAACACTCTATGTCTTTCCTATTGCATCATATCTGACCATGGGACCCCGGGCTCCCTCTCTGACAGGTGCTATTTGACCCTGTGGTAGAGACAGATCTCTTCATTGTAAGAGGTTTTTTCCTGTGTGATCAATGTGAAATCTGTGGTGGGGACAGGGCCCCATGGCCAGATCCTGTTTCCCAGCCAGCTTGCAGCCTGAGATGTCAGTGTCCCCTGACTACTCATGCCAGGCTGAGCTCCTGCACCACAAGTCACCCCCACACCACGATGATTCTCTAATTCCTTCCACAGTCATTAGCTGGATTCTTCCAGAGAATATTTTTTTTTCCTTTTTTTCTCAGAACTTTATAATTTTTGACACTCAAATTGGTCTAAATTTGGCCAGTGGGAGTCCTAAAGAGGGAATAAATTTAAAAAAAAAAAAAAAAAAAAACTTTTTTTAAAGAATAGTTCTGTGAGTCAGCCCATCTGGGAAACACAGATCCATCCAGAGGAATGGGATAGGAACCTATTCAAGAGGAAACAAGACAGGCCGGGCACGGTGGCTCACGCCTGTAATCCCAGCACTTTGGGATGCTGAAATGGGCAGATCACCTGAGGTCAGGAGTTTGAGACCAGTCTGGTGAAACCCCATCTCTGCTAAAAATGCAAAAATTAGCCGGGTGTGGTGGCAGGCACCTGTCGTCCCAGCTACTCGGGACTGAGGCAAAAGAATCACTTGAACCCAGGAGGCAGAGGCTGCAGTGAGCTGAGATTGCACCACTGCACTCCAGCCTGGGTGACAAGAGCAAAACTCCATCTCAAAACAAAAACAAAAAAAAAGAAAGAAAGAAAGAAAAGAAAAGATTAGCCTTACAGGCTGGGACGGCAGGGACTCCCAGGGCCACTCATCAACATTGCCATGCCTCTGGCCTCCACCACCACCCGCCACAGGCAAACAACAGCCTATGAGAAGACCCAGGTCCAAACTCAGGCTAAGCAGGGCTGGAGCTGCTTCCCCAGCCGCAACCTGGACAGTGGGCACACGGACCAGCTTCCCCCAGGGTCTGGGGCTGGTGGGGTCCTGGAGTCATTTATCCCGAATCATCTGTGACACAAATGTCTGCGGCCCTGCTGGGGCCTCTCCCTGTGTGCTCTCAGAAATGGGGCCTTCCTGCCCACTGCCCCACCCCAGCCCCGTTTCGGGACAGGGAGATACGGTGGTGGAGCGTGGACACAGCTGAGCCTTCCACACGCAGGTGTGGGGCTGCGGGGGCTGTTTTTAGGAAAGCTCGCCTGTTCTTTAGGTCTCCGGGAAAAAAACACGCTTTCCTCCCTTGGTTGGATACACATGTGTTGAGTGACTGGTGTGTGCCAGGCAGTGTAGGGGACCCTGGGAATCCCACAGAAATCAGGGCAGACAGAGGCCCTGCTCTCACGGAGGGTCTCAACCTCACCTACGCTCACCTGGAAGGATGTAGAAATCCCTGTGCAGTCTGATGGGATCAGAACCTCCGGGTGAGATGCAGCGGTGGAGCTTGATTTTTTTTTTTTTTTTTTTTTTTTTTTGGAGATGGGGTCTCATTCTGTTGCCCAGGCTGGAATGCAGTGGCTTGATCGTGGCTCACTGCAGCCTCGACCCCCAAGGCTCAAGCAATCCTCCCACCTCAGCCTCCAGGGTAGCCAGGACTACCGGTGTGCACCACCACACCCAGCTAATTTTTTGTTTTGCTTTTTGTAGAAACAGGGTCTCTCTTTGTTGCCCAGGCTGGTCACAAACTGCTGGCCTCGAGTGGTCCTCCCGCTTCGGCCTCCCAAAGTGCCAGGATTACAGGCATGAGCCACCGCACCCTGCTTAGGTGCAGGGCTTTCCGAAGCTCCCCAGGTGACTCCAGCACAGGGTTGAGCCCCGCCTGCCTAGTGGTGAGGGAGGAGGGGAAAGGGGTAGTCACAGTACCGGGAGACGGGGAACCCAGGGCTCCAGGACCACCACAGATCTGTCCACCCTTGGGGAGGCCATGAAATGACTCCTTGAGGAATCTCATATTCCTTCCCTTCTACGTCATCAAGCCGCTCCTCTGCAGCTCCTCTGAGCGCCTCCTGGTTTACTCTTCAGCAGAGCAAGCCCTCAGGACTCCAGGACCCTGGGACTTGCCTTACACAATGCTGGAGCGCCGTCTGGTGGCCACGGGCAACCTCAGCCTGCAGCCGCCTGCAAGGTGGGTCCCACCTGGGCTCAGGGCCCGCTGCAGGGGCACAGGGCACGAGGACACAGCCTAGCACACTGGGAACTCACACTTCATGTTCTTCATAGGCAAGGGAATCATGGCATGAAAAATGGTCCAACTTTATTAGCAGCCAGAAACTGCAATGTGCATAGCAATAATAGTGTCAGATTTCACCTGTGAAATTGTCTAAGAAACGAGGACAGTACTCGTGAAAAGCAAGGGAACAGGCCCTCTGGGGAGCTATTGTTTTCTTTCTTTATCCTCTACCTCTTCTTGGAGATCATGACAGAGGCGTGTGAAATCTGGTCTGCAATTGTCTAGTAAAGATCACGTGAGAAGTTCATTTCAGGTCTCACTAGCACCGGGAAAGCCAGACTCCAAGGGAGATCCAGGATGTCTCCTTGTCTCCAGGATTGAAAGCTGGATCTGCCAGGGGCCCAGTGGACCCAGGTAGCTCCTCCAGTTAGGAAAACGAAGCCAGGGATCGTGAGGGAGGTACTGTTATGAAGCTGTGGTTGGAACGCTGAGAAACCCAGGCTGGCAAGGAGGGGCTGTGCCCACGCTAGGCCCAATGGATGAGGGGAGGGAGCAGCCACCAGAGCCTGCAGGAGGAAGAGGCCTCTTTGGCAGGGGCAGGGGCTTCTGGCCAGGACACAGCCAGCCTCACCAGGTGCGCCCTAGGCAGTGGCTGGCCTCCGTGTCCCCTCCTCCATCCCCTGTCAGGGCTCCCCATGGTCTGGGCACCACTGAAGGTCAAGGCCTGGCATCTCTGTGCAAAGTGAATGAGAGCAGAGAGAAGCCCGGAGGAGCCGGGGAAGTTCCAGGCACAGAGCCCTTTCCCCTTTCGCGTGATGAGAAGCTCAGCGTCAAACGAGAGGTACTTTGCTTTCTCCTTACTTGATCCTTATAGCAGCCAATACAGTGATGCCACTTTTTCCAGGTGGATAAAAATGTCTTATTGTTTAAAACTTACCCCTGCTTATCACAGTCCCAGGGACAAGGATGAAAACCAATATAACCTTCCAAAAAGTGGCCACCTTTGAAATAACCTTGCCACATCAGGTGTCCAGAAAGAGACCCAACAGGGAAACATCATGTGGGGTTTACCTCCCAAAACAGGGTCTGGGTTGCTGCTGTTTGGATATTTGTCCCTTCCAAACCTCATGTTGAAATCTGACCCCCAGGGCTGGACGCGGTGGCTCATGCCTGTCATCCCAGCATTGTGGGAGGCGGAGGCGGGTGGGTCACCTGAGGCCAGGAGTTGGAGACCAGCCTGACCAACATGATGAACCCCCATCTCTACTAAAAAATACAAAAATTAGGTGGGTGTGGTGGCACACACCTGTAGTCCCAGCTACTCAGGAGGCTGAGGCAGGAGAATCACTGGAACCTGGGAGGCAGAAATTGCAGTGAACTAAGATCATGCCAGTGCACTCCAGGCTGGATGACAGAGCGAGACTCCATCTCCAAAAAGAAAAGAATAAAAAAAGAAGAAATCTGACCCCCAGTGTGAGAGGTGGGGCCTAATGGGAGGTGCTGGGTCATGGGGGTGGGTCATAAATGGCCTGGTGCCATCCTAGCAGTAATGAGGGAGCTCTTACTCCAAAGCTCCTGTAAGAAATCCCCCAGAGCTGGTTGTTAAAAAGAGTGGGACCTCCCCCCTACCCCTCTCCCCGTGTGACCTCTGCACACCAGCTCTCACTGCCTTCTGCCGTGAGTGGCAGCAGCCTGGGGCCTCACCAGAAACAGATACTGGCCCCATGCATCCTGTGCAGCCTGGAGAGCCATGAGCCCAACAAACCTCTTTCTTCATAAATTACCCAGCCTCAGGTATCCCTTTATAGCAACACAAAAACAGACTAAGGCATGGGTTTCTCTGTAAAGGGAGGCAGGCAGGATGAAGTGTCGCCATCTGGGAATGCATCCCATCCAGAGAGCTGGGCCAGGCCCACGTTCGTCACAGCCTGCCACATGGGCCTGCTTCCTTATTTACTTAGCAGGAACCCTCCCAGAATCTATACAGAAATACCTACAACCATCCATCAGGCGCAGTGCCCCGCCTTGTCCTCAAAAACTTCCAAAAGCCAGATTGTCAAAAGCCATTTAATTTTTGGAGAAAACAATGCATACACAGTACACGTTACATCTCAGGCGAAATGTCTCAGAACCTTCCTACGCATTGGACAGAAACTCAGCTTCACCACACTGCCAGCCGGGAGACCATGGGAGGGAACTGGCGCCACTGCCCCCAGCTGCCCTTCCCACAGGCAACTTCACCAATATGCGGAAATCCCGCGCCCACTCCACAGTCAGTCATTGCTCCGTTTCTTCCCGGCACCACCACCTCCATCTGGGCTGCTCCCCAACTCCCCGAAGCGGGTGGGCCCAAGCTCCAGGCCAGTGCCCCCCACAGATCAGGCGTTAGGCTTCTTCCCACCATCGCTGTGCTCCAGGGACTTTTCCAATCCTTCCTTCCTCTCTTCCCAGAGGCTGCCTGGCTGAGAGGGCCACCGTCCAGGTAGGGCAGGCACAGGCATCGGGGGACCAGAGGGTGTCGGTGGGGATGGGGCACAGCACTTTCCTGGGAGCCATGTGACATCAGATCTTCCCCTGGCGGTTCCCACTGGCTGTAGGAAGTGGTTTTTATAAACGGGGCCAACTTCCAGGAATCTCTAGGGCTCGGGAGCAACCCAGCATCGAGAGCGAATCAGAATCCTCGCAGAGCTGGCCATGGCCCAGGCAGGGGGCGTCTTCTCCACAGCCCCCAGGAGTGGCTGCACCTAGTGGGCACAACATTTGGCCTGCCTCGCGGGCCCCTTGTTCAGAGCATCCCCCTGCGGAGCCTGGCCCTCCCTGTCGTCTCTCTGCAGTAGCTCTTGGGCTGTGAACGGCAAGAAGAGGGGAAGGGAAGTCGCCCAGCCAAGCACAGCCCTGCAGACCAGCCACCCCGGGCGGGACCCGCCCGTCTCTGTTTATCCGGAACCATAGACCAAGGGCCTCCTGCCCCTCCTGGTCACTGTCCAGTCCCTAGAGACATCCTATGGGATCCCACGTCACCAGCAACAGGGACCCAGGGAAGTCGGTCAAGGACAAGCACCTCCCACCTTGTCTGGCCCATGGGGACGTCACTCACCCACGGCACTAAACACCTCTGACACCTGGTAGTTCAGTTTGGCCGAAGTTTCCATGAACAGCAACTTCTGGCTCTCGGCAAACTCCTTCCCTTCCTGAAAGAAACAGTCACAAAACCCAGCGTTGTTTATAAGAGTTTCCTAAGGACACCTGGTTCACTTCCAACGGTAAGACCTGAGAAAGCTGCAGCTGTGGAGCCCACACTCCTCCACATTTCACGTCCAAGTTGTGTTTCTCGGACTCCTGGACAGCCAGGGCCGGGGAGGGGCGGGTGTGCTCCCTGGTAGAGGCTCTTCTAGCTGGCTGGGGACGGCCTTCCTCCTCCTGCAGCGCCTGGAAAGCCAAGTTCCCACCCCCAGACCCCCCTCCCATCATGCCTGTTGGCACCTGTGGGCTTTGATGCTGGGCAAAGAACCAACTGAACACCCAGGAAACAGAAGAGGCAGAGGGAGGCCCCTGGACAGCGCCCACCTGGGCCCTTCTGGGAAGCCCTCATTTTCCAGCACAGCTCTCCTTTGGGGAGAAACGGATGTCCCAGAGCAAAGGCAAACTGGAAAATAGCAGGCTTGCAACAGGTGACCAGGAGAGAAGCAATCATGGGAAGGCCACAGCCTCGCCCAGGAGTCCGGGGTGGCCGAGGAATGGGGGCCTCCCTGTGCAGGCCCCTCCCCTAGCCTCCAGGACTCTCCCAGAAAGAGGAGCCTGTGATGGATCCCCGAGGGCACGGCTCAGGTTCCTGACTGTCCAGCCAGACACGGAGCTGGCAGCAGGTGTGGCCAGTCACACCCACAGCTCTCACACCATCATGAATGCACTACTCCTGTCCCGGCCCAGAGATCCCTCGGCCGGCCCTGTGTTGGTCCCCACTGTGCGCCTCAGCCAGCTCCCCGGACAGACGCTCCAAACCCACCGTGGCCGCCCACTGCCCCTCCAGGCCTTGAGTAACCTCACACCTGTGTTTCTGTGCCTGCCTGAGCACGCAGCACATCTAGTCACTCTCAGGGGACACAGCTCTGTTGCCAGGACCCTCTCCTCCCCCACCCCACTTTGCAACGAAGGCCCAGACCAATGCTGTCTCCCTTTGCTCCCCTTGCTCTCCCCCGAGATTCTCCAAAATCTTCACCCCACTTCTCCATCTCTCCACAGCCTCCATTGAAGCTGGGGCCTTTTCTCCTTGGGAGGCGCGCCTGTCGGTCTAATCCCTGAGTTGGGTCTTCCCCTGGGCCAGCCTCTAGTATGTGTGGGGTCTCCCCATCTGCCACTTGTCTGTAGCTGTTTATATGGTCTTCATCCTAAATGTGGTGGGGGAGGTGGGATGCCATGGAAGAGAGACAACAGCGACACCTGGGTGACCGCTGCCTCTGCCTGTAAGGAGGCCTGACAAAACCCGGGTGAGGGAGGCCATATTTGTACAGAGGCCCCTTCTGGGAACCGAGTGGGGAAGGGAGCCCTACTGAGGAAATAGATCACTTTTCTCATTCAAGCCGAGCCCACCTTGCAGTGCCGCCCTGCCCTTCCCTCTGCCGGCCACGCCGTGCCTGCTCTTCCACCACTGGGCTGGAACTGCCATGGTGCTGGCCCTGAGTTTTTCAGGAAATCTTTGACTAACAGAGAAACTCAGGTGGAAAGTTGTGTGTGTGCGCGTGCGTGCATGTATGTGCGTGTGCGTGCGTGTGCGCACGCTTGTACGTGTGTGGGTGCAAGTGAGAGTGAATGTAGGGGGGTGTGCATGTGTGTGCAGATGCATGTGGGCTTGTAGAGGTGTGTGTGCACATGTGTAAGTGTGTGCAAGTGTGGGTGTGCGTGTGTGAAAGTGTGAGTGCCAAGGTCTTGACACAGGCGGGCAGGGCTGTCTCCTCCTGTGGAAGAGGAGGGCAGGGTCTCCTAGGCGGTACCTGGAAGGTCACCTCCCGCTCCTCGCTGAGGTCTGTCTTGTTGCCCACCAGCATCACCAGGACTTCTTCCGGGTGCAGCTCCTTCTCCAGGTCCTTCAGCCACTGCTGAGCCTTGAGGAAGGAATCCTAGAAAAGAAAAAAAAAAAAAGTAATGTCAAACAAAACTTACAGGTGGTCATTAGCTATTCTGGGGGGGAAAGCCAGTGTTGCTGTTCATGTTGTGTCAAATGTCACAGAATCCAACTGGCCATGGACACACCTGCAGGCTGCTCTGTTCCTCTGAGGAGGGCACGTTCCTGTCTTGGGTGACCTGTGCGGCCAGGCAGAAAACTGCTGGGACACACATCAGATCCTTCACCCCGAGCAGGCCCAGGAGACTGCTGACCACGGGGTATGTCAGGTCAGGACTTGAGCTCCTGAATCCTCCACCCCTAGATGTCCTCAAAGGACCACTCTGTGCAAGAGTCTGGGGAACTGGCCACCACCCCAAACCCTGACCCTAATGCAGCACCAGGAACTACTGAGGGGCAGATGGCAGCGGCGTGTTCTTTGTGGACCACAGAGGAGCAGAAAACCGACTGTGCAGGAGGATGGGGAGTTGTCAGGAGGCCATCCTGGAGGAGGTGTTACTGCTAGGATGGCACCAAGCCATTTATGACCCACCCCCATGACCCAACACCTCCCATGGCATCATTGCATTGGAGAAACTAGAAGGCAGGTGCTTGGGAAGGAGGATGGGACATGCCTCAATGTGGGGCCTACCTTCCTGGTGATGTCATACACTAGAAGCGCAGCATTGGCGCCCCTGAAGTAGAGGTGGCAGACACTGTGGTACTTCTCCTGGCCAGCTGTGTCCCAGATCTCAAGCTTCAGAGAGGCGGTGCCTACATCCACCACCTTTGTGAAGAACGCACCTGAAACAGGGAGACCCACAGGGCTTACTCAGAGGACGAGGTTGCCACGTGTGGCTCAGGTGGGACCACGGCGAGCCACAGGCACAGCAGTGGGTTCAGAGGGACAGCTGGTCACGTGCCTCCTATGCCCGCATGGCCGGGCAGTTGAGCAAACAGTTCTTCTGGGAGATGGAGGCTTCCACATCAAGCAAAGTGTCAGGAGTGGTTGCTATGGGGACTTCGGAGAGGCTTTGGTTGGGAAGATAAATCTCTCCAGGACCTAACACAAAAGCTCTGGGTTACATATGCCATGGAAGGGATCTCCACTTACCGGGAGTCCAACACATCCCTGCTGGCTTCCACAGATGCAGCTGGGCTCTGGGGACTCCTAGAACCCTGAGCACCCCCAGCCCACTGGCCCCTTGTCTGCCAGACCCATCTCGCACAGAGGCAGTCACAATTGCACAAGCTTCTCCAAGGCCTTCATCGCCTCCTAACCTCCCCACTTTCCTGATGCTGCTCCCCATCAACCCCCTTCTCTACTGTCCCCTCTGCATGGCGTCCTTCCTCTTCTTACCTAGAAAACTCTTAGGCGTCCTTTGAGATCTTGGAGAGGCAACCCTGGAAGGGCTGCTGGGCCCCCTGCCTCCATGGAAGCCTCCCTGCACCCCATACACACCCAGAGGCAAGGCTTCCTGCATTCTCTGCCTGTCTCCCCCAGAAACGCAGGGGCTTTGTCTTCACACACACACACACACACACACACACACACACACACACACACAACACACTACCCCCAAGCACTTTAACATATTGGGCAACGCACTGTTCATTTAAAGATTTTCTACCCTTTGCTTTCCAAAGAGATATGATTTTTTAAATGATTATTTTACAGATCTCCAAAATGTTTTGCCCATCGTGTATGGCTTGTCAGGGACGTGTTATACACAGAATCGGAGAGGAAGGGGTGGGGGAAGGCAAGGTGTCTGGGGCATGGAGGAGCCACCAGCACTGGCAGGCTCCTGTCAAAGCGGCTACCCTGCCTAGACCCTGGGTTGGGTTTGGAGTCTGTTGGGGAGATTGCGGCAAATGGAGCCACAGGTTTAAAATGAAAAGTTTCACTCCAAGGACAGTGCACGCGAGTCCTGCCGCTGCCACAACAAAGTCCCACGAGCCGAGTGGCTCAAATTAGCAGATTTCTTCCTGCAGTTCTGGAGGCCAGAGGTTCAAAACCAACGTGCTGGCTGGGTTGGTGCCTTCCAGAGACTGAAGGAGAATCCGTCCCAGGCCTCCTCCAGCTTCAGGGGCTGCCGGCAACCCTGGTGTTCCTGGTGGCTGCATCACCCCCATCTCTGGCTCTGTCTTCATGTGGCTGCATCTTTGTAGCCGCGTCCTCTCCCCTTCTTATAAAGACATCAGTCACTGGACTTAGGGGCCATCTGCAAAGACCCTCTCTCCAAATAAGGTCGCACTCATGGGTTCCAGGGGATAGGACTTAATTGCATCTTTACAGGTGGGAAAAACACAGTTGCACCCACTAAACATAGAACAGGAGGTTGGACAGAGCTTTCCAGCATGATGCAGCAAGACCATGCTTCTCTCTCATGACACAGCCTCTTCCTAAACGGAAGCCACCACCTGGGCTCTTCTGCCCGCGTGTCCTGCAGTTTCCTGCAGGTCCAGGAACTTGAAGTTAGACAAACTCTCCAGGTCAAACAAAGCTGCAGTCTCCATCCAGACAGTAGGACCAGTGATTTCCAGCTCAGACGGGGCAACTGTTGGGACTGAACCGGCTATACACCTCTGAACACATCAGGTGTTCCACTAGATTGACGATGGTGCCAGAATGAAGACTGTGCCCAGGCCATGAGTGTAGACCCCTCAGCTGACCTGATGGCAGCTTGTTTAAACTTTCTAAGTCTCAGCTTCCTCGTCCATAGCAGGAGCTAATGGTGCCCTCCACCCAGTGTGGCAGTTAAATCGTCTGAGCAAGGAGAGAAAGAGAACATGAGTTTTGCTTCCTCTTCCTGTCCTCTTTGCTCTTCGTGGACTTGTCTTAAAACGTGGGCCTTTCATCCTCATCTTTCTGTTTCCCATCACTTCAAATCACATTTCTCAGTTTGAATTTGGTTTTATCTTAAAAGCTGGTGCAGGTGACATGTGAGCATAAAACTCAGGTTTGCTTCCTCCATTGACCAACCTTAGCCTCTCATATTTTCCTTTTCCATGTTGAAAATGATGGCTGGAGGCCGGGCACAGTGGCTCATGCCTGTAATCCTAGCACTTTGGGAGGCCCAGGGGGGTGGATCACTTGAGGTCGAGTTCGAGACCAGCCTGACCAACATGGTAAAACTCTGTCTCTACTGAAAATACAAAAATTAGAAAGGTGTGCTGGCACGCCCCTGTAGTCCCAGCTACTCAGGAGGCTGAAGCAGGAGAATCACTTGAACCCAGGAGGTAGAGGTTGCAGCGAGCTGAGATCGTGCCACTGCACTCCAGCCTGGGCAGCAGGAGACAGTGTGAGACTCTGCCTCAAAAAAAGAAGAGGAGAGGAGAGGAGAGGGGAGGGGAAGGAAAAGAAAAGAAAATGATGGCTGGTGGTTGAATTTACACTAATGTAAAATCCCAGCAAAATTCCAAGGAGGGCATGGGTCTTAGTCCAAGCAATGATAATGCATGATAATAGTCAATGTTTGGCTATTTACAGAACATAGACCCTTCTCTTCCCTGCAGAGAGATGTAAGGCCCTCAGGTGGGCCCCTGGACAGGTATCTGAGGCAACCTAGTCTTGTGCACTCCTTGGCTCTGACCTGGAAGACAACATGCATTTATTATCATATCCTTTTTCAGAAACCCACTAACCACATGTTCTGTATCTCCACAGCTAAAGCCAAAATGTAATTAAAAAATAAATTTTTGGCTGGGTACAGTGGCTTATGCCTGTAATCCCAGCATCTGGGGAGTCCAAGGAGGAAGGATCACTCTAGCCCAAGAGTTCAAGACCAGTCTGGGCAATGTAGTGAAACCTTGTCTCTATAAAAAATACAAAAATTAGCTGGGTACGGTGGAGCACACCTGTGGTCCCAGCTACTGAAGAGGCGGAGGCAGAGGATTGCTTGAGCCCAGGAGGTTCAGACTACAGTGAATTGTGATCGTACCACTGCACTTCAGCCTGGGCAACAGAATGAGACCCCATCTTTTAAAAAATAAAAATAAAAATAATTCCTCTACTAAATTTTATTTTCTTAATTTTAATTTTTTTTTTTTTCTCCTAGATGGAGTCTCACTCTGTTGCCCAGCCTGGAGTGCAGTGGCGCGACCTTGGCTCACTGTAAGCTCCACCTCCCGGGTTCACACCATTCTCCTGCCTCAGCCTCCCAAGTAGCTGGGATGACAGGTGCCCACCACCACGCCTGGCTATTTTTTTTTGTTTTTTAGTAGAGACAGGGTTTCACCGTGTTAGCCAGGATGGTCTCGATCTCCTGACCTCGTGATCCCCCCGCCTTGGCCTCCCAAAGTGCTGGGATTACAGGCATGAGCCACAGTGCCCAACCTAATTTTAATTTTTCTTTAGTAGAGGCACGGTTTTACTATGTTGCCCAGGCTGGTCTCAAACTCCTGAGCTCGGGCAATCTGCCCGCCTCGGCCTCCCAAAGTGCTGAGATTACAGGCGTGAGCCGCTGCGCCCAGCCTCTTTACTAAATGTTAGCATCATATAAGTGGTTTTGCTTTTTTACCTTTTAATTTAAATAAACAGCTGATTCTGCTCATTGAAGCCTTCTCTGTAGCACTTGGCTTTTTTTGTAAAAGTAGTGAGCTGATGACAAATTGAAAGGAACATGAAATGGAAACTTATTTTCTGGGGGCTCTAGGACATCAGCCACGTTCTCGGTTTAGAAGGGAAGTGAACTGGTGCCAGGTTGAATGTACTTGGTACCTGTTTGTCACCCTCCCCTTCCTGCAAAAAGCCCAGCAAGTCTGGGGTGAATCATGGCTTCAGCTGGCAAATGTTCACACAAGCACTAGATGTCACCATCCTTCCAAAAGATGTCATGCAAAAGTCGGAATCTCCCCTGCTGTGGCCCGTTAGGACGCTGGGGGCAGTCCATGGGTAGCGCCAGCCCCCATCCCTGACACAGCAGTGGCTCCTGCAGCTGCCACCTCCTCAACAGGCCCTGGCGGGGGTGGGCGGGAGGCTGGGCTCACTTGGACTCCTGTCTGCTCTGCCTCTGCCCTGCCTGCTCTTGTGGCACCGGCCAGCACGTTGGGTTTCCAGCTTCAGGGCTCGAGTCCGTGTCACTTTCTGGCTCTGCTTCCTGCTTCCTCTGGATGGACAGTGTCTTGCCAGGAGCTGAGCCCACCACCTGTGTCACATCCTGCTGTGGGCCCCACCCCACACACCTGTCCACTGAACCAGACCCCCTCGGGAGGGCCCCAGAGATGCAAGTCAATCCTCCTGAAGGCTGACCCCTCAGACAGGGCTGGCCTTGGTGACCTTAAGCCACCCAAAGTAACAGCAACCTTTCATGGAGAGCCCACTCCAGGAAGGTGTTTACACTCCCATTTCACAGGGAAAAAATCCAGATGGAGGGAAGGAGCGGCATTCCTGTGGCCGTCCATCCCATCCCTCCCTCGGGGTTCCTGCAACCTAGCACTGGGCGCGTTGCCTCCTGCATTTCCAGGCTGCCCGTGAGGACAGCACTCCCGTTCTCCTCTGAGGCTCTGCTCCTGGCCCACCCTCTCCCCCGGGCAGGAGCCAGTGTTCTTGATAAAAGCTGAAGTCACACGTGACAAAAGCAGCAGGAGTGTCTGCTCTCAAAGGGTTTTCGTGCAACACGGATCACTCTTCCCCCAAAGCACATAAGTTAAAGGAATGAGCACATCCCATCTCCTCATCCTAGAAGCGGCAATACCCACATTTATAATAATATATGATCATGTAATGATTATAATGATGATTAATAATTAACATACACTTTGGGAGGCCAAGGCTGGTGGATTGCTTGAGGTCAGGAGTTCGAAACCATCCTGGCCAGCATGTTGAAACCCCATCTCTACTAAAAATACAAAAATCAGCATGGTGGTGCACACCTGTAATCCCAGCCACTCAGGAGGCTGAGGCAGGAGAATTGGTTGAACCCAGGAGGCGGAGGTTGCAGTGAGCCAAGGTCACACCACCTCACTCCAGTCTGGGCAACAGAGCGAGACTCCGTCTCAAAAAATAATAATAATAAAATAACTAACATAGGCCAGGTGTGGTGGTGCACACCATGGCAAAACCCTATCTCTACAAAAAATATAAAAATTAGCTATGGTGGTGTGCACCTGTGGTCACAGCTACTCTGGAGGCTAAGGTGGGAGGGTGGCTTGAGCCCAGGAGGCAGAGGTTCCAGTGAGCCACTGCACTCTAGCCTGGGTGACAGAGCAAGACTCTGTCTCAAAAAAATTAACATAATGATAATAAATTGCATGACATCTATCCATAGCTATAGTAATATCTACCTCCCAAAGCTGTAATATTATCCCAAGGTGTAATGCAGACACTCAGATGGAAGCAGAGAAGACCAGTGTTCCCACAGGGGACTCAGGCAACAGCCAAGGAAGGAGTTTCCACAGTTCTGCTCCTGCAACCCAGCACAGCTGCCCCCACACCCAGGTGCTCAATACAAAAGTACGGACCCCAGGGTTGGAGGCTGATGGGATGAAGGCGGCTTGTGAGCCACAGGCTAACCTATTCTGGCCATTCTCCTCCTCTCCCTGTTGTGCCACGGGCCACAGCCCACAGCCTCCCAACCCTGCCCCATCACGGAGACCCAGAGTGGGAGCAAAGACTCCACACAGCAGGCCTGGGTGAAAGGCAGAGTCCAGCCTGTAGAACGGTCCTGCCCCTCGGAGAGAGGAGACAAACCTGGGCCCGGGGGAGAGGGGTTTGGAGGAAGCGAGGCCCTGGCTTTCATCTGAAAGCTGCTGGCAGTGGGGTGGCCCCTGAGGGCCCAGGCAGAGGACCAGTAGTAGAGTGAGACATACAGGCCTTCCCCGCAAGCAAAGACCCCCAACCTGGCCTGGGACTCCCCAGCAAGCCCAGCTTTGTTCACCCCTCTGAGCCTGGTAGGCCCCCTGAAGAGAGGGCGGGCAATTGGGACAGCCAGGGCAGGCATGAGGGGGACGCTCGGACCCTGGCTTGATGGAACGAAAGGAACTAGGGCCTCGCCCTTCAATGTCGGGGCCTCCATCCCCCTCGCCTGTAAAATACAGAATGCCCAGCACCACCCTGAGTCTCCACGGACCCCACACATTGCCCCCCACCCCCACCCAAGGAAGGTGGGGGCTCTGTGGGTATAGCTCTCTGTGGGCTGAGCACATCCAAGCACGTCTCAATGAATCCAAAGCACCCTCCCACCCTCCAACCACGCATTCGGAGTCTCCCAGCCCTGCTTGCACTCACCCAGTGAGTGCCTTTGGGCACTGGCTCCTGCAGGCTCTGCTAGGGTGACAGCACAGAGTCCTTCTGTACAAGGCCCTGTAGCAAATACTTCAGGTTTTACTGGCCATGGGGTCAATGCTGCAACCACTCACCACTGCTGCCGTTTTAGAGTGAAAAGAGGAGGAACAGCAAGAATATCATTTACAGAGGGTAAGTACCTGAACAGGTAGAGCTTTGTCTCCACAGAACCTTAGCACAAAACAAGCAGAACAGCCAGAGAGCCACAGTGTGCAGACCTCCATCTCAGAGCGAGATCCGTCCCCAGTCCAACTCACCTGGCCTGACACCTGCTGCCTCTCTCTGCATCTTGAATACCAGTCACCCAGGTACAAAGCTCTCAACATCCAGGCCCAGTGAGGCCCTCATCAGTGTTCTCTATTCTCAGCTGAGGCCACCCTCTGGCCAGCCTTGGCACTTTGATGTATTTTTAAAGGAAGCCAAGTCCAATATCAGGACTTGCGGGGTGAGGGGTGCAGATCTCCCTGCTAATGGAGAAGAGGATTGCACTGCCCACCCCAGGGCAACCTTGACTCTCTCCCCAGGGTCGCCCTCTGCAGACAGCCTCTCACCATCACTCTGGCCGTTCTCACCACTAGCTCTGGGATTTGGACCAGGCAGACCCCTGCCAATCCCCCTGTATCTCCTGGCGATCCTTCAGGAACTACTCCCCACCCCCGAGAAAATGGAAGGGCTCCCTAATAGCTGACACCATGTGCCACATTTTGCGATTGTGTTTCTGTGTTTGGTGCATCTATTTAGCTGGTTATAGAATCCTCCCCACCTAACGCAGGCCTGGAAAAGGGTTTGTGCTCAACAGATGCCTGTTAGATGAGTAAACGAATGAGTCCATTTGGAGATGGGCAGCTTATCCATGTCAGAGTCCGAATTTGAAACCAAGGCTCTGATTCTGCACGTGTTCCCCCAGGGGACATTGGCATAAAGAACACGCTGGCTTTCCCCATTTCAGGTGAAAACTGGGTTTCACTGCCTAGGCAGGCTGTGCCCACAGCAGGATGGGAAGGAGGCCAGCAGCCTGCAGATGCCCCATGCAGTCACTCCTGAGCTTCACGACAGGTTAGCCTTTTTAAGAAACACAGCGAGAAGGTCTCCCTCCCCACCCACCCCCAACAAGGATCCTCCCACCCCCAATCCAGGCCAAGCTGGTAAACCAAGTCCAGGCAGGAAGGAAGATGCTGGTGGGGTAAATAAAGCAAGGGAGCAGTGTTAGCAGGAGGGCGGCCTGGGTGGTGGGAGAGGACAGCTGGTTTAGGCCACTGAGTGGCCAGAGCCCAGGAGGCTTCATCCCAGCTCTCCCTGCCACCAGCATAATCCCTCACACCCAACCCAACCCTTTGGGGCCAGAGGTCCTACTCCAGAATCTCCACCCCCTGCAGACTCCAGCTGAGCTGAAATCTGACCCAGAGCCAAGGGTGCTTCCTGTCTTTGTAGATTCTGTGGCTGCGTTCATGGACCTCACTCCCTCCCCTCACGCACTGGACACAGGCAGCTCAAGGCCCCAGGACAGCATGGGGATTCCTAGGCAGGCATCATCCCCCTCTGCCCCAGGTGTGAGTCAGCAGCCCAGACTTCTGCACTGAAGACCAGCAAAGGGGTGCTCTGCTCTCACTTACAGCCCACCGTAGGCAGGATATTCTTGAAGTCATTCTTCACGTACCGAAGAGCCAAGCTGGACTTACCCACGGAGCCACTTCCCAGGAGAACCAGCTTGAATGCACGGGGCTGGCTGGGGGCAGCCCTGGGCTGGGGGGTCCTGTGTGCCTGTGCCATGCCCTGCAAAGAAGCACAACCGCCTGAAGCAGGTGGAACATCTGAGCCACATCAACTCAGCAAGCTCAACCCCGGGGCTGCTTCCTGCTCAGGAGCAGATGGTCCGAAACAGAGCTCCCAACTCAGAGGCCACCTGGGTCCACACTCCTGCTCCCCTCTGCACCCCATGTCCCATCTCCCCATCTGCAGTTTTTAGGTCCATTTTTACATCTGTAGTAAGGAACAAAAGGAGTTTTGCTTAGAAAGCTCCAGGCACAGGTCACTGCAGACCCTGAAAAGCAATGATTACATGTGGAGGTCTTAGGGCTTATTGTTCACCTTCCATTACTTTAAATTTTTACAAATCTATTACTTGTCCCCAAAGTATCTAATGCATGGAGAGGTAAAAAGCATCTGAGCATTTCTTGGGTGGTTGTTCATGGATTAAAGTTGGTGTTTCAGAAAAAAATCTACCTAAAAAAAGTTGGTGTCTCAATGATCTCAAAACATCATAGACACATTCCTATTGTGTCTAAAGCCTCAGAATCCACAGTGGTATGCCCCAGAGAAAACCAATATTGTGGTCAAAATAAATGTGGGTTACCCTTGCATATTTTTTCATTATAAAAACTCTCATGTACACACCACAATAGAGAGAATGGTCTGATGGGCCCATGGACCCACCTCCCTCTTCCCCAGTAATCAGCTCAGCCATTCATGTCACTCACACTCCCAAACCTCCCCCTAGCAGGTTAATGTAAAGCAGATCCCAGGCATCCAATCCTCTGCAAATCTAGTACAGATACAGGCATCTTTTTCTTTGCAGTTCACGTGTTGAAGAAATCAGGTTGTCTTATAGATTTCCAGTACGGATGTTGCTGATTGCACCCCTGTGTTATTGAATGGAGTCCTCTGAACTTTGTATTTTTGATACGTGGTGGTTCAGGATATAAACCTGATTAGATACAGGCTATTTTTTGGCAAGATTGCCATGAGAGTGTGTATGCACTTCCCACAGAAGGCAAATAATGTCCAGTTGTCTCTCTGTGATGTTGGCAGTCACTGAAGACCATTACTTCGACCCGCTCTTTCACTAGAGGGTTGCAAAATGGTGACATTCTGATAATGTTCTAATGTTATCACTTGGTGCTTGTTTATTAGCTAGGAAGAGAAGCTCTCCACAATCAATATGAAACCCATCGGGGGCAACTGGTCCTGTGATCAGAGTCTCATCTCCCTCCCTCACCATGGTAGGCAAGAGGGAGGCTCCCTAAAGAGGGAAGGGCAGGAACTTTGAAAAGGAAAGAAGAAAAAGCAGGAGTGGTTGGAAGCAATCCACATGCCCTCACTGCCCCCAGTAAGGAGCCACGGCCACAGACTGGTCTGGTCTGCCCTGCCCTGCAGGGATAAGAGGAGAAGTAATCAAGTTTGAAATCAGTCTTGAAACAAATAGGATGGGGTCCTAGATACCAAGAAGATCGTTCTAGGCAGAAAGCGACTGGAGAGTCACAGAGTCCTTAACAGGAGGGTTTAGGGCTCTCTACCCATCAGAGAAGAAGGGCGCCACATGGTAGACTCGAGTGGTTATCCCAAACATGCCTGGAAACCCATCTTAGATGGAAATACTCAAGTTTCACCATCAAGTATGATGCTGGCTTCAGAGATGGATAAAAAACATAACATTAAGTTTTCCATCTGTGTTTCCTAAAAGAAAGAAAGAAAGAAAGAAAGAAAAAAAGAAAGAAAGAAAGAAAGAGAGAGAGAGAGAGAGAGAAAGAAAGAAAGAGAAAGAAAGAAAGAAAGAAAGAAAGAAAGAAAGAAAGAAAGAAAGAAAGAAAGAAAGAAAGAAAGAGAAGGAAAGGAAAGGAGAGGAGAGGAGAGGAGAGGAGAGGAGAGGAAAAAGAAAATCTCTCCAGGTGATCTCAATATGCAGCCAAGACTAGGAATCACTGCTAGAATTCTGTTTTCCTTGGAGCTGGGAATGGTGTCTAGCACATAGTAAGTACTCAATAAATACCTAAGAAATGAATGAATGAGGCCAAGCACAAAGAGCACATAACACAGCACCTGTGCTTTGAAATATCCTCCTGGATTGAGGATGATTTCTTGGGGGCTCGCTATGATTTGCATGGATCCTCCAAAAAGCAGATTTGAAAACTTAGTCCCCAGTGCAACCATGCTGGGAGGTGGGGCCTAACAGAAGGTGGTTGGGTCATGAGGACTCTGTTCTCATTAATCCATGCCCGGCACAGATTAACACTGCTGCACTCTTGCACGTCCACGAGCCTGTGTGTTCTCTTGTCCTTTCACCTTCCACTGTGGGATGACACAGCAAGAAGGCCCCAACAGATGTAGACCCCTTGGCCTTGGACTTCCCAGCCTCCAGAACCATAAGAGACAAATCTTTGTTCTGTATACATTTCTGTCTCAGGAATTCTGTCAAAGCAGCACAGACTAAGACAGCACCTGAGGCAAAGTGAGAGTGCCTGGGGTGGGAACTGAGTCCATCAGATGATCCGCTCAAGTCAGCTGGGGACAGGCTCTCAGAGGTCAAGGCACATCCCCGACTCTCCACCCTTTGGTGGAAGGGGAAAGGGTAGTGGGGGTGGGGTGAGGGAACAAACACTACTCAATGGCTACAGTGTATACTGCTCAGGTATTGGGCACAACAAAATCTCAGAAATCACTGAAGAACATATCCATGTAACCAAATACCACCTGTTCCCCCAAAATCTATTGAAATAAAAAATAATTAAAAATAAAAATACCCCTTCAGGTTCTCTTTGCTATTTATTTGTACAGGTTAATAAAACCTTTCCTAAGTCAAAAAAAATCTGTGGCCCAAAACTTGTCTGAATTAACTGAAATAGGTGGACTCTGGAGGAATGCACTGTGACGACTGGGATGCCAGCGTCTCATTCCTTTGACAATGATATGTCTCTTTAATAAGGTTATTTTATTTTTGGGCTGGGCGCAGTAGCTCATGCCTGTAATGGCACTTTGAGAAGCCGAGGCGGGTAGATCACTTGTGGTCAGGAGTTGGAGACCAGCCTGTCCAACACAGTGAAACCCCAACTCTACTAAAAATACAAAAATTAGCCGGGTGTGGTGGCGCATGCCTGTAATCCCAGCTACTCGGGAGGCTGAGGCAGGAGAATCGCTTGAACCCAGGAGGCAGAGGTTGCAGTGAGCCAAGATCCCACCATTGCACTCCAGCCTGGGCAACAGAGCGAGACTCCGTCTCAAAAAAAAAAAAAAAAAAAAAAAGTTATTTTACTATAAACATACAAGTGTCAATATAAATAAACTACCCATAACCCCACCCCCTTAATACAACCACAAAAGGTATTTTTGCCTACTTCTAGCTTTTTTCTATGACTCCTAAAAACAAACCAAAACCCATGGTTTTAACATAAAAGTATTATCTCATATATGTAAAAAATACTTAAATGTAATACCAAAGGCAGTCTCACATTGCTTCAAAATCATGTTTAGCGGACGCATAACATTTCTACAACTATCTCAACTTGCTGAACCATTTTCCTAATACTGGATTTTTACTTAGTTTTAATTTTTTCTCTGTAATAAGACTGCAGTAAACATTTTCTTATGTAACTTTTTGTCTGATTGAGTGTTGTAAGCTTTCAATAATGAAAGGTTGGAGCCTTCTGTCCAAAGAGAAAATTGAAAGTGTGGCGCCTGACTGCCCCCTCCAGAATTTAATCAAGATGGGGTTATTAGTAGTCAAAGACGTTATTAGGTTATCGAAGACAAAGATGTTTTCAGGGACACCATATTCAAGATTGGAGCTTCTCTAGTAATCTTAACTTGGGGCTTTTTCATTCCTTGCACCTCTCTTCCACTAAAGGGAAAAAAAGAGAGCAAATCCCAAATCAGTCTTTTTTGTGGAGAAGGGGCCATTCCAGGGAAGGGTCTGGTTGATGAGTCTATTGCCAGCTGCGCTCCTGTGTCACCCTTGCCTGGGCCTGTGAAGAATATCGAGATTACGAGAGGTACACCAGTACATTGCATTCAGAATGCAGCCATTTGATACAGAAAGAAAACAAAATGTAGATTGTAAAAAGGAGTTTACAAGAAAGCCTGACAAGCTTCCTAGATATCACTGGGTATTAAATTGGGGATTCTGATGTCATTTGAAATGGATTCCCTGAAGAGTTCTTCTTATTACCAGAAGTTTGTTTTTTTGTTTGTTTTGTGTTTTCAAGACCTTAAAACTGGAACTTTCCAGAAGAAAAAATCAAATAAGAATCTCTTTCTGGGAATCCAACCTAGTGAGCCATCAGAAATCTGAACCAGGAAGTCTCCGCCCCAGCTTTGTCCTTTGATTATACACATACGGGCACATGCACAGACACAAACAAATACAGACATGGGTACAAACACGTGAGCACACATACAGACACACAGAGACACACACACAGAGAAGTAGACACACACGCACAGAGGCAGACACTCTGCAAAGTGCACAGAGGTTCAAACAATGACTCACCTGTTCCCCAGGCCCGGTCACTTGCAGGGAGCTGAAGAGCCTATCATCACCAGTCCACGGCGTTGCTACCTGTCTCCCTTTTCTCCTCTCTCTGGCCCAGGGGAAGGTTTGCTTCCCTCCACAGGCAGGACAGAAGGAGCCTCTGCTCCAGTGGAAAACAGCCTCAGAGCAGAGGTCAAGAACAGCAGCCTTGGACCAGGGCAGTGCCCGCTGGCCCGCAGCCCCAAGGTCAGACCTCTTCTCCTCCCAAAAGATTTCAGGGCAAAGTCCACGGTGGTCATGTGGTCACCTGGGGCAGAGCAGGAAGCTGGATCACAAAGCAGGTGACTCAGCAGGAGGCTGGACCACGAAGCAGGTGACCTGGGAGCACCTGTGTGCTGCCGGAAGTCACATTCCAGTCCTGCGTTTGCTGGCACCCAACTGGAGCCCGTTGTTCAGTTTTGTTCCGGGGTTTCACTTCCGGGGTCTCACTTCGGCGCGGAATGTTTTTCTTGGCTCCTTCCTTGGAGCTGTGTTGAATCTTTGTTGCACTTGAAGAACCAACAGCCCAGAAGAGAAAAGAATATTTCGGTCAAATGAATTAATTCCTCCTACTGTCAGCTGGAAGCCAACCCTGGCTGAGCCCCACACTAGACCCACAGGCAACTCAGTGTGAGCCAGTCCAGCGGCAGACCCTGGGCTGATGCCACCTGAGGGCAGGGTGGACGTGGCCTCCGTGGACATGGGAGACTCCAGGTGCAGGAGACAGGGAGGTGGACTTCCTCCTGGTCTTCCCAAATTCTTCAGGAGACTCTAGTCAGGAAATTTCTGACTTGGAGGTAACAGAAGAGTCTCCTCCAGGTAAGATTTCCAGAGCCTGAGTACAGCTGGGGTACCAGGGTTGGGCCTGAGGCTGAGGAGACGGAAATCTGTTGCCATGAACATTACTCCACACAGCCAGTATATGTCCAGCTCACTTTATGTCCTCCAAAATCACCCTAACTTCTAGTTTGGGTCCCATCCCATGGGGCTGCTGGGAAGTAAGTTCCACCATCACAGTGGTTCCTCTGCCCTATGGGAGTCGGGGGCTCTTATGCTGGAGGGGGGACACCGGCCTGGGCTTCTGCTGAGGCTCTGCCCCTCATCCCTGCAGGATGGACTAGCCAGTCCTAACACAGGACCAGTGTTGCTCTGCCACGTCCAAGCCTCCTCTGGGATGCTTCCTCCATGCAACCCCTTCCCCTGGGGCGTGGCCACCTCCCTGGAAGCTGCCAGCATGCTCGGCTGGGCCCCGGCACTCTGGAGACTTGAGAATCTCTCTTTTTGAATGAGTCCTTATCCTCTGCCCCCAGGCTGGTAACCAAAGGTCTGGGGGTGGTGACGTGCTGGGAATGGTATAACTCGTGAGATGGAGGCTGAATGTGGAGATACGTGAATGTGCTTCTCTTCTCCCCAATTCCCTTGAAGAATCCACCTTCCTGCAAGGTTGGGGGAGCATAGAATGGGAGGAAGATACAAATACCAATTTTATAGCAAGAATGCAAAAAGAGGCCAGTGCGGTGGCTCAGGCCTGTAATCCCAGCACTTTGAAAGGTTGAGCTGGGTGGATTGCTGAGGTCAGGAGTTCAAGACCAGCCTGACCAACATGGAGAAACCCCATCTCTACTAAAAATACAAAAAACTAGCCAGGCGTGGTGGCGTGCGCCTATGATCCTAGCTGAGGCAGAAGACTTGCTTGAACCTGGGAGGCAGAGGTTGCAGTGAGCTGAGATTGTGCCACTGCACACCGGCCTGGGCAAAAGAGTGAAACTCTGTCTCAAAAAGTAAAAATTTAAAAAAAAAAAAATTAAAAAGACAAAATGCTTAAGAACCAGCTTTTTACTCCCAAAATGGGAGGTTTGTGCCTACAGTCAGACAGCAGGTTTGAAAGCCAGGCCTTGTCTAGAGAAAGGGGTTTTGGAATCTGCTAAGCTCATCTGTGATTATGTAACAGCCCATGGATCATGTTGGGGGGGTCCCAACTCCCTAGAAGGAGGAAACCCCTAGAAGCCCTCAGGCCAGTCCCCAAACAGCACAGAGCTGGGCCAGGCGGCATCCCCAGCCACCCCTTGAGCAATGCACATGTGTAAGATCACAGAAGTGACTGGTGAGGGTGCAGAGAGGCCCTGAGGGCCAGGACGGGACCGTGGAAGGAGATGCCAAGATAGGCAGGCTCAGGGGCTGGTGCAGGCAGGGCCAAGGTGCCCCAGAGGCTGGCGGTCCAGGCAGGCATTTCCAGCAGAGACCACGGGGAAGCAAGGACCTCTCACATGTCCCAGGACAACACATCCCCTCCCCACACTGCCACGAAGTCCCCGGCCACACTCCCAACCCAGGCACCAGTGCTCACGTGAGAGAGGGGCAAGGCGGCGGCATCCAGGAGAAGCAGCGTTTTACCTGGTGATCCTTTACGCTACTGTAGGACAGCAAATCTACAGGGTTGGATGGACTAAAATTTAAAACCCCCCTCTCCTCTGTTTCCCGCTAGATCAAGCCCCTGGAGAAGATCTTCTTTATTAACATGAGGTAAAACACACGAAGAAAGTCCGTGACTTGTGGCAGGGGACAGGGCACGGAGCTTCTGCAGCACGGAGAAGAGAGCCCTGTGTTCACGGTGGCTCTCACCATGGCCTGGGGTAAAACCAGCAGAGCCCCTCTGACACCCCTGGGTGGACAGGGTCAATGCCCGTGTAGTTATCTTTGGACATGTAACACATACCCACTGACTCGGCGGCTTAGAATAACACGCATTTATGGCCTCACGGCTCCTGTGGCCAGGAGTCGGGGCATGGCCTCGCTGCGTCTTCTGCTCAGGTTCCCACAGGCTGCAGTCAAGGCACTGGCCAGGCTGGGGTCTTTCTAGAGTTCAGGGTCCTCTTCTGACCCCACAGGTTTGTTGGCAGAATTCAGCTCCCTCAGTAGGCTGAGGTCCCCATTCCTGCTGGGGTTAGTGGGCAGCTGCTCTCAGCCCTTCAAGGCCCCTCACACAGCGCAGCTTGCTTTCTCAAGGCCAGCAAGAGATGCTTTCTGACTTCTAGATCCTCTTTTTTTTTTTTTTTTTTTTTGAGACGGAGTCTCGCTATTTCGCCCAGGCTGGAGTGCAATGGCCGGATCTCAGCTCACTGCAAGCTCCGCCTCCTGGGTTTACGCCATTCTCCTGCCTCAGCCTCCCGAGTAGCTGGGACTACAGGCGCCCGCCACCACGCCCGGCTAGTTTTTTGTATTTTTTTAGTAGAGATGGGGTTTCACTGTGTTAACCAGGATGGTCTCGATCTCCTGACCTCGTGATCCGCCCATCTCGGCCTCCCAAAGTGCTGGGATTACAGGCTTGAGCCACCGCGCCCGGCCTCTAGATCCTCTTTTAAAGGGCTCACCTGATTGGGGTGGGCTCCCACAGCACCATCTCCCTTTTGCTCAACTCACAGTCAACTGATGAATGACCCTAATTACATCTGCAAAATCCCTTCACCTTCACCATATAATATAACCTGATCTCAGGAGTGACACCATCATAGTCACAGCCCTGTGCACACTCAAGGGGAGAGACATGTTCACCAGGGGCTTGGAATCCTGGGGCCCATCCCAGAGTCCGTCGCCCACAGTGCCTGAGTCAAAGTTCACACAAAGGAGGCCCTCCCAGCCCAGGTGACTTTGCAGCCCACTGGCACACTGCTGGCGGGTGGCAGGGGACCCACTGCCAGAGCCCACTTCCTGCTTGGTCAGTGTGGCAGGGCTCGGTGCTCATGCTGATCTCAAGCAACCTGACAGCCTCCTCGTGAAGGCCCAAGGGTACAGTGAAAGGCCAGAACCCAGATACTCAAGAGGGTCTGGGGGCTCACAGCTTCGCCTCCTGCGCAGAGGTCATCTGGGAGCAACCTGCCAGATCCTCCCTCAGGAAACAGTCTCCTCCTCCCAACACCAGTTTACTCACCTCCAAAGTAAGGGGGCTGGGCCAGATGGTTCTAAACCTCCCACCGCTTCCAGCCTCTGTGACCGATCACTCTATGCACCGAGGGCCATCCGGCATGAGCAGGAAGCCTGCGGTGCACGCGTGTAAATCAGAAGGTGCATTCCCGTGGGGATGTGGGAATCCAGTGTGAGCAGGAAGCCTGCAGTACGCTCGTGTAAATCAGAAGGTGCATTTCTGTGGGGACGTGGGACGTCGAGCTCAGACACAAACCCCAAGGAAGGCGGGTCAGGACTCACCATCCAGACAGTATCCATAATGCCATGCAGATGTGGTATGGTGCACAATCATCATTGCTTGTAGTAGAAATTAGGCAAAATGGAACATAAGCAATTTACTTACAGGACCAGAATTAATATGATTTTAACCCATAGTAACTTTTAAATTTTTCTCTAGGCATTTTATCAACTTTTCTGTGTTACCATTGATAGAATATTCGCAATGCCACTTACACAGGCCACGTATGCAGGCATGCACACTTTCTCCTTCCAAAACAAGCAAAATGATATCATTGTGGAGCTCGACAGGGCCCCTGGGTGGACGTGGCCTGAGTGCCCGTCCAGTGGCTGAAGAATCTCTGCAGCTCTCCTGCCACCTGATGTCTCGGGTTCTGCTCAAATATCAACAGTGACGGGATTTTTCTCTGAGACAGTTTATCCCATGTGGGTTCCTTTCTAGCCAAGTCAGTCCTTTGTAACTTTCCACCCTTTACTGCCCTGGGGTTGCGTGGAGAGCCAGGCCTACTGCTGCATAAACATTTCTGAGATGTTGAAGCAGCTCTCAGGGCTTGCAACAGGCATTGTAAACGGCCTGCCCCAGATCCGTGCCCTCCTTGTTCCTTACGAGGAGATCCCCACTGTGGTTCAGGTTGTTAATGCATTCGTATCTTCTTTCTTGCAGGAGTGACCAGGTGACCCCACTCTGGCCAGGGAACCATGGCTGAAGTCCTCAGGGGATTTGTGGGGAAGCGGTGCCCCCCTCCTCCTTGGGGTTTTCTTGCAGAGCTGCTGTGAAGAATCAAACTCAGCTGTGATAATTATCCGAGGTCAGCTCTTCCAGAATGTCCTTATCTCCTAAGGCCTTTGAGATAAGCAGGAATTGTGGTGTCTGCCTTGCCTCCTTTATCCTTGCTTATCTCAGTGGAAAATTCCAGCAGGGATTTCTGAACACCAAGTTAAATTCCTCCACTCAACAATCAGTTTGGCGCATGGCTGCCCGCCAGGCTGGGCAGAGCAGAGGGGATCCAAAGGAATAAACCCAAGTCCTGCCCCCAGGTGCCCAGAGCCTGGCGGGGATAGGACAGTTGCCTGCAGAGCAAGAGACTGCCGCCCGGGTTCACACAGGCCAGAGAGGCTGACCTACCTGCCCAGAGGCAGGGGAAGAATCCAGAGGACCTCTCCTAGGAAGAAATGTTGGCACAGGCACGAGAAGCCCACGTGGCAGCCAAGAGGAGGGACAGCATCCTGGGCCCCGGAATGCCAGGGGCAGATGTGCACTGGGAGGCGCGGGGCTGGGGACACCATCAGTGAGCACAGGGTCTGGGTAGGCTGCGGGAGGGGTAAGAGCGGAGAGACAGCCAAGCCGGGTTGTGGGAGGCCCTGCCTAATTCTGCAAAGACTAGGATTAGAAACATAACAAAAATGGGCTGGGCACGGTGGCTCACACCTGTAATCCACTTTGGGAGGCTGAGCCCGGTGGATCACCTGAGGTTGAGAGTTCAAGACCAACCTGGCCGACACAGTGAAACCCCATCTCTACTAAAAATACAAAAATTAGCCAGGCATGGTGGCACACACCTCTAATCCCAGGTACTAAGGAGGTTGAGAACGAGAATTGCTTCAACCCAGGGGGCAGAGGTTGCAGTGAGCCCAGACTATCCCACTGCACTCCAGCCTGGGCAACAGAGCAAGTCTCTGTCTGAAAAATTAATATAATATAATATAATATTAAAAAAATGAAGGGCCAGGTACAGCGGCTCACACCTGTAATCTCAGCACTTTGTGAGGCCGAGGTGGGAGGATCACCTACACTCAGCAGTTTGAGACCAGCCAAAGCAATATAGTGAGACCCTCATCTCTATAAAAAAAAAACTTAAAAATTAGCTGGGCATGGTGGTGCATGCCTGTGGTCCCAGCTACTAGGGAGGTTGAGGTGGGAGGATCGCTTGAGCCTGGGAGGTTGAGACTGCAGTGGGCCATGATCATACACTGCACTCCAGCCTAGGCAACAGAGTGAGATCTGGTCTCAAAAAAAAAGAGACACTGCTTTTATTGAGCACCTACTGTGTGCCAGGCACTATGCTAAGTCCTTGGCTTAAAATATCTGATTCAGTCCTCACAGCAACCCTTCGATGGAGCCCCACCCTGTGACCACACCCTAGAGGGCCCCACGCAGGCCTTCCTCTGGCCGTGCTCTGGCTTCCAGGTGAGCAGTCCTCCAGGCCAAGGGACACCACTTTGAGATCACGCTGCCAGATTCAGGAAGCGCAGAATTCCCCACCCAAGTAGCCCAAGCCCACTTCTGAGGCCTGCAGAGGCCTCTGCTCCGGGTCCACTCCCCAAGAGCAAACCACAGCAGGCTGCAGGGCAAAGGCACAGCTGTCACCAGGAAGCATGGCTGGAGGCTGGATGTGTGGGCCAGGCACTCACCTGCTTATCCTGAGCTCCTCCCAGTGTGACAGGCCCAGGGAAGGAGGCTGCCTGGGGCTGGGACACTCCATTCTGGCCAAGGAGCCCCAGGGTTCTAAGGGCAACCCTGGGCTTCCAAGCTGTCAGGAAGATGTATCTAGCAACGTAGCAGGTGGGGAACTGTGTTCAACAAGGCATTCGCTTGGGTTTATTTATGACTTTATTTATTCGCATGGCGCATGGACTACCGTTTGTACTCCTGTCCCAAGCCCTGCAAATGTGAGAGGGGGGATCCGTTATTTTTATCCTATTTTATGAGTGAGGAGTCTGAAGCCCAGACCCACTCCAGGCCACAGGGAGGAGGACGAGGGTAGGAACCCTGTGGTCCGTAGGAGTGAACGGGAGGAACTGATCAGACCTGAATCAGCCTGGGCGGAGGTGCACAGCTCCACACCGCTGCTACCCCTCGGGGAGGAACCTTAGCTCTTCCGGCAGAGGCCTGGGCGCTTCTCTCAGAAAGGGGGCAGATAAGCTCCGCCATTCTTGCCCTGGGCTGCGCAGCCCCCAGCCGCCCACCCCCTAGGACGGACGCTGTTCTAACATTCTCCGAAGCAGCGCTGTCCTTTCTGTTGGGGGGGTTCCCATGGGCACGCAGCTGCATTCTAGCTTCTCTCGTAATTAAATTTAAAAGCATGGCTCCCGTTCCCACACCCCCAGCACCATTTCACCCTTTAGAGTGGCCTCCACCCTCGGTCTACACTTCCCCTCTCCTGGGTCTCTCTTGAATCTACTCCACTGGGGCTGTGGCCTCCTTCACTTCACCCAGAAGGCTCCTGGACAGTCACCTGCAGCCTCCGTGTTACCAAACCCTCAGTCCCCACTGGCATAGCCGTGAGCACCACGCGGCCTGGCTGGACACCCTCCTGAGCAGGACCCCATGAAGCTTCCGACAGCCTGTCCTGATGGCCCAGTCCCACTGGCCCCCCTCCTCCTGCTCCCAGAACCTCTCAACACTGGGGTAAAATTTCTCAGGCCTGTGCCTCTTCCCTCCTCTTGCTCCCCGCCCCGCTTGGAGATCCACAGATGAAAACCAGGAACCGGCAGACGATGCTCAGACACAGGCCTCCATCCAGGCCACCCTCCGGCTCCAGAGGCCCAAATCCACCTCCTTCCCACAAGAGGCATCGCAGATGCACACGTCCACACCCGCACTCCTGATACCCACAACCTGCCCCACCTGCAGCCCTGCCTCACTTTGTGGCAACTTGATCCTTCCAGGAGCTCAGGCCAACATCCTAGAGTCACCTGTGTCCTCTCTCCTCACACGTCCCATGTCTAACCCACAGGAAGTTCTTTCAGCTCCACATTCACACATCACACATCACACATAACCAGCCGCTTCTCACTGCTGCCATGTTAGTCCCCATGCCCCGCCTCCACTGTTCCCACTTTGGTCCCCTCTCCCCTCCTCCATTGCTTCCACCTCAGTCCCCTCTCCCTCCTCCATTGTCCCCACCTTGGTCCCCTCTCCCTCCTCCATTGTCCCCACCTGTCCCCTCTCTTCTCCATTGTCCCCACCTCAGTCCCCTCTCCCTCCCCCACTGTAACCCCTAACCCTTTCCCTCCTCCATTGTCTCCACCTCAGTCCCCTCTCTTCTTCTCTATTGTCCCCACCTCGGTCCCCACTCCCTCCTCCGCTGTCCCCACCTTGGTCCCTTCTCCCCTCCTCCACTGTCCCCACCTGGGTCCCCTCCTCCCTCCTCCACTGTCCCCACTGGGGTCCCCTCCTCCCTCCTCCACTGTCCCCACCTTGGTCCCCTCTCCCCTCCCCCACTGTCCCCACCTTGGTCCCCTCTCCCCTCCCCCCTCCCCCACTGTCCCCACCTTGGTCCTCTCTCCCTCCTCCATTGTCCCCCCCCTTCATCCCCTCTCCTCTATTGCCTCCATCCTGGTTCCCTCTCTTCTTCTCCATTAATCCCACCTTAGTTCCCTCTCCCCTTCTCCATTTTCCCCATCCTGGTTCCCTCTCCTCTCCTCCATCACCTCCACCTGTCCCACTCGCCTGCTCTCTCTCTCCCCTGGGTGATGCAGAGCCTTCTGATCAGCCTCCCCGTGCCTGTCTTGTTCTTCTCAACACAGCAGCTGTGTGATTCTGTTTACAATCACAGTCCGGTGCAGCCACTCCTCTGGCAATGGCATCTAGCATTTCCCATTTCACTCAGAGCAGCAGTTCAGGTTTTTAGCATAGCCTGGAAGACCCTGTAACCTGCCCCCTTCCCCCACCCTCATCACCTCTGACTTCTGACCTCATTCTTCTCCTCTCTCCCTGCTCCTTCCCCTCCAGCATCCCTGGCTACACGCAGGTTGTGCTTGAGCCTGACTCGGGGTCTTTGCACCTGCTGTCCCTTCTCCGTGGGAAGGTCCCTGGGAAGTACTTTCCCTGTTTCCCACTGCAGGTCTGTCACTGTGTCTGTGGCTGCCAGAACATATAAGCACCAAGTTAGTGGCTTAGAAGAAAGCGCACTTACCCTCTAACAAATCCAAAATCAAGGCCTTGGGAGGGCCGGTTCTTCTAGGGGCTCTGAGGGAGGAGCCAGCCCTGCCTCCCTGTGAGCTTCTGGTGCCTGAGCTTACAGACACACCCTCCAGTCCCTGCCTCCGTCTTCACATGGCTTCTCCCTTGAGTCTCCTCTACTTATAGGAACACTTGCCATAGGATTTAGGGCCCACCTGGTTCATCCAGGATAATCTCCTCTTGAGATCTTTAAATCAATTACATCTGCAAAGACTCTTTATTCGAATAAGGTCACATTCACAGGTACCAGAGGTTAGAGCTTCGACGCATCTTTTTGAGAGCCACCATTTGAGGGTCACCATTCAATCCCCCTACAAAGTCCATGCTGAAAATGTGACCCCCCCACCCACCTGTCCCGCCAAGTAAGTTCTTCTCTGACTAACCTACCCAAGAACCTCCTTACCCACCGCCTGGCTTGATTTTTCTGCATAGCACTTACTGGTTTATTGCAGTTTTCCCAACTAGAATATACATTTCCCAACTAGAACCTTTGTTTGTTTACTGTTGTAATATGCCAGGCTGTTCTGTTTACTGTTGTAACCCCAAGTCCTAGGATGGATCTTAGTCCTGGTACATAGTCTTTGAGCCTAAGCGGAGGCCTCTCTGGGGTTTTCATGGAAAACCTGAGGGGCCTACTTGGTGGGAGTTAAACTCCAAATTCTGTTTCCCTGCAGTGGACAGCAGCTGAAATCTCTGCTCAGCCTTCAGCCTTACAGGCGTTGCTTCCCACTGGGCTTCTTGGAGTCTCACTTGGGTATTGCAGGGTAGGCTGAAGATTTGAGAATTAATGTGAGCCGGGCACAGCAGCTCACTCCTGTCATCCCAGCACTTTGGGAGGCCAAGGTGGGAGGATCACTTGAGTCTAGGAGTTCAAGACCAGCCTGGGCAACACAGCAAGACCTTGTTTCTACAAAAATTAAAAAACAAAAAATAGAATTAATGTGCAACATTTTTGGACTGTCTCCTTCAATCTCTCTTCTTTCTAAGACTTCACCCTCAGTTTCCAGCCACTCCGGCAACCTGAAAGCCATTCCCTGACTTCCTAGGCCTTACGTTCCAGCCACCCTGCCCCAAGCAGCCTGGAGAGGGGCCTCGGAGGAAAGCCATCTTAGCATGAATTTCATCCAGAGCAGTTCCTTTCTTTCAAGGGTCGAGTCCTCTCCATCCTTTGCTTTTTCGGTCAGTTTGCTTCTTTGGCCTCTGTCCAGTGTTCCTCAACACTGCTTTACATCTTACCTAGAGTTTATCATTGTTCTTCATGGGAGATTAGTTCAATCCATGCTTCTGCAGCATTACTACCACTGGAACTCTCCTGGAATCATTTTTAACATTACCTTTAGTGGTTGGCTTGCACTTCTTTAAAAGTGAAACCACGCTGCCACCGGGCCATGTGGGGCCCTGGGATTTATCCAGGTTAAATGCCGACTTAGAAGTTGGGAGATTGCCTCCATACACAGACTCCTTCACAGCACGTTTTACACATGCACTCAGCCGCTCTGATTAGCAAATCTCCTAAAATAAGTGCTGGGCTTATGTTCACTTCCGTTTTGGAAATCAGTGACTGGCCTCTGAGCTGCAGACCGGTCTGTGCCTCTAGCAGAAGCTGCAGTTCTGTGAATGATCCCTGTTCTCTGAAAGGCAGGCAGCCAGAGCTCTGGAGCCCTCCTAGTGAACAGAACAGATGGCTGACTGTGGGGTGGGTCCCCTTCTGCTCTGAGGTCAGCCTCACTGCCTTGGGCAGACAGTGAACACAGTCCCGTGGGGTATCAGCCAACCGGAGCTCATCCTACAAAAGGCGACAGAGATGGCAGTGCTGGTGGCTCTGTTTAACACCAGCATGAGCAGAGGTGGGAAAATCTGTGGCCCACGTGCAGGCCTAGGGACTGCAAGCAGGTGGAACCATAACATGAACCTGCTGAGGTCGGCCAGGGCACAGCATCTCCTCTAGGTCATCTCACAGATGCCCCAAACTCAGCGTGCTCCAAACCACACCCTGATTCTTCCCGGCCAAATGTGCTCATCCCCTAAGCTCCCTCCTTCCAGGAAAAAGAACTGTCCAGTGATTTAGGCCAGAAACCCTGGACTCATCTCGGTCCACAATCCTTGCATCCAACCCATTAGCCAGTCCTCCCAATTGTGCCTCTGAAAGATTTCTCGAAACCGTCTTTTTCTCTCCATCTCCTCTCCCCCAGCACTTAGAAGGGAGTCACATTGCCAGTGGACTTCCTCTGGCTTCAGTTCATGACTGGTCCCAGCCCCAGGAAAGAGTTTGGAAATAAAAGAAGGTAAAAGCGTGTTTTGCAGGAGTTGTTCTTTGCCCTGCCTCTTCATCCCCTAGTCCAGCCAAGCTTTGTGCTTGTCTTTTATCCCTTGTAGACTATCCCCCAGCCGTCCTCTCGCCCTGCAGAGGTCGCCACGTCTATGGTAAAGAGCCAGGAAAGAGGTCGGGCCGTCCTGGGTTCAAACCCGAGGTCCAGTGCTGACTGGCAGTGAGTGTGGTCATGTTAGCTCATCTCTAAACCTTAGTCTCCCCCTTTCAGAGAGGAAATAATATTCCTTGGTTTGTAAGGTTATCCTGGAGGCTAGAGCCTGGCACGTGACAGGTGAGTGTGTGATAAACAGTGTCCCTTCCCTTTGCAGTCACTGTCGATTGTCATTGTTTAATGAGTGAGCATTTCAAGGCCTTCAGTCTGCACGGGGCTCTGTGGTTGCTGGAGCCCTGGACCTGGGGTTCACCTTCCCCAACCGACTGAGGCCTGATGACCGTCCTCTTATTAGGGTTCCTATTTCCTGCCCTCTGGACTCTGGACATAACTCCCTTGTCTAACACATAGCGCAGTCCTGTTCCTCGTAGCCTTGGCAGCTATCACTGGCCACCTATCTTAACCAGCTTGGCTTTGGCCAGCAACCCCCAGGATCCCTCCTCCGGGCCACTCCCCAAACTGCTCAAGTCCTGCCTGGCCCAAGACTTGGTAGCCCCACATTCAGCTGATGTGCTGCCACTCTCCACTGCCCCCTGACCGGCATGAAAGCCCCTGCGGAACCTGCAACATTCAAGCTAGCAAAGGGGTCACATTCCAAAGCACTGCTTTGTCTCTCCACTGAGGTGATAAGCTGCAGGGCTTAACCGGAGGCGCACGGCGTGTGGGAGCAGCACATCAGGCCTGCAGTTTACATGGGCAAATCCTCCATTGATGGATTCCTCCAGGGCCACACTGATGGCCCCTCCAATCCTGCTGGTCGCCTAAGTGCAGCGCACGCTCCCCAGAAAGGGTTCTCTTCTCCTTTCCTTAAGACAAGACCTGTGTCGTGAGGTCCTCTGCCTTTCTCAAGATACCTAAATAGTAGCTGATGGACCACATCACATTTGTCGACTTAAAATCAAGGAATATGGAAAGGTATCATTTATTAAGTGCTCATTACACTCCCTGCCCAGTGTTTACATAAATTATAAAATGACCAACTGTGATGTTCATATAAATATCCATTTTTTTTCATCCACAGTTTCTGGCTCATAACTCCCATAGCCCTTGTTACAGTTTTCTGTGAGAATGTTGGGTGTGCTAGTCCTGGGGGCCACCCTCAGGTAACAGAACCTCTCTGACCCTCTCTTGCCTTCCTTCTTCCTGCCACAAGGCAGGACTCTAACCTTCCCTCACTTTGCTGACTGTGGGTCTTCACACCCTCCCCGGGGCGGGTCCCGCCTCACACCACAGGGGAAGGAATGCTGACAACATGAAGCTTCCATAAAAACCCAAGAGGACTGGGTTCAGGGAGCCGTGGAGAGCTGACTTCGTGGAGGTTCCCAGAGGCTGATGTGACCAGGGAGGACTTAGGAAGCCCCTGCCCCTTCCTTCATACTTCGTACTATGCCTCTCTTCATCTGTGTCCTTTGTAACATCCTTTACAATGAGCCAGCAAACATAGTTATTCCCCTGAGTTCTGTGAGCTGCTGCAGCAAATTGATCAACCCAGAGAGGGGGTCATGGGAACCCCAACTTGAAGCCCATCTGTCAGAAGTTCAAGAGGCCCAGGCTTGTGACTGGTGTCGGGGGTGGGTGGCAGTCATGGGGAATGAGCCCCCCAACCAGTGGGATCTGGTGCTATCTCCACGTGGACAGTGTCAGAATTGAACACCCAGCTGGGCCCCACTGCTTAATGTGTGGGGAAAACCCCCACGCCTTTGGTCACAGACGTCTCCTGTGTTGATGATTGTGGTGGTGGTGGTGTGAAAGAGGAAAAACGTGGTTTGAGTTTTTCCATACACACCAACAAACCAGGGAGGTGGATATTGTTATCCCCATTTTATGGATGAGAAAATTGAGGCCCAGAGAGATTAAGTACGTTCCCCAGAGTTATGTAGCTACTGAGCGGGGATTCGAATCCACATCTTTCTTAACCTACCCCAGAGTCAAATGCAAAAACCAGACCCTAAGAGGGAGGAAATAATGACCACTGCAGATGAAAGCCTCCTGTATATCAAGAAAAGCATGTGGATGAAACAAAATGCTGGGACTGTAACTGCCACAAACATGTGGCTTTAAAATCCTTGATTTATAAATCAGCAACAAATGGACAAAGGCACAGCCAGACAGTTCGCTGAAAGCGAGTCCCAGGTGTGTGGGGAGCGCTAGCAGGAGCGTTCAGCCTCACCAGCGCGTGCGGACGCCGGTCAGCACGGAGGTCAGATCGGCAAAGCCTCCTCACGTCCAGGCTTTGGCAAAACATAGAGACTGTCCACCAACCGCTGTAGAGACTGTCTGGCAGTGCAGTTTTCTGGGAGGGCAAACCTGGGATGTGTAGCAATGAATTCAACGACAACATAGCCTTCGACTCAGCAACTGCACATCAAGAAAGGGAACTTTCGGAAAGCAGAATCCAGGAAGTGACTCGGTTCCGGAGTTCATCTGTCGCTCTGGGCTACACTGGACGCGCCAATAAAATCATTCACCCTCATGTTCAGCCAGCAGCAACACACACAGTGAAAACCGTTCTGGAAAAGCAAAACTGAGAGCACCAGAAAAATACAGGAGGTGCAGGTGGGGGTTGGAATTCAGCTCGGTTTAGATAAACACCTGAGACCCGAGATGTTGATCTCTAAGGATTATCTCAGCCCCGACCTATTTCAACTTCCTTTTCCTCTTTCTTTGGCTCCTCACTTTTCATTGAAATTGCCTGACTGGCCCACTAAAAACCAGGTTCTGGCCAGCATGGTGGCTCAGCCTGTAAGCCCAGCACTCTGGGATCATGAGGCAGGAGGATGGCTTGAGACCAGGGGCTCGAGGCCAGCCTGGGCAACATAGTGAGATCCCCCAAATCTTTAAAAAAAAAAAAAAAAAAAAACGCTTTTTTTAAATTAGCTGCCAGCTACTTGGCAGGCTAAGGCAGGAGGATCCTTTAAACCCAGAAGTTCAAGGTTGCAGTGAGCTATGATCACGCTACTGCACTCCAGCCTGGGCAACAGAGCAAGACTCTGTCTATAAAATATATATATATATATATAGTAATTTTAAAAAGAACCAAGCTCTAAAATGGACCTCCTCCAGCACCTGGCCCATCCCAAGCCTGGAGGCTCATTGGAGGGGGCCACATGGGGGCCACTCCTTGTGAAGCAAGCACACCGAGGCCAGAGGCTGCTGGACCCACCTCCCCACCGTGGGCGAAATACGTGGGGGATATGTGGGGGGCCCTCGTGTGAGATGCTCACTCACAGCCCCACAGGAAGGTCCAAACATGTGGAAAACCCATCTCCCAGAGAAAATGGACAAACGGCCGGGCACAGTGGCTCACGCCTGTAATCCCAGCTTTGGGAGGCCGAGGCGGGTGGATCACCTGAGGTCAGGAGTTCAAGACTAGCCTGGCCAATATGGCGAAACTCCGTCTCTATTAAAAACACAAAAATTAGCTGGGCGTGGCGGCGCGTACCTGTAATCCCAGCTACTCAGGAGGCTGAAGCAGGAGAATCACCTGAACCCAGAAAGTGGAGGTTGCTGTGAGCCAAGATCACACCACTGCACTCCAGCCTGGGTGACAGAGTTAGACTCCATTTCAAAAAAAAAAAAGCAGAAAAACAGTGCTGCCCCCAGCCCTGTGTGTGACTTTGCCAGGGCTACTACCACAACCTGAGTGGCCTAAACAACAGGAATTGATTGTCTCACAGTCCTGGAGGCCAGAAGCCCAAGAAGAGGCCGGAAGGCGGCAGGGTGGATCCTCCTGGAAGCTCTGAGCAGAATCTGTTCCTTCACTGGGAATTCTTGGTGTAGAAGCATCACCATCGCCACCTTCATGTCACATGGCATGTGTATGTCTGTGTGTCTAAATTTACCCTTTTCATAAGGACACCATCATATTGGTTTAGGGCCTATCCTGGTGACCTCCCCGTAGAGACCTTCTCCCCGGTTAAGATTACATTCTGAGGTACGGGGATTAAGACTTGGACATATGAATTCTAGAGAGAGACAGTTCAACCCATAATGCCTTAGAGGTCATAAATATTCATGACAAGGTCAGCCTTTTATGGAGATCTTTCTCTGTGAAAAGCAAATTGCTTGGCCGGGCGCAGTAGCTCAGGTCTGTAATCACAGGACTTTGGGAGGCCAACGGGGAAAGGCCACTTGAGCCCAGGAGTTTGAAACCAGCCTGGGTAACAGAGAGATCTTGTCTCTACAAAAAAAATACAAAAATTAGCTGGGATTAGTAGTGTGTGCCTGTAGTCCCAACTACTTGGGAGGCTGAGGTGGGAAGATTGCTTGCGCCTGGGCAGTCGAGGCTGCAGTGAACTGACATCATGCCACTGCACTCCAGCCTAGGTGCTAGTGCAAGACCCTGTCTCTTAAAAGAAAAGCAAATGGGCCAGGCGCGGTGGCTCAGGCCTGTAATCCCAGCACTTTGGGAGGCTGAGGTGGGTGGATCACAAGGTCAGGAGTTTGAGACCAGCCTGCCCAACATGGTGAAACCCCATCTCTACTAAAAATACAAAAATGAGCTGGGCATGGTGGCGGGCACCTGTAATCCCAGCTACTCGGGAGGCGGAGGCAGGAGAATCACTTGAACCCAGGAAGCAAAGGTTGCAGTGAGCCGAGATCACACCATTGTACTCCAGCCTGGGCGACAGGGCGAGACTCTGTCTCAACAGAAAAGAAGCACATTGGGCATTTACTCCAGGCTCTGTCCTTTGGGAGTTCCCAAGCCATATGGGAAGATTTTATACTCTGGGAGCTTATGCTGGGTTGAAGAGTGTCCCCACAAAATTAATGTCCACCTGGCACCTTAGAATGTGTCTTTATTTGGAAATTGACTCTTTGCAAACATGATTTAAGATGAGGTCATCCTGGATTCAGGTGAGCCCTAAGTCCAATGACTGGCTTCCTCATGAGAAAAGGGAGATTTGGACAGAGAAACGCACACAGAGGGAAGAGGCCATGGAAAGGCAGAAGCAGAGATCGGGTGACGGTCCACAAGTCAAGCAGCGCCCAGGACCACCAGGAGCACCAGAGGCCAGGAATGAATTTGCCCTTGGAGCCTCCAGAAGGAGCCGTGCCTGCCGACACCTTGATTCAGGCTTCTGGCCTGCAAGACTTGAGCCAATACATTTCTGTTATACACCACACAGCTTGTAGTAAGGTCTTATGGCAGCCCAGGAGACTAACACAGAACATAACCTAACGCATGCCCTTTGGGAAGTTATTAGCCTAACACAGAACATCTGACCCAGGCTGGGTCCTTCTGTGCACAGGCCCCGAGGGACTGCAGGGGTGACATGCCTGTGCCGTCGGCCCTGCATTAGACTCCCCCACCCCAGCCCCAGCTGATGAGTACCCGGCACCAAGTGTAACCAACATCGATAATGATCACAACACAAATGCACGGTCACCGTGTGCTGAGTATTGTGCTCCAAGTGACCAACTGGACCACCATATTTTCTGGCAAAGCATTTGGCCACGACAGCAGAAATCAATAAGACAGACAGAGAAAAGGAACAGGATAGTAGGGTTGTGACCGCGGTGACACTCTAGAGAGGGCGTGGATTATAATTTGGCACCTAGAACTGAACTGCTTCAGGCTGGCTCCCATGAGACCTAGGCTATAGCTAGAATTCCCCAACAGGAAAGTCCCCATCACTCCTTGCAGCTGAAGAAGGGCAGGGGCTGAGGAAGCTGCAGCTGGGTAGAAGGGGGCTGAGCTGATACTGCAAAGCCCCATAGGTGATAGAAGCACGGGGCTCCAAGCAGAGGCCCTCGTGTGGGGATCACTCCCCAGCCACCACCTGGTCTTCCAGCCCTGCAGACAGCATGGGCTCCAGGGTAGCTCTCAGAACAAGAGAGCCCCCTTCTCTCCCCTCTGCAGCTGGAACCCCCAGCATCTGCTCCTAGTAAGGCCAGTCTGGACCCCACCTGGCATTCCATCCTGCAGACAGCGAGGTAGGTTTGGCAAGCACAGAGAGGTATCAGACTTGTCCTGATGGTCTTGGGTTTGGAGCTCACTGCACTCCTTGCTGGAATGAGCTGCTGGGTGAAGTTCACTCAATCTGTCAGAGGCTCAGTGCATCTATCTGTAAAAGTCAGATAAATCTGGGCCTAACCTGTGGGAGGGTGTGAAAATGAACCTCCTGAGAGCAGGTATGCACAGAGCTTGGCAATAGTAACTCAACGGTGTACGGTTTTTTTTTTTAAAGACGGGATCTCGCTTTGTTGCCCAGGCTGGTCTTGAACTCCTGGACTCAAGAAATCCTCCTGCCTCAGCCTCCCAAAGTGCTGGGGTTATAGGTGTGAGCCATTGTGTCTAGTCTCAACAGTGTATTTTGAAAAGTTCTTTGGTTGCAATTTACCAAACCAACTCAAGGTAGCTGGAGTAAAGGAGATTTTATTAGATGTCTGCTGAGGTTGATCATGGAGACCGGGGACAGCTGGGCCTGGAATCAGTAAGGGGAGAGCTGTCATCCCTGTGATGGGGATAATCTCTGTGTCTTTTGTCTGGCTGCTCTGCTTCTCTGTGCCTACAGCAGTCACAGCTCAGGTGTTGAGAGGGGACCAGCCCTACCAGGCTGTCAGTCACTCCACCCCATCCCAAATTCACATGGGGTCATCAAGGGCTGGGAAGCTTGGGGAGGTGGGGGGAGGAGCGGGAAGCACATGAACAAACATGGTGGAAGGAGGAAGTTCTGAGCAAAGAGGAGTTCTCATAAGCAGAACAGAGATCCCACAAAGTGATGGCTGTTACTTTAATACTCATCATTAAACCATGCCTTGCCTGCAAACTCCAAAGCATGATGACTTACCTGGTCATGTACTATTTCAAGTTATCAGAACAAATGTACCTAATATGCATTCTGATTCCAGGCGGGAGGGAAAGACGCCAGTGGCTGTTCAGAAAGCCACAGGAAGCACCAAATAGGGGGCCCGGCTCAGTGGCTGGGTCACTCCGTTGCAGACTTACAACGGGAAAGGCCCTGGGCCCATGTGTTGTCAGACAGACCCTGTATTCTGTTATCTCCAAAACTGGCCTCTGTGAATTCTCAACCTGTATGATGTGTTTCCAAGATAAGGGGTCAAGTGGGTTTGGAATGACCATTCCTGGCATTCCTTTCTGGGGAGTCAATGCACAATTGCAAATCAAAGACCTTCAGAAGCCTCACGGTGGTGAGACCTGTTTACCTTTGTTCACTGAAGCATTCCCCAGAGGTACTGCAGTGGAAATGCGTTTTTCATAAAACACCTGTTGTCATGCCCTGGAACGAGCACTGCCTGACACTAGCACCTCCTCTGGGCTGTCTCTGACAGCACATCCTGTCCTGACACCTTGTGCTGCCAAGAAACCCCATTCCACCCTCAGGCTCTGTTCTGAGAGCAGCCGTCCTCCCACTGCATTGGGAACCTTGCCTGGGGCGTCCTCCTTTACCCTTGGTAATCCCGACAGTCCACACTGCTCAGCTTCATCACAGCATCTAACCCCCAGTTGCTCTTCTGTACACTCTGTGAATTTCCCATTTAAATTTACTCCCAGGACTAAACCAAACTCTCAGGAGCAACGTGACCAGCACAGGGCAGAGTCAACGCACCCCTTCTCTTGCATAGTAGATCTCGTCCTTCGTTAAGGACTTATCAGAAACCTTCCCAAGCTCCCAGAACTGTGCCAGGAACTGTGGGGCCACACCAAAATAGAAAACAATCCCTGCCCTCAGAGAGCTTGTTGTCTATCAAGGAGCCCAAAGGGAGTTTTGCAAGTTAAATAACAATATAAAAATTAAATTATTCACATCAGCATTAGAAGAAGTGTTGTGATAACAGCAGATGGTAAGCCCCTAAGACATAAGGGGCCACCAGAATCATCGGAAGCACTCAGCACCCAACCCCAACCCCCAGGAATGCTGTGGATGCACTGGAAGAAAATATCAATTTAGAAACCAGGCAAGTGGAAGCAGAAACCTGGTCTGCTTCCATTTATCTTTTCTCCTATCCAGGTTCACTGGGAAGGATTCTTCTCCCTAAATACTGAAGCCTGAGCAGAAAATTATCCTCCCAGAACATAGCAGGGTCCAGAAGACATTTTCCAAGGAGGCAGAACTGGGGGGAAGCTGGAGTGAGATTGCACAGAGGAAGGGTTTTTATTCCAAGGATGACAATTGTGGGAGCCCGGATAACCACAAGATATGCTATAATGGAGCAAGAGAAAGGAGGGCCTTTCGAGTATCCTGGAGGCGACTTTCTTTCACCTTGAGTTCAGCCAAAGAAGAATGCACCACTTCTCTTATTCCCAATGGTCACTCCGTGAATATTGGTTGAATTTGTGAGTTGAGTGAGTGAATGGGTGGGTAAATGAAAAATACAAAAGCAAAAAGGTCAGGCTTCCCACCTGGAGCACACAGGGACCAGCACAGGACTCAACAGCTATGTGAATGCAGGAACTGCCACATCCCTTTAGGAAATGAAACAGTTTGAAACAATCCGAGTATACTGTTCCAATGACTTTTCCCTCAAACCCTTCATCAACCAGCAGGAAAAGACCAAAGCAAGTTCTAGCCCGAGACTGGGAAGCAGAAAGTTAATGAGCTACTTGACATTCTCTGTCTCCTCTCTCTTCTCTCTCTCTCTCTCTCTCTCTGACACACACACACACAGACACACACACACACACTCACACACACACAAATATCTGTCTCCTTTCTCAGCCAGACACTGGTACGTCTTAGTCTTTGTCCCCTTATCTGGGCTTGCTCTGGAGGGCCGTCCTCTTTCTTGGGATCAGGCCTTGACCCATCCCACCTCCTCTCCATTCCAAGGCCAGAGGCCCTGCTTCTTTCTGGGAGGAGTATCTTATCTCTGTTCCATCACGGCAGACAGCAGCTTTGGTCAACAGCTAAGGTCTCTTGCTGAGCAAGGATCCTGACTCCCCTTCTGAGAGCGTACAGATGGGAGTCCCCAAAGAGGATGCAGAGACAGTTTAGAACTTCCACTCTTAACACAGTGAAACCATGGCAGTTGAAACGGAGGCTGCAGGGTCAGACTTCCTCTGCCTGGACTCTCCTCTGCTACAATTTCTACCTGTGGGAAGAAATCATATCCATCCTTACAGCAAGGGCTCCTTCCTGATTTTCCCACCAAGACGCAGCCATTGCACAGGATTGGCGATCTACACATTCATCGCTCCTTTGACATCTTGAGACTACTGAAGGCAGGGACTGTGCCTCATTCATCCCAGTATCTCTCCTTCCACACACTGCACACAGTAGGTGCCCTATTGTGCACTTACAGCGGCGCTGAGCTCTGTGCCAATGTACTAGACGGGGTGATTTCATTTGATCCTTTCGATGATCGTATCTTGCATTGTGATCACATTTCAGTGTAGGAAAAATCTTCCATAGGAAGAAAACCCATATCATCTTTGTTCTGCTTGAGGCCAGCCTGGATTTTATAAACTGTAGCTAATTTTATGAACTGTTCTTTGTCTGGGGATGTTGATAGAAAGAATTCTACTTGAGCACAGGATGCAAATGAGTAAGTGGCAAACTATTTTCCTATTATGTTCCTAAAATAGACTGGAAGCTGGCGCAGAACGCTTCAGATGGGCCTGTCCCCTTAAGCGTCGTTTATAGCTGAGACTAAAATTAGGCAAAGCCCAGGCCTCGCCAGAAGGTGTTCAATTGTTGGGTGCTATCTCAATGTGGAGAAATCTGAAGTGATTTTCTCATGAAAAAGTCTTCAGAGCATTATTCAGCACAACAAAAAACTTGATGAAATGTTTGTGCTATTTTAAAATTGGCAAGTCAAGGACATAGAGTGCTTTTAAAAGCCACTGCCAAAAATATGGTAAGCATCTTCCTATAACATTGAAAGAGATCTGAAACATCTGTGCTACATTTCCGTTCTGGAGGACTGCGGTTTTGTGATTGATAAGGATGGTGTTTTGCTCATGAAGACAGTGATTCCTCAAGGGGAAAAGCTGCTTAGCTACATGGGAATGGTGGAGGAACATCGTGATTCCATACTCAACATGCCCACGGGATGTAGGGATGTGTGTGAACTGTTGAAGGCTGCAGGAACCACCTTATAGCGAAAATCACCTGCGTGGCAGTTCATGGAAAAACAGCAGCAAAATCCACACCCAGCCTGACATACCCTGGCTCTGCCTTCTGGGTTACAGCCACTCAGTCAGTGGCCAGGAGTGCAGAACGGCTCCTAACCACCATGGGCGATGGGATTAACTGTGATTAACTGGCAAAGGGGCAGGGAAAGAAGCGAGCTTCATGATCCTTTTCACAAATGAGACAGTAAAGCCAACCTGGGACTGTGGGTGAGTCACCTCCTTATCTTCGAGTCCTGATGATCCTTACCTGTGGTTCTTCTGTAGGAGAACCGAATGCCATGGGTATCTGAGGCCCCGTGAAAATGGAGAAGGGGCAAATAGATGGAACTACTCCAACCCCCAAGCTCTCCTAGAAAACGGGAGTCAACTATGCAAAACACTAAATATGCCTCCAGAGCACCTGTTTATCCAGCACCGATTCATCTGGGTCTCCACAGCCTGGAGGAAGCGATGTGTCAGGCAGCCCCCTAAGTTATGGACCTTTCAATGTTTGTTATAATAAAACTGTAAGTTCAATATGACACCTAAAAGGCAAACACCCTCTTGTGTTGCTTGTGTTTTCACTGGTTTGGTTGTTTTCCCACCGTGATTTTTTAAAATACTCTTTTTTTAATTGAAGTATGATTTAGACGTAGTAAGAGGCATACATTTGAAGTGTGCACTTGCACATGCTACTTTTGGCAAACGTGTACATGCACACCAGTGAGGTGCCCAGTTTTAAAACTAAAGTGCCATCCTTCAGGAAGCTCCTTACAGCCAGATAAACTGCATGTGGTTACCCCACACAACCAGCACCTCACTGAAGATACGGAAGATTTCTATCACCCCCAAAATTTCCTTGTGCCCCTTTGTAGCCAACCCACCCACCCTCCAAAGGTCACCCCTCTTCTAAATTCTATCATCATAGCTTAGGTTTTTCCTGTTCTAGAATATCATAGAAATGGAATCATTCCATACATATGGTTTTGTGAGTGACTTCTTTCACTCAACACAACGTTTTTGAGATTCATTCACATTGTTGCCTGTATTAGGGGTTCGTGTTATTGCCACATAGTATGGCATCCATGATTTAGGATAATTTGCCTATCCCCTCACCTGTTAATGGACATTGGGTTGTTTTCAGCTTTTGGATATTGTGAATCAGATTTCCATGAGCATCTTTGTACCTATCTCTTTGCGGGCATGTTTTCGCTTCTCTTGGGTAAGTACTTAGGAGTTGAATGACTGGATCATAGGGTAGGTTATGTTTCCAAGAAACTCCCAAACAGCATTCCAGGCTGGCTGTGCAATGTTCCACTCCCACCAGCAATGCATGAGTGTTCCAGCTGCCCCGCATCCTCACCAACATGTGGTCTTGTCAGTCTTTTTAACTGTAGACATTCTAGTGGGTGTGAAGTTGTATCTTACTGTGGTTCTATTTTGCATATCCCTGATGATAAAAATGGTGAGCACTTTTCTTTATATCTCCTTGGCCATTTGTAGATCTCCTTATATGCGGTGTCTACTCAAGTCTCCAAGTCCTTTGCCCACTCTCTAAATGAGTTGTTTATCTTTTTCTAATTGACTTTTGGGAAGTCTTTCTATATTCTGGATACAAGTGCTGGGTCACATCCACATGTTGTGGATATTTTCTCCCGGTTTGTGGCTTGTGTTTTCATTTTCATAATGGTGTTTTGTAAAAGGCAGAATTCTAACATTTTGATGAAATTCAAGTTATCAATTTTGTATTTTATGGCTGGGCGCAGTGGCTCATGCCTATAATCCCAGCACTTTGGGAGGCCAAGGCAGACGGATCACCTGAGGTCAGGAGTTTGACACCAGCCTGACTAACATGGAAAGCCCTGTCTCTAAAAATACAAAAATCAGCTGGGCGTGGTGGTGGCCCCCTGTAATCCCAGCTACTTGGGAGGCTGAGGCAGGAGACTCACTTGAACCTGGGAGGTGGAGGTTGCAGTGAGCCAAGACCACGCCATTGCACTCCAGCCTGGGTGATAGAGCGAGACTCCGTCTTGGAGATAAATAAATAAATAAATAAATAGTTGTATTTTGTGATTGTGCTTTTTGTTAATTATCCAAGCAATCTTTGCCTACCTCAAGGTTCCAAAGATATTCTCCTACATATTCTTCAAGAAACTTAATAGTTTTTGCTTTTAAGTTTAGGTCTGAACTTAATACTCTACACAATAAGCATCCTGATGTACTTATTGTGTATATTGTGGAGGAAGCATCAACATTCATTTCTGTCACATAATGGTCCTGGCTTCATTTCCTAAAAAAGACTTTTCTTTCTCCACGGAATTATTTGGGTGACTTGTCAAAATTCAGTTGACCACTGTGGGATCCTGAATCCCTGGAACCTGTTCTTTTAAAAAATACTGTTTCTCAGCTGGGAGAAGAGGCTTACACCTGTAATCCCAGCACTTTGGGAGGCTGAGGCAGGTGGATCATCTGAGGTCAGGAGTTCAAGACCAGCCTGGCCAACATGGTGAAACCCCATCTCTACTAAAAATACAAAAAATTAGCCAGGGTGGTGGTGGGCGCCTGTAATCCCAGCTACTCAGGAGGTTGAGGCAGGAGAATCACTTCAACCTGGGAGGTGGAGGTTGCAATAAGCCGAGATCACGCCATTGCACTCCAGCGTGGGCAACAAGAGTGAAACTTCGTCTGAAAAAAATGTATATATGTATTGTTTCTCCTGATTTCAACTATTCAGAATTGTGGAAGTTTTTATTTATTTATTTTTAGTTTTGAGCTGGAGTCTCACCCTGTCACCCAGGCTGGAGTGCAGTGATGTGATCTCAGCTCACTGCAACCTCTGCCTCCTGGATTCAAGTGATTATCCTGCCTCAGCCTCCTGAGTAGCTGGCATTACAGGCAGGTGCCACCATGCCTGGCTAATTTATGTATTTTTAGTAGAGACAGGGTTTCACTATGTTGGTCAGGCTGGTCTTGAACTCCTGACCTCGTGATCCTCGTGCCTCAGCCTCCCAAAGTGCTGGGATTATATAGGCAGGAGGCACCGCGCCCAGCCGAAAAAAATTTTTTTTTTTTTTTTTGAGACGGAGTCTCACTTTGTCGCCCAGGCTGGAGTGCAGTGGCCGGATCTCAGCTCACTACAAGCTCCGCCTCCCGGGTTTATGCCATTCTCCTGCCTCAGCCTCACGAGTAGCTGGGACTACAGGCGCCCGCCACCTCACCTGGCTAGTTTTTTGTATTTTTTTTAGTAGAGACGGGGTTTCACCGCGTTAGCCAGGGTGGTCTCGATCTCCTGACCTCGTGATCCACCCGTCTCGGCCTCCGAAAGTGCTGGGATTACGGGCTTGAGCCACCGCACCCAGCCTGAAAAAATTTTTTAAAGAAAACAGTTTTTTTTCTCTCTCTTTCCAGTTTGGGTAATTTTTTTGACCAGGCTTCAAGTGCACGGATCTTTTCATCTATGTTATCCGACCTGTTGTTAATATTACTCAATAAATTTTTAATTTCAAATATTATACTTTATAGTTCTACAATTTCCATGTTTAAAATTCCCAGATCTCTGCTGGCATTCCCTCTCTTTTCATCAATTATATCCATCTTTCCCATGGTTATTTTATATGACTTATCTGCTAATTCCAACATCTAGGTCATCTGTGAGTATTTCTCAATTGACTATTTTTCCTCCTGCCCCAAGTCTCATTTTCCTGATTCTTCTTGTCTAGGAAGTCTCTGTCTGTGCTGTACATGGTAGGCAACGCTTTACAGGGGATCTGGACTATGGACTGTTCTCTTCTTCTGAAGCGTGTTGAATTTGCTTCAAGCAGGCAGTTAATAAATACACCTCCATCCTGCGTCTTGTCTTCATCTTACTGAGACTTGGCTCTAGGTTTGTGCTCATTTTGTTTTGTCGTGTTGTGTTTTTTTGAGATGGAGTCTCGCTCTCGTGGCCCAGGCCGGAGTGCAATGGCGCAATCTCGCCTCACTACAACCTCCACCTCCCAGGTTCAAGCGATTCTCCTGCCTCAGCCTCCCAAGTAGCTGGGATTACAGGTGCCTGCCACCACACCTAGCTAATTTTTGTATTTTTTAGCAGAGACAGGGTTTCACCATGTTGGCCAGGCTGGTCTTGAGCTCCTGACCTCAGGTGATCCACCCACCTTGGCCTCCCAAAGTGCTAGGATTATAAGTGTGAGCCACCGCATCCGGGCCCATTTTGGTTTTTCTGTCATGGCCCTTAGTCCTGTGTCTCACTATTAAGTCAGTCTTCTGAGATTTCAATGGAAAGACTCTCTAACTTGGTAGGACTTGAATTCCTGAGTTTATCTCCCCAGCACTGGGCTGAAATCTCTGCTCAGCTTTTTCATGCTTCCAGCTGTTGCCTCCTTCTGCATGTCCTGGCATCTCACCACACACATGTGTAGTTCGGGACTCAGCTATGGATTCTGGTTAAGTTAGTATGCAAATCTTGAGACCCAACCTTCTATGGTCCCTCTTCTCTGGGATCTTCCCACAATTTCCAGCTGCACTTATAGCCCCAGACCCAGACATCTAACTCCTCGGTCGAGTCATTCTCAAGCCCTCCCAACGTGCCTTGCAGGCTGGAGTATGTCCTCTGGGAAAGCAGACATCTTCCTATTTACTTCTCTTCCTTCAAAGGTTGTGTCCACTCCAGTCCCAGTGTGTATTTGTTTACTCCCCAGAGCCTCCAGAGGGCTGTTTTCTAGACTTTGTTTGAGGTTCATGATTGTTGGAAGGAGGGTTAGTTTCCTATAAGGTTTACCCTATTGCTGAAAGTCCTGTAGCTGAAAGTCCTGTCACCTTTTTTTTTAATCCAATTGAATTAATAGTTAATAAATCCCATGTTAGGTGAAAATTGATTACATTGCTAGTCAATAAGTACCTACATTTGCATCATTACTCTTCCCCAAGTAAAAAGAAAATTGGTTTTCACATCCTATTTGATATCGTACTTTAAAAAAGGATTCTTCATTCAGTCAAGCCACATGTTCTAAGCACCCATGGGTCCGTAATCCAGAATAAGGCTCTCTGAGGGATGGAAAGGCAATCTTGGTCCCAGCTCTCAGGAAGCTGTCCCAAGAGAGCTACTCAAAGGTGCTCTAGGGGTTTGGCTACAGAATTGGCACTGTGTACCAAGGACCCGCCACCCTCAGCGAGTTTCCCAGAGGCACACATGGCGTGTCCCAATGTGTCCCAAGCCTGACATCCTCCTACCAGGCACTTTCCTGCTGCAAAATTCCTGGCACCCAGTAGCACTTAGTGAACATGAAATTTTATGACAATAACATTTAAAGCAAATAATCTCACAAACTTCAGCACTGTGACTATCACTAATCACGCACGAACTGATGCCTTTCACACCTGCTGGTACCCTCCAGAACTGCGGCAGCAGCCGCCCGAGAGCCATTCTGCAGTTCTGACGCCAGCATGATGGAAGCGTATTGCAGAAGATTATTCTGGCTTTTGTAGATAGTGGATTAAATTGGGACAGTGTAGAATGGGAATTCAGATAGCCCATGGATGGACTTCAAAATATCACCCTCTAAAATTGGACTCAAATTTCATGTTCAGATGCCCATTTTCCCCACTGTAAGAGGAATCCAACTTTCATCAGATTCTTGCATCAATTAAACTCTTTCTTTATTGCCAACACACACACACACACACACACACACTCACATTCCTGGTCTAGAACTTTTTTTTTTTTTTTTTTTTTTGAGAGGGAGTCTCGCTGTTTCCCAGGCTGGAGTGCAGTGGCCCGGTATCAGCTCACTGCAAGCTCCGCCTCCTGGGTTCAAGCGATTCTCCTGCCTCAGCCTCCTGAGTAGCTGGGATTACAGGTGTAAGCCAGGCACCTGGCCTTAGAACCCAGATGTTTTTGATAATAGAAATGATCCGTAAGTATTTTTAACCCCCCACAAGCATTTGCATATTTATATATAAATTATGTTCCTAGTCTATCATCATTAGTTAATAAAGGCACAATATCCACTTAGAATGAAGTTAATCATTAATGATAGGAAATGTAAATTCATATGTAAATAGTTTTGATGGTTACTAAATGTTCTTATCCTGTCTGATAACCTTATACCGAGGCCAGTGAAGAGCTCCTACCTGAACTAAGAAACAAGTCTCTCATTTTCTTGTTTATTTGTGGCTTTTGGGAATCTTTTAAATCTTTTGAAGCCATTTATCTACTCTTTGAGTTTTAGTTAAAACTAGATTATGCAATCCATAAATCCATTTAACCTGGTCCACCGAAATACATCAAAATATGCAAAAAATGATATAATGAGAGAGCATGCCACTGCCAGCCCCTGAAATGCCTTGAGTGACTGCTTGAAATGAGCTTATAGATCAAAAATTAGTAACATTGGATTTCTAACGTTTAGTTGAAGATACATATAACAGAAATTCTATATTTGCTTCCCCTTCCCCATAGATTGTCTCAGGCACCCTACCCTGGAGACACCAAGTCCAGAAGGTGACTTATGCTAGTAATCCACAAATGACATATAAAGGGGGCCAGCTGCAGACCTTGGTGGTATCAGCAAACATACCAAAGGAGGATCAAAATGATCAGATAGAGATGAAGGAAAAGACCAACTGGGCATTTGATCGGATTTAGTAGAGAAAGGAGAAAGGATTTCAAAATGGTTCCAAAGTTTTTACTCCAAGAAACATGAAAAAGTTACTGGAAGTGGTGGTGTCCTGAGAAGGAAGAGGCATTTATTGGGGCAGGCATCATCCACTGTTGTATTTTGGAAGTGCTGTGATTGAGCTACTGAAAGATGCACCTGAAAACATCCAGCAGGACAAAGGAGACACGCCATTCACCTCCTGAGCATCACGAGGGCCTGACCTCAGCCAGCCACACTTCTGGGCAAAGTGCTGGCTCCAAGTTCCATGCATGAGAGATGGCTCTCTTCCATAGGTCCTTCAGCATTCCTGCGGAGGGCTGCAGTTCTCCTGCCCTGCTCCAGCTGTGATCCAAAGCAGGGCTTTCCATCCTCTGGGAACTGGAAGAGCAAGACTGGAGTGCTGGTAAAAGAGGTTTGAGGTAGACCCACATGGATGATGCTCTCAGTGGACCCAGAGTGAGTCACATTATGGCCCACGTGATGGCTCAGATGGCTCTCTGCCTGAGAAGCTTGAGTCCTCATGCAGACTGGACGCCCCTCCATAGCTGCTCATCAACTTCCTTTCCCAGCCAGCCCACAGGGCTTGCCCACTGAGCTCCTGAACAAAGGCAAACCTGTGCTGGGGATGGCACCTCTGTGTGATTTCCCTTGCCAAGGCTTCCCTGGCTGCTTCCGCTTTCTCGTGGAGGCTTCCTGAAGGTGGCATCTGTATTTTTGTGAAGGGACTTGATACCAGGCTTGGAGATGAACATGTTAATTCTCTGGCCCTGGACATCAGATCTGTGATATAGTTTCTCAATTTCATGCTCTGAAGTAAACCCTGGTGGGCAGTGTCATCATCTGGAATAGGAGAAGGGCTACACGGTAGGGGTCAGTAGTGCTGGTGGCGGAGGCCAGTCTTCTCAGTGGAAACAGGCTCATGCACATCCACGCAGGGAGGGCCGAGGGTCGAGGGTGGAGGAAACACCACAATTTTTTGGTGAACCCGTGGATCAGCATGATGGAGTCTTGTAGATCTTTATCTTCCTCCAGGAGGCACCCCAAGCACAGAGAAGACCCACCAAGCTGTGTAATGTCTCTGTCTACCTCCCCTCTGCCCAGACAGGAACTGCTGTTCACTATTCATTCCAGACCTGGGCATTCGAGGACAGGAGCTGCAAGGATGATTGATTGATTGCCTGTGTGTGAAGCCCTGGAAGGGCTCTTGCCTAGAATACTGTCCCTACCCCGACAAAGTAGAGGCCATGGTCTGGATGGTGGTGCCCCCCCCCCCGATTCATATGTCAAAACCTAACCTTCAATGCAAGGTGGGGCCTGCAGGTGACCAGGTCCTGAAGCAGAGCCCTCATGAATGCGATGAGTGCCCTTACACAAAAGCCTGGAGGGAGCCCATCTTCCACCATGAGAGGACACACAGAAGGTGCCATCTGTGAGGAATGGGCCCCAACCAGACACTGATTCTGCTGGAGGCTTGATGCTGCACTTCCCAGCCTCCACAGCTGTGAACAATACATTTCTGTGGTTTTGTAAATGACCCCTGTCTAAGGTGTTCTGTTGTAGCAGCACAAAGGAACTAAGACAGTGGGCACCCATATTTCCATTTAGAGGTGGGAACTGACTCTGAAGTGAGAACCAGTCCACTCTGAGAGCACATCGCCAGGGGAAGAGGACTGTAGCCAGGGAGTTGTGATGTCATGGGGCCATCGGAGGACCCAGCAATGTTGTTTCTGATGATTCCTGAAAAGTGGCTCTTTTCTGGAAGCAGACAGGTGATGGGGGAGGGGCAGGAAGCTGAATTCACCACAGTGTCAGAGAACACCGTCTACCAGCGGGAGCTGTTCAGACACACCTCTGGCCACTTTTATCCCGGAGCAGTGAATCTCCTGTTTCTGGACAACAATCTGACAGGAGAAGTCGGGAGGAGGGTTGGGAACTGAACTCTGTTCCACAGGTTCAACCACTGCACTCCACTAAGCAACTGGCACAGCCAATCCCCAGTGAAGGCTTAAAGATGAGGAAGATGGGGTCAGTGCCTGCCCTCCTGGCCTCAACAGATCAGGATGGAGGATTTAGATGTTAATAAAAAGTGGCTCAAAGTTCCAGTGAAGGACAGGGAGCAAAGGGAGACATCTTTTAGAAAGGAGACGTTGGAACTTGGATTTGGCTTTAGATAAGGAGCTCCAGGCATCTCAAGTCAGCCCTGGGAGGCAGTGGCCATGTCTGCCTCTCTGACAGCTATGCCCCAGCCTCCAGCTCAGCAGCTGGCAGGCAGCAGGTGTGCATGCATGAATGAGTGAACTCACGGGAACCAGTCTCAGCAGAGACGCGCAGTCGCCACAGTGCCCCAGGGGTTAGGAAACAGTGAGCAGCCACCAGCAAGACCAGGGCAACACAAGAGGCTGCGGCTCAAAGTTTCCCCCAAGGAGGACCATGTCACTTAAGGAGTACGGCCTCTGAAGTAATATGAATATGGCCTGGAAGATTCAGTCAACACTTATTTCCTTAGTGCCTACAATGTGCAGGTGCAGTACCATGAATGAGGCCACAGTCAGCCCTGCCAACTCACCTGCATCAGCTCAGGCACCCAGAGCAATGTCACCTGGATCTGCCCTCCCTCCCATGTCACCGGACTCACTGTCTTTTCCCTGCAATGAAACCTCCAACAGCTGCCACTATCACTGCGGGTGGAGGGGCCCCCTTCCCACCTCCATACAGCTTCCAGGCTACATCCCTAAGAACCCAAAGCAATCTGGACACATCACTTGGTTGGAAATACACCAAAATGTTAACTGTCCCTAACACTGGGGGAAAAACATCACAGGTGACTTCAGTACAGCCTCCCCTCCTCTTCCATCACTACCCTCTTCCCATTCTTCCCCAGGTCCAGCCACACTGAAGTTCTCCCCGTACCCCAAACACACCAGTAATTTTCCCACCCGGTGCTCCTGCGGTGCCCTAAGCAGGGGTTTTTAACCTTTACCTAATCCTCCGATTTGATTTACTTTTAAATCCACCTCTGGAGCATTGACTGTGAGCTTCAGAGAGCGCAAGTAAGTTCATTACTTTTTCAACAAGTAGGAGAGAGCTGCCATGCACCTGCCCCGATCCTAGAGGCTGTAGACCCACGAGAGAAGTGACAAGTCCTTGATCTCAGGGGGCAGACAGCGGGGAGAAGGATGGATGCCAGCACGAAGAACACGCGTGTAAAGACAGAAACGCACACATCCACATCATATTCCCAGAGCCTGTGAAGCCGGCGCCCAGGAGGCTGGCCAAGGTCACAGGAGCCGGCGGTGGTGGCGGGCGGATCCGAGCACATCTCGGCCTGACCCCAGAGCCTAGCTCTCACCCCGGCGAGGGACTTCCACCCCGACTCACCGACTCACCGCGGAATGGGGAGCGTCAGGCCGAAACATATCCTGTGCCCACCCCTCCATGCAAACACCTCAAGGCAACCCAAGTCCCTTAAAGCCTTCCCACCCCCAGCTCTCCGGTGGGTAGGTCCCCACTCAACCTGTGCCCACCGCCCTGAGGCGCGTCGCTCCGCGATTACCGGCCCACCAAACAGTCCCCGCGGAGTCCACCCTCCGGGGCTCCCGGTCCCTCAGGTCCCGCGTGCCCGGCCCTGGGCATCCCCAGCGTCCCGGTGGTATCGGACCCCCATCGTCCCTGACACCTGGCGTCTCCGCCCCCCACCCCCGTCCCCCGCCCCGCCCCGCCCCGCCGTCGCTGGTCCCCGCCGTCCCTGGCCCCTGCTGCGGACCTCCGGCTCTGGCTTCCCCCGGGTCCCCGCGGCCCCCGTCCCCCCGCGTCCCCGCGTCCCCGGCCCAGCGCCCGCTGACGCCATGACGCCGCGGCGGAGGGAGGGGCTGGGGCCGGGGCCGGGCCGGGGCGGCGCGAGCGGCTGGAGCAACGGGCCCCGCGGCAGCTGCGGGCGACGCGGTCGATGGACATGGGCACCCAGGGCTCGGGGCGCAAGCGGCTCCCCAATCGGGAGCGGCTCACGGCGGAGGACGACGCGCTCAACCAGATCGCGCGGGAGGTAAGCGCGCCGGGCGGGTAGCCGGGGGGCGCGGGGCGGGCGCGGGGGCCGGGCGGCTGTCAGGGTCTCTCCGGCGTCCGTCTGTCCCGCTGCGCGTCTGTGCCACTGCGCGTCCGGCTCCAGGCGGGTGGGCCGGGCAGGCGCGCGCCGGGGCGCTGATCCCCGGGCGCTGCGCCCCGGCCCCGATCTCGGCGGCCTGCGGACCCGGCACCCGTCCTCCAGCCCCGGGCCCAGCCCGCGACGCTGCGCGCCCTCCCCCACCCCGGCCCCCGTTGGCCGCTGCGCCCTCCGGAGAGGACCCGGGCGCCGCCAGCGCGCGAGGTGGCCCGGGCTGGCCGGGCGGGGGCGAGCTCCCGGCTTTGTTGTGCCGCACGGGAGGAGGCAGGGGCTTAGGCCCGACCTGGAGGCAGTGGACGGTCTCCGGAGGCCACATGGCCTTGCCGAAATGGCCGAGTTGCTCAGGTGACCATTTGTCATCCATCCATCGATGTCACTCAAGGTGCAGCTCAGAGATGAACTTGGGGATCACTGTGAATTTTCTTTCAGGACTGAGCCTGCAAACGGGTCCAGGCACACTGAAAGGTCTTCATTAAAGTTTCCTGGGCAGAGTTTATTGTAACTAAGATCATGTTTGGTGATTAACTTTACCTGTGACTAATTGAAGGCACACTAGAAGTGGGTATTTGTACAAATGCCTTTTTTTTTTTTTTTCCTCCCGCAAGAATTCTACCTTAAGGCTAAAGAATGTACATGACATCCAGAAAGTCGTACAGGGACGGCTTTTCCCATTGGGAAAAGGGGAGCCAATAGGTTGCGGCCCCAGGAGGACAAAGGAAGCTTAATTTTTCACAGTGTTCCCTTTGTACCGTTTGAACTCTGCCAGGTGGGTGTATGAACGCAAAGAAAGTCTCTGCCTCGCAGCCCGCCTCACAGGTTCTCTTCCGTGTTGGGTATGATGGCGAGCTTTTCCACATGTGATTCTTCCCACAGGAAACACCTCCAAGCCATTTGGACTGTGGTGTCTGGCTGCATCCGTCAGATATTCTGGGGGATCAACTCTGTAACCAATCCTTAGGTGTTTGTAGTTGTAAATACCTGGTTTTGCTGTTACGGACATGTGGCAGTCCATCAGTATTTGTTGAATATTGAGTGAATAGACTTCTGTTTCTCTCTGTATGATACAGAAAAGGGCTTTCCAGGTAAACCCTTATTCATTGCTGGAAGCCCACCGTGACCTCCAGGAGACCTTCCAGACTCTCAGCCCTCTCATATCGCACCAGGCCTAAGTCTCCCTGGTTCCATGGCCCTCCATGGCGTGCCCACACCTGGCATGGCAGTCAGAGTACTTTATCATTATTTGTTCACCTGTAGAAGGTGACACCCAGACAGGAAATATCTTACTTTTGTATCCCAAGAGCTCAGCACAGAGCCAGGCACATACTAGGTGTTCATCAATGTCTGTTACATTAATTAATAAACAAAAGAAGTACAAGGCATTTAAAGGACCTTTGGCTAAATATAGACATTTGCTAAATATAGTAGCTTGAGTATAACTCCCTCCTGTGAAGACAGTCATTTATGTATGCATTTGACCACAGCGCCTAACAAGTGTTCCCTGCAAGGGCCAGAGGTGGCCAGTGAATCGCAAGTCTTGTCTTGATGTCAGTGGTTATGAGGCAAAAGAATGAGAAGAATGAAAGTTCCCAGAGTTTGCCTTTTATCCACTGGTGTTTTTGTTTGTTTGTTTGTTTTGTTTTGTTTTTTTGGCACAGTCCCACTCTGTTGCCCAGGCTGGGGTACAGTGGTGTGATCTCAGCTCACTGCAACCTCTACCTCCCAGGCTCAAGAGATCCTCCTGCCTCAGCCTCACCAGTAGCTGGGATTACAGGCACGCACCAACACACCCGGCTAATTTTTGTATTTTTAGTATAGACAGGGTTTCACCATGTTAGCCGGGCTGGTCTCGAACTCCTGGCCTCAAGTGATCTGCCTGCCTTGGCCTCTCAAAGTGCTGGGATTACAGGCATGAGCTGCTGCGCCCAGCCTATCTGCTCTTTTTATAAAAGAAATTGAAAAGAAAGGCAAGGGAACACTCCTTGGGTTGAGAGCCCCAGGTCCTGCCTCCCACCCGGGAAGATGCAGTTGGAGTTACAGAGATAGACTTGTGAGTCAGAGCTGGGCTTTGAAACGACATAGTTCTTTGCTAGCTGTGCCATCCTAGGAAGGTGAGTTACTCAATCTCCTCTGAGCCTCTGTTTTCTCATCTCTAAAATGGAGAAGAATAAATCTCCCCTGGCTGTCAGGATTAAAGAAAGTGGGTAGCAACGTAAAGTATGTAACTAGGCGGTGGGTAAATATGAGAGCTCCTTACACACCCCTCTCTGTAAAACCCAGCCGTAGATGCAGCTGTTAGAGTGCTGAGTAGCACAGATTGACAGGGCTGGAGGGAGCAGGTGTGACATCTTATGTTTTAGTACAAATTAAATTCTATTTCCCAACTGTGAAAATGAAAATCACTATTCAAATGGCAAATATCTATTCCTTGAATTCATCGGGGTTCTTATAGAAATCAAAAAAATTGTCTTAGGTTCAGTGCTTTCTTATTCACTCATTGACTCAACAGATACAAGTCATAGTATCCAAATTCCTGTCCTGGGGAGACTGGAGAGTCAAGGAGGAACCTGACAAGGACCTGCTGTGTTTTTTTGTTGGGCCAGGAGTTGGGCCAGAAAGGGGTTGACACCTGTAGATCAATAATACTAACAGAAGACAGGAAGAGATCTGATATAAAAAGGGCGTAGACAATGCTCTGAAGGTTTGGACAGAGAGAATTATAGCAGGCCAGTGGTGTCAGAAGTGGCTTCCTGGAGGAAGTGGCATTTTGAGTTTTTGAAGGCTGTATCTACCAGTCAAGATGCTTTGGCTGCTGCGACAGAAACCCTGACTGGACTGGCATTGACAAGGGGAAGCATATTGGCTGGAGCACAGCAAGCCCGGAGGCAGGGAAGGATTCCCCGCCAGCCTCACCAGTGGCTCAGGCCTCTTTTGCCCACAGTACCTGTGCAGCTGGTTGGGCTGGGCCATCCTCTGTGGGCAGCCTCATCCTCAGGCTGACTTGCTTCATGAAGGCCACTGGCCTTGGCTTTCCCGGGCTGCCGCTGTGGAGCCCACACACCATCTTTTCTGGTGGCTCGCTCCAGAGAGCCAGCAGTCTCTCCCTGGTAAACCTCCATGTGTCCGCCTGGCCACTCCTGCACCAAGTTCTGTGACAAGGACCATGGACTTAGGGGCTCAGTGCCTGTGGCAAAGGTGGGTGGGTCTACCCTGTGACCTGTCAGGCTGGTCCTAGGACTGGGGAGAGCCGGCCTCCCTGAAATACTTGGGAAGGTGTGGGGGCCTGAAAGGAAACTGGGGAGCCTTCAAGAAAGTGGGAAGGAGTGAGCTGGCACTTGGGTCTGGCACCCAAGAACATGCCCTCTAGAGAGTAAGTGGAATATTCTGGGCCGAGGTCATTGGGAAGCCTGAGTCACCTTGCAGAGATGTGGGTCCCAGTTCCGCTGGAGCGAGGGTAAGAGCTAGGCTCCACTGCGCAGGGCTTTGCACTCTTCTGGGTAGAAGCAGGACTCACGGCGAGGGCAGCCTTTGGAGGGTACATTTCTGCATCTGCAGCTGATGTCCTGCGTCCATGTTATGGTTTAAACTCTAGGCAAGCGTATAGTAAAGAGACTTATTTGCAAATGCTGTATTATCACAAGTCGATTATTCCTCACTCTCTTGTTGCAGTGGAATTCAGGCGGGATGTTGTCAGGAAAAAGGTTCAGTACGCACTGGAGAAGCTCATTAGCACCAAAGGCATGAGCTGCGCCTCCCACATCTGGGGAGGGGTGTTTCCAACGCAGACAGATTTTCCTCTCCTGCCGCGTTTCACATTCAGCTGGTGCATTTTGGTAGCATCCCAAACTTTTCATTCAGCACTCTGCGGCTGAGTAAAGTGATACTGGTCCCGCCATGCGACTCTGAGTATTGTTCTCCAATGAAGGTGCTTTTCCCAACAGGAACAGTCATTTGCGCAGGCTGCATGAGGAACTCACCGTGGGGCCTTGTGACAGTGCGGTGAGCTTATTATGTCCTGGTGGTAGGTACTCCTTCCTCACCCAGCAGGACGGGGCCCCTCTCGCCCATAACTGTTTCTGCAGCCTCCTCTCCGAGCCGGCCCCTCTGTGGCCTGTGGCCTTGGGCCCTGATCCATGACGGGGCACTGCTGCCCCGCCTGGCTCCCCTTCACCGGCCCCAAGTTGACTTGTGGGCCTGCGGGTGCTGGCTGTTCAGGCCTCACAGCCGCTGTCTTTCACTCAAGCCGTGGCCACACAGGAGTCCAGTTGTGGAGAAGGGGTCACGCTGCCCCCAAGGAGTCTAGTTGTGGAGAAGGGGTCACGCTGCCCCCAAGGCAGCCTGCAGCTATCAAGTAACCATTTTGTGAGGACACAAAATGTCCCCCAGCCTTGTTTCAAGGTACAACCAACTGTGCGGTGCGTTTCCTGCTCTGGAGCTCTCTGCAGGCCAGGCTGAGGCTGACTCCTGCCGAGGCCACCTCCCCGCCCAGCCCTTCACTGACCGGCCCGCCTCCCTCATGCCCCTGCTGGGACGGGGCTCACATCCAGTCCTGCCATGGGCTCTGCTTCTGGAACCCAACATAAAGCCGTGCCCCTCGTTTCGGGTAGTTCATAAATATTGGGTCTTTTAATCTTAAGTCCCCCTTTCATTCCTCTTTTCTCCCTGTCCTTCCCAAATAGCCCTCCTCTATCAGCCTGGGTGGAGGGAGCCTGTCACTCTTCTCCTCAAGGCTGTTGGAGAACCAAGCTGGGGGTGGGGTGCACGTGTTCTTTTCCAGAACAGCCGAGAAATGGGGTTCAGTGAGAAAACTTCGCTCTACCTGTCTCCAGCACTACCCTGACCTGGGCCTTGTGGGGTGGAGAGTCCAGGACTGAGGCCGGCTGCCAAGATGCAAATCTGGGTCCCCAATGCAGTCCCCTGCCCTCAGGTGAGGTGACCCTGGGGCCGGCATTCACCTGCACGCAACCAAGATGTCAGACTTGTCCCTACAACCTATTTCACTTGATTTGAAAGTGAATTTCCTGACTTTTTTCTCTATGAATTTGCTTTTCTGAGGCTGGCCAGCAGATTTCACACCAACTGGACGCTGCTGGACACTGGTTTGCCTTTGGGGTCGGGCTCCTGCCCCTTTGTTCCACAGGAGTTGGGAGAGGTGAGGGACGTTCAGTGCCCGGCGGGACATAGGACTGTCCAGCCTGAACAACATCATGCCTCCATTTGTAGCCCAGCCGCAGTGGAGGCCCTGAGGGCTGCTCTGCAGCTCATTCTCCTAAGCCAAACACCATCTTGGCAGATTGTCTGCAAGGTTTTAGGAATGTGACAAGACCGGCGTTCCAGACAGATTTTTACCGACAGTCTGAGCTGTTGGAGGGCGCGAACACTGCGCCTGTGACCTTGGGCTGTTTGTGCGATTCCCAAAAGATGCTTCTGGGTTTCTGAGTTTGCAGAAAACTCAGCTGTGGACAGGCCTGCTGGTCCCCGATGGCCCTGGGCCCCACCCCACAGCTATTTTTGTCAGAGGGCCAGCTGTCTCCCTTCTTCCTTTTCTGGGTGACTCTTGAGCCACTCGTTGGCCTGGTACTCAGGGTTGGGATGTGTGTGTGGAGGACATGAGAGGCGGTGTGGATAAGGGAAATCCAGGACCTGGCTTCTAGCCCTGCCGGTCCCCTGTGAGCCCTGCCCGTCCCCAGTGAGTGTGAGACAGGAAAGGAGAGAGGGGCAAACGGAGGTTGCTTCTAAGGCCCAAGATGTGCCAGGTACTCTGGAAGCTCTACTCCCATAGTTTGTTTATATCCTGTGAAAAGGGTTCAGAGTCTCTGTGTCTGACAGAGACAAAAAAGACTCAGAGACAGCGTGGGACATGGCTGAGGCCACCTGTTAATTAAGGGCTGCTAGTTCATGGCCCAGGCTGCTTCCTGGATCAGCCCCTCAGCTCCCTCCAAGACCCAGTTCAGGCCATGTCCTGCAGGCAAGCCACCTTCTTCCTATCCCTGGCACATGTTGTCCCCCACTGGCCTCTGAACCACCAGGGGTAACATTTCAGGAGAGAGAGTCCCATGTCTGTCTCTGCCTCACTATGTCTCTCATCTTCTTTTTCCATCCTTTCACCTTTAAAAAATTTAATTTTTTTTCCATCAGAGTAATATATGTTTTTACCCTGACCCCATATCGTCAGGCTGTTCCCCACACAGCAGGCTGGGCAGTCCTTTTAAAATATGTCAGATCATGTCACTTCTCTGATAAAAAACTTTCCAAGGGTGTCTTGTATCACTCCGTAAAAGCCAAGTCCTTAAACAACCTACAAGATCCTAAATGATCTGGTAATGATCTCCTTCTTTATAAATAACATGCATATGTATTACACATTAGTTTATCAATTGTAGATGCTATCAACTGGCTCCTGCATTGAAGGACAGAACTTGGTGTGCATGGGCCCAGTTCAGGCAGGCTCCCTACTTTCCTTCTCTGCATCACACTATATAGTTCATTGTAGTGTGGGGCTAAATGAATATTCACTGACAGAACAGACTGCTTAAGAGTATGGGTGCTAGAATCAGATTTCCTGGGTTCAAATCCCCATTCTGTCCCTTATACCATGACTTAGGGCAAGTTACTTATCAACTTTGTGCCTCAGTTCCCCCATAGGTAAGATGGGAAAGTTTTAGGAGTATACTTCACCCAGGGCAGTTATGAGGGTAAATGAGATCTTTCACAAAAATACCTCAGAACAGTGTCTGTCACATAGTAAATGCTCAGTAAATGCTGGTAATGATGATGATGTTGCCGGCTATGTAAATAATGTCAATTGCAGAGCCAAGCAGTGTACTATAATCTTTCTTTCCTTATACAACTTTCTGTTTCTTCTAGAGTTGATGATTTATTTTCTTTTTCATTGCTCATCTGCCTACCCATCTAGCTTATCTATCCATATATCTACATATCTCCACAAAGTTTTCAACAGAACCCATCAAAATGCTATGTTCTATATGATTAAACAAATCAGATAATCTATCAATTCCATTTTGTTATCCCATGGAAATCTACCCACTGGAGACCTCTGTCCTCTAGATCCAGTCTGGTCTGGGTGTTCTCCTGGGGGTTTCCTGCACCTGCCATTCCCTCTGCCACCATTCTGAGAATTTCTTTTACCCGCTTTTTATTGTTGTTGTTAGGTCCCTGTTTTCTGGATTCCATATTCTCTTCCTTCTTGGATTGCTATCTTATTTTTCTGAAACACATCCTTCAGTAGCTTTTGGAGTAAGAATGCCTCTTCTAAGTATTCACATGTCTGAAAATGTCTTTATTCTACATTCATACTTGAATGATACTTTGGTTGTATATAGAGTTCTAGGTTAAAAATAATTTTCCAAAGTATGTGTCTTCTTTGGCATAATTTCCAGTAAGTATTGTTAATTGGAAAAAGTAATATACAGAAAATAAAAATAGTATGCTGTTCCTTGTGTGAGAAAGCCTGCAATTTTCCTGCATTTGCATAAAAATCACTGGCAGAACACAGTGAAAGGACTGTGGGGATGCAGGTGGAAGCAGGTTATCAAGTGCCACTCTTCATGCTCTTGATATTTGAACCATGTGACTGTATTACCTAGTCAATAAAATAAACTAATAAATATCAAAAAAGTGAAATTAGGAGTCGGGCATATGGCTCACACCTGTAATTCCAGCAACTCAGGAGGCTAAGGTGAAAGAATAGCTTGGGACCAAGAGTTCTAGTCCAGCTTGGGCAACAAAGTAGGACCCTTCCTCTAAAAATATATTTTTTTAATTTAGCTGGGCATGGTGGTGCATGCCTGTAGTCCCAGCTATTTGGGAATCTGAGGCAGGAGCATCACTTAAGCCCAGGAGTTCAAGACCAGCCTGGGCAACATAGTGAGACACCCATCTCCATAAAAAAGAAAAGAAAAAGTGACTGGGTGTGGTGGCTCACACCTGTAATCCCAACACTTTGGGAAGCCAGAGAGTGGATCACTTGAACTCAGGAGTTTGAGACCGTCTGGACAACATGGTGAAATCCCTTTTCTACTAAAAATACAAAAATTAGCCAAGCATGGTGGCCTGTGCCTATGGTCCCAGCTAGTTGGGAGGCTAAGATGGGAGGATCATTTGAGCATAGGGGACAGAGGTTGCAGTGAACTGAGATCACACCCCTGCACTCCAGCCTGGATTGACAGAGCAAGACTCTGTCTCAAATAAAAATAAATAAATAAATAAAATTTAAAAGAAAAAGTTTGGAAACTTTTAGGATCTTCTCTTTATTCTCAGAATTCTCGATTTTCCCCCCACTTATTGAGCATTCATTGGGTTCATTCAATCTGGAAACTTGTATCCTAAAATTCTGGGAAATTTTCTTGAATTTTTTTCCTATCCCCATCAAGTTATTTTTCATTCTTCTTTTCTTTTTTGTTTTGTTTTGTTTTGTTTTGTTTTGTTTTTTGTCTTTTGGTAATACTTCATGGAAGATTCTTCAACTTTACCTTCCACTCCTACTAAGTTTGCCTGTTTTATATTTAATTTCTAAGTTTTTTTTATTGTTCTTTATTTCTTCTTTATAGCATCCTTTCTTGACTCACTAATGCAGTACCTTTTCTTACTACTCTAAGGATATTTAGCAAATTCACTTAATTTGGGGGTTTTCCTGAAAATTTTTTTGTTCCCTGCATCTTAGTCTGTTTCTTCCTGTTTCTTTTGCTCCTTTGTGTGTTTTGGCCTTTGTCATCTTGGAGCCTTTCCCAGATGTGTGGTGATCCTTGGCTACCCTTTCATATTTTAGAGGGAGGCACTAAACATCGTGACTACAATTTGAGCAAAGGCCAGGAAGGGAGATGTCACAAAGTGTGAACAGGAAGCCACACAGGGCGGCTGAAGTGTTGGTACCAGACAGTGGTTCCTCAGGCAGGGGCGTGCAGCTCTGATTTGAACCCAGTCTCCTGCCTTTGAGGCTAGTGCCCTTGACCACCATGTCAGTGTTGGGAGGAAACATCGCTTAATGTTAACAAGTCAGACTTCTCTAATTTGGTGCCTACAAATGGAGTTTTGTTTTTGATTAAGGGACTAGTAAGGCTGGAAAAGAAAGCTGAAAATTAATCTGAGACATACGCCAGGGAAGAAGAGCTAACCTCTAGTGTCTACACAGCCCAAACAAGGGAACGCATCATTATGGTATTCTTTTACTAAGAGTGAAATAAAATGTCAAATTAGGTGAGCAAATAAAGATAGTAAAAAAAAAAAATGAGATTTTCATATCTTCAGGCATCAAGAATTGGGCCGGGCATGGTGGCTCATGCCTGTAATCCCAGCACTTTGGGAGGCCGAGGTGGGTGGATCACCTGAGGTCAGAAGTTCAAGACCAGCCTGACCAATATGGTGAAACCCCATCTGTACTAAAAATACAGAAATTAGCCAGGTGTGGTGGCATGCACCTGTAGTCTCAGCTACTCGGGAGGCTGAGGCAGGAGAATTGCTTGAACCAGAGAGGGAGAGGTTGCAGTGAGCCAAGATCGCGCCACTGCATCCAGCCTGGGCAACAGAGCGAGACTCCATCTCAAAAAAAAAGAAAAGAAAAGAAAGGAAGAAAGAAAAAGAAAAAAAGAAAAGGAATAATTCATTTATTTGCTTGGAAAGTTCTCTAAGATCTGAGATATACTTTCCATAAAACAAATAAAATACCTGGAGAGTTGAGGTAGGCAGAATGTGATATGGCCTTGGCAGCAGGTAAACCCTTGGATCAGCAAGTCTCTGAGAGCCAGATCTGTTCAGTGCCTCCACTGGCATATTATCTTACAAACTCTCCACCCACTCTTGGCTTGGGGAGTGAATGAAAAATCACATAGTGGTCATGATCATATTTAAACATAAAGAAATCAGGAGATCTAAATTTGTTCATGTATTTTTAACCATCATGTAGGTTTATCAATTTTGCCATCATTGTCCTTGATTTCTTTCATTTTAATTTTCACTTTCTTTGATGACATTCCTTAGGCATCTGGGAAGATGTAGGGTTTTCCAGGTTGACACTTATGGAAGTGGGGCTTCCATGCTGAGCTAGCATGGCTCTACCCTGTATTCCCTAAGACAGCAGCCCTCAACCTTTTTGGCACCAGGGACCAGTTTTGTGGAAGACAACTTTCCCACTGACCAGGGTGTGGGGATGGTTTGGGGATGATTCAAGCACATTACATTTGTTGTGTATTTTGTTTCTATTATTATTACACTGTAACATATAATGAAATAATTATACAATTCACCATAATGTAGAATTAGTGGGAGCCCAGAGTTTATTTTCCTGCAATTACACGGTCCCATGTGGGGGTAATGGGAGACAGTGACAGATCATCAGGCATTACATTCTCATAAGGAGCGCACAACCTAGATCCCTCACATGTGCAGTTCACAGTAGGGTTTGCACTCTTATGAGAATCTGATGCTGCCACTCATCTGACAAGAGGTGGAGTTCAGGTGGGAATGTGAGTGATAGGGAGTGGCTGTAAATACAGATGAAGCTTTGCTCACTCACCCGCCTGCCGCTCACCTCCTGCTGTGCATCCCAGTTCCTAACAGGCCACGGACTGGTACCAGTCTGTGCCCTGGGGGTAGAGGACCTCTGCCCTAAGATATTGCTTTAAATTACCCCCAGCATATTTTTAAATCACCCAGAGCTGTGCTGTCTATAGGACTCTGTGCTCTGTATCTGTGCAGTGCACTGTGGTAGCCACTAGTCCTCTGTAGTTACTGAGCACTTGAAATGCGGTCAGTGCAGTTGAGGATCTGCATGTCAAATTAACTTCATTGCAATGCATTTAAATGTAAAGAGCTACAGAAGTCTTGGGGCTGCCATGTTGGCCAGTGCAGTTCCAGAGCAATTCCTTTGTGGAAATACACTGTAATAGAGGTGTGTTCTGCAATGTGGGATATTTATTGGCTACTTACACATGGGGCTGCATACCACTCATGAGCAGTGCAGGTGGACCGGACTGACTGATGGACTGATCTATTGCATGTTGGAACCTTTGTGGGACTGTGGTCTCCAGGACCTGTGGGTCAGCCTTTTTAAGTTGTGTGACCATAGGCAAGTGAAAGCAACCCAGTCTATTTTTTGTTTGTTTGTTTTGTTTTGTTTTGTTTTAATCTGAGGAAGAGGAATGCTGTCATGTGGGGCGGTCGTGGTAATGAACTACAGCCCACACGCTGCAGGGCGTGCTGCCTGGCACCTGGTAGGTGGCAACTAAATGGTGGTGGTCTTTTGCTACCTTCAGGTGGCTGTGGTTAGCTCTAGAAGGAGGCAGTCGTGCTTCTTGACTGGTTGGGACGTGCCCCAGGGCTGAGATGGGGGTTGGGTGGAGCATGTGAGAAAAATACAGGAAAGATGATCTCCCATGCCTAAGAGGGACACAGACGGCCCTTGGGACTGATTAAATGAACTCAGAATAAAAGCACAAATGCCTGTCACTGTAAATATGTGTGTCTTTAGTGTCAGTGTCCCTGGGGACTTCTTATAAGTTTGAAGCGTGTTACCATTCTTGGCATTGAGACAGTCAGTGTCACTTTTATTTCTTGGTCTTGAATTCAAGAATCGACAGTAAGATGCCATCAGATTTTTCAAGCTGCTTCACCATCAAGCATCCTAGCCTTGGTGCCCGGGTCTTTGGTTGGCTTCCCGGAAATAATGGGCCACTTCACCCCAGCCTTGTTCTGCACTGTTTATCTTTGGGCTTATCTGACCTCTTAGAACCTACTAAATTACCCGCCTATTTTTAACCAATGCCTAGAGCCAGCTCCAGAGGAATTGCCACATGAGTTGAGATGAGGTGATGGCCACATGGTTTTCCAACTCTCCATTTCAGTATCCAAAGTTTTTTCTTTGTTTTCTCTTGTGTTAGGGTTTCTCAATCTGGGCACTACTGACATTTAGGGCTGGGTAATTCTCTCTCCTGGGGGGTGCTGTCCTATGCATTATAGGATTTTAAACAGCATCCCTGGCTTCTGCCCAGTAGGCGCCAGTAGCTCCCCGCTCCCCAGCTGTGACCACCAAATATGCTTCCAGACATTGTCAAATGGCCCATGGGGAAGAAGATACCCAAATGAGGATCTCTGTTTCAGGTTTCCCCTGCCACCCTGCTGGGTTTGTACCTTGAGCTCTAACCACTCCCCTCAGCTAGAGAACCCTGGGTCTGGCAGTGGCTACAACCGTTTGCCCTCCCTCAAGGAGGGTAGAAAGCCCTAGCTGACCACATCACATTCTTGGCATTTCCTCCATTTAAACCTCCTGAAAGTTAGTACAGAGGGGGCCACATACCCTGGAAGCTGAGATGGAGCCATTTTAGAAGTCAGCTGCAGGCTCAGGGAATGGAGACATGAGTTGCCAATGTGATTACACTTTGCTGTGCTTTTTTTTTTTTTTTTTTTTTTTTTTTTTTTATTTTTTAGTAGAGACAGGGTTTCACTGTGTTAGCCAGGATGGTCTCGATCTCCTGACCTCGTGATCCGCCCGTCTCGGCCTCCCAAAGTGCTGGGATTACAGGCTTGAGCCACCGCGCCCGGCCTTTGCTGTGCTTTAGAATTGTGCTTGAGCTGATGGCAGGGCTGGGGACAGTCTATACCAAGTCTATACCACAGACTGGGGGCTTTAGCATGGAAGTTGATCTCTCCCCGTTCTGGAGGCAGGAAGTCCAAGACCTAAGTGCTGGCACATTCAGCACACACCTCTTGTCTGCATCTTCAGATTACTCAAAATCCACATGTGGCTGCAGAAGAAGGGACGGGGAAGACCCCCAGCTTTAGTTTCACTTATGGGGGTGGGGCTGGAGACCCATTCATCCTTCACCCCCCAGGATGAGAAGGGGGACTGGATGTTGGACAACAGAAAGATCAGTGACTGCCACATTTCCACAGGATTAAAACTGTCCCCATATCTCCTGTAAAAGCACATTGCTGAACTTCTTAAAATAGATGAGCAGATCATTGTCTTGTTTGGAACCCCTGCTGCATCAGCCCTGGGTCTCCGCAGCTCTCTGCATGACACTCTCCTCACCACCTCTCAACTGATCTCAGAAAGTCCTGTGTGGTTCCCGCCCCTCCACTCCTGTTCGCAGCGAGAGAACCCCGAGAACCTGCAGTGTCTACCCAAAGACTCCCCCTTCCAACCCCTGGGCTCTCTTTTCCCTTGGCCAAAAGGCTTGCATCTCAGCCTGCTGGGATGAGACAGGAAGGGATCATTAACCATGTGAATGTTCCAGCATATTCAGCTCTGTGGTTTCTACCTCTTGCTTCCTTTTTTATGTACAATTTGCAAAGGAAAACACACACATACACTGTCCCTTTCACTGATTGAAAATTCAGCTTTAATATTCCATTTGGTTTAATCAATAATATTCTTTTTAAAAATGGTATTCCTCCCAGCGCTTTGGGAGGCCAAGGCAGGAGGATCGCTTGAACCTAGGAGTTTGAGAATAGCCTGGACAACATAACAAGAACCCTTCTCTATTTTAAAAAAAAAAAAAAAAAAGCCAGGTGCAGTGACTCACACCTGTAATCCCAGCACTTTGGGAGACCGAGGCAACCGGATCACCTGAGGTCAGAAGTTCAAGACCAGCCTGGCCAACATGGTGAAACCCCATCTCTACTAAAAATACAAAAATTAGCCAGGCATGTTGGCTGGTGCCTTGGGAGGCTGAGGCAGGAGAATCGCTTGAACCCAGGAGGTGGAGGTTGCAGTGAGCTGAGATCATGCTATTGCACTCCAGCCTGGGCAACAGAGTGAGACTCCATCTCAGAAAAGAAGAAAAATCGTGTTCCCTTTGGTTTAAGGCTTAATCAATCTTTTTTCCTTGGATTTCTGTTTTTGTGATTGGTGTTAAAATTTCAATCTATTTTTCTTTCCTAAATATCTTTTCCAATTTTTCCCTATATAGAACACAATAGTTAATACATTATATTGAATATATGTGTGGTGGGAGGATTGCCTTGCAGATCAACAGGTTGCACTCTGTATTACCAATAGCTTGTTTTTTAAAAAAAGATTTTTTAAAATGTGTTAAAGTATACCAGGTTAAAGTCACATATAACATGCACAATATATTGTACAGTTTTGTGTCCTGCTTTTAAATTTTTTAAGTTATTTCAGATGAGGATACTCCTGATCCTTGGGAGGACTTCCTGGGTATTGTCTTAGATGGCTGTGTGCTTCCTTTCTTGGGCCCTTGCAGGGTTCGGGTTTCTCTTGGTGTGAAGTTTTCCTCCTAACTCCCATGACTAGAGACACTTCACACACTCGTGAGAGAATCTTTGGGGGACCCAGGGAGAGTGCAGTGTAGAGGGTCAGCCTTGGGTGCTGTGGCCAGGAGACCTCCTCAGACAAGCGGCAAGCATCTCTGAGTCTCAGTGTTTCCACCTGGCAAGGAGAGGCGATACTGGGTGGCTGTGAGGAGCGTATGAGGCAATGCAGACATGAGGCCTTAGGATGGGCCTTCAGAGATCATGCTGGCTAAGAACCGTGTGTGTGCAGTTGCCCCGTCTGCCACCTGTGCTCAAAGACTTTCAGACTCAGAGGTTGAGGCCCGGCTTCTGCCCCCAGCTTCACTCCAGGTTCCAGGCTCCAGGCCTCAGGTTCCCATTCCCAGGTTCTAGGCTGAGGGTTTCAGGTTCCAGGTTCCAGGCTCCAGGCTCCACACTTCAGGTTCCAGGTTCTAGGTTAAGGGTTCCCAGTTCCAGGTTTCAGGCTCTATGATAAGTCCTCCCAGTTCTAGGTTCCAGGCTGCAGGCTTCAGGTTCTAGGCCATGTTTCAGGTTCTAGGCTAAGGGTTTTGGTTCCAGGCTCCAGGCTCCAGGCTTCCAGTTCCAGGTTCCAGGCTAAGGGTTTCAGGTTCCAGGTTTCAGGTTCCAGGCCCCAGGTTTAGGCTAAGGGTTCCCAGTTCCTGGTTCTAGGCTCCAGGCTTCAGGTTCTGAACTCTAGGTCTTCAATCCTAGGCTCCAGGTTGCAGGATCTGGACTCGTACACCAGCTCCAGGCTACCTGGAGAAGGGAGGAAAGGTTGCAGGGCCAAGTCCACCCTCGTTTTACCTCCTCCTCTGTAAGGTGGGATAAATCTGCCTGCTAACCTCACAGAGTTCACATGAGGTCCCAATGAGAAAACATTTGAGATGATGCACATAAAGCCTAAAGGGCTTTGCAGCTGTGAGATGGTGGTGATATTATTGTCAGAAAAGTTTAAAATAAATTCTTAAACACTCAGATGTTTCAGGCTAGTTTATAGCTGCTTCTGAACATGGAGCCGTGTGCTCACGGGCCAGAGGGGCACCGCGCACTCGCTACGCCTCTTTTGGCAATGCTATTGCTTTCTTCTGCAATTGGAGGAGATCTACACCACCCAGAATTTGCTAGAAATGCTGGGTCTTGAGCCCCACCTGTGCTACTGACTCAGAACCTCTGGAGATGGAGCCAGCCATCTGGGCTTCTGACACACCCCTGGACGATTCGGGCACACCCTCACCTTCAGAAGTTCTGCCTTTGGTAAATGGATGCCGTTGGTGTATCTGGCTATAGAGATGGGAGAATGCATTTACTCTGATGTTCCTGATTAGCAGAGGGTGGCTTTTTCCTGCTCAGATGGCTGAGGAGTGAATAACTTTGGTCATAACCGTTAGCATTGCTGTGACCTTCCCGCTAGACGAAGCTGCTATTTGAGGATCTGCTCCCTCTCAGAGGGTTCCCTCCCTTCTCCCAGGGGAGAGCCTGGCCAGGGCCCCCAGCTCTGTGGGTCTGCACTTGGCACACAGCAGACCCTGGATCGCTAGGGTTTCGTGGCAGAAAAGTGAGTGAATGAATAAAGGAACAGATGGATGAAGAATGAATGAATGAGTGAATGAATGAATGAACTTAGCCTGACTTCCCATAACATTTGGAAATTCTGATTCTTTTCAAACTAGAACAAGATTTGAAAAGGCTTGTCAGAAGTCACTTACATATAAGTGAAGGTTTAGGGAAGCAGGATTTAATTTGGCCAGGTGTGGATTCTCAGAAATGTTCGTTTTGATTCCCCCTCACTCTGGCCAGGGTGGTTTGCGACCTTACCCCTCTTTCATGTCATAAGATACGGAGGGGAAAATTAAAGCAAGAAACCAAATCCTTTTCCTGTTTACTCTGACAGTTGTTCCCTCTTTCCAGTTCCTTGTTTTTATGGTTTTTCCTCCCCTGTGTTTCTCCTCTGGCTTTTGTTGCAATGTATGCACTTGGAAATAATCTTCTGAATGATCCTAGCGATGGGGCTTTGGCCTCACTGGGCGTCGTGTGCGCGATCGGGTTGCACTGCACACTGCCGGCGCGATGAGCTCGCACCCCCTAAAAAGGCAATCATTGTGTCCAGGAAAACTCTGCTAGGTTGATGGCACACGCCCAGGGGCTGAAGTCACTTGGACCAAGTTTGTAGAACATGCTCTGTGTGGCTTCCCTGTTGGGGCAGGGGGATTGGGCCAGAGGAATTTAGGTGTATTAATACACCCTGCCAGGTGCAATAAATAGCCACCTTTGCCTGACCTTAACCTCAACTAAGTGCCGTGCTTCTCAGGAGCCCTGGACACCCCGGGAGTAACTGAAAACCTCTGGAGGAGAGTTATGCTGGTGTTCATGGGTTAGAGGCAGGCGGCGGGCTGGAGAATTCAGATGGAAATAAAAATGAGTCAATGTTGGAGATGTGTTTTGTGAAACCGGAAAGCTTAGCTAGAATGATCTTTAAGAGAATACGTAACATGTTCTCAGCAACTTTTTTTTTAACTGACAACAGGATTTTCCCCGTTTTCCCACTAATGTCTCTTTTCTGTTCTAGGATCCATCTGGGATCCACATTGCGTTTTGTCATCAGTTCACCTTGGACTCCTCCAATCCGTGACGATTTCTCAGTATTTACTTGTCTTCCCGACCTGGTGCTTTTGAAGAGTAGCTGTTAGGTATCTTGTAGAATTTGGATTTGTCTGATTAGACTGAGGTCTTGGATTTGGGGGAAGAATCGCATAGAGGTGAAGCGCCCTTTCCCTCACATCCTACAGGGACGCACGGCACCAACGTGGCTTCTTACTGGGGATGGTGACCTCGATCACCAGGCTGAGATGGTGTCTGTGGGTTTCTCCTCTATAAAGTTACTGCTTCTCCCTCTCCCTGCTCTGGAAGCAAGTCACTAAGTGCAGCCCACATCCAGGGAAGTGGACCCCGGCTGCCCATCCTGGCAGGAGGAGGATCAAAGAATTAGCGTTCCTAAGGTTAGAACCATCACCATCATTAGTAAATTTGGAGAGAGATACTCAGAGGCTATGCAGATATCCTGTGTCACCCTGAAGTATTCATCCGTGGATAGGTCATTCTTCTTTTAGTGTGAATATCAAAAGCAGTTATTCAGTGCAACCAGTGGACTTGAGAGCAGGGACTGGGAAGCCCTGGAGTGGTCGTGGCTCAGCCCCGTGCTCCTGGCTGTGTTCCTTCCCTCCTCGCTGCCAAGATGCTGCTGTGCCCTGGTCTCACAAACACATTTGAGTGTTCTGCTCACTGCTGGGGATGTGGACTCTGACACCTTCCTACCCCTCACCGTTCCCCTCTCTTCCAGCTTGCCACCACCAAAGCCAGTAGCGACAAAGGAGGTGCCAGGGACAGCTGCTCCTGCGGGAGCTCTCTCTGTGCTCTGGACCCTGACATGGATGAAAACAAGATATGCTTGGGAGATAATTCGTTAACTTTGTCTTCTTTTGGGAGGTGGGGTGGCTAAACACTAGATCATTACTTGAATGAAGGTTTTATAATGGATGGAAAGAATAACGACTTTCTTCATCCTAACTCAATGTCACTCTTCATGATGTACTCAGTTACTCCCTTTTAGAAATTATCTTAAACAAGGGTGAGCAATGGAATGTGAGAAAGATCAAAGAAATGCAGGGCAGACTATGAAAGATGAAACATCTGGATTGCAGAGAAGGGTGACCTTTCCCTCGAAAATATCAACACTAAATCTTTACAAAGTCCTGTCCACTGGGTTCTAGGGAGCACTGCAAATGGACTGGTCCCTAAGCTCTGGCCTGCTTCTCCACTCCTGTGAGACAGTTAACTTTTTTCTTTTCCTTAGCTCTGTTCCTCGCCGTGGGGACTCTGGATAACAAGAGACAACAACAGAGCCCGTAGTAGCGGCAGTGAAGGAGTTAATATGCACCCTGTGTCTAAGCCCTTTTCATTTTTCTTTTTTTAAAATTGTTAACATATTTATTTAAAATGTAAACTAAATATTCTGATTAGTTTACAGGGACAATTATTGTCATCAGGGAAGATGAAAATTTACTAGCTATTTTCCTCCTTTCATTTTTTAAAAATATATATATTATATATTTTTTCTTCAACTTCTATTTTAAGTTCAGGTGTACATATGCAGGATGTGCAGGTTTGTTGCATAGGTAAATGTGTGCCATGGAGGTTTGCTGCACAGATCATCCTATCACCTGGGTATTAAGCCCAGCATCCATTAGCTATTCCTCCTGATGCTCTCCCTCCCTACTGCACCCTCCGGCAAGCCCCCATGTGTGTGAGAACATGCGGTGTTTGGCTTTTCTGTTCTGCGTTAGTTTGCTGAGGATAATGGAAGCCCTTTCCTTAACTCATTAAATGGTTAAATGTTTGCCCCCACAAGCCCCCATTCGTATTTTGAAGCCCTGACCCCCAGTGTGGCTGTATTTGGAGATGGGGTCTCTAAGAAAGTAATTAAGGTTAAATGAGGCCGTAAGGGTGGGGCCCTGATGCGATAGAATTATTGTCCTTGTAGGAAGAGACACCAGAGAGCTCATTCTGCCTCGGCATGCACACAAAGTGTGGCCGTGTGTGCACACAGCGAGGTAGCCATCTGCAAGCCAGGAGCTTGCTGGCACTTTGATCTGGAATGTTCCAGTCTCCAAAGCTCTGAGAAGATACATTTCTGTTGTTTAAGCCACCCAGTCTGTGGTGTTTTGTTACAGCAGCCTGAGCAGACTGAGACAGGCAGATACTATTATTCCCATATGAAAATTGAAGAGACTGAATCATGGAAAGGGGTCGCTTGCCGTGTTGTTCTGTTGATTTTTCCTTCTAATAGTTTTGCTTTCTACATTTACTGTAATGTTCAGTTCTTAAAGGCTCCTGACCATGATGGTTTGTTGTAAACTTCCCCACTTAACAGCATCCTCTGCTTCCCTTTTCCTCATTTGACGTTTTTCACTTTGAATTCTCCTTTCTCCAATGTTAGCATCTGAAACCCTTTGTGTCAGGCAGGATAGGCCAAGTCTGATGCTGTTACAAACATTCTAAAGACCCAGAGGCCTACAGTGACCACGGCTTCTCTCTTGGGCACACTGGAGGCCATCAGGGGTGTGCAGGGCCTCTGCTCACTGCAGTCTCAGTCCCTGCCCAGCGGGACATGGCTCTCATGGCTTCTGCTGTCAGCGCAGACTCATTCACTGGCTCTTAACACTTCTGCCCAGAAGTGACACATCATTTCTGGGCACAGATGGTGGGACGGTGCCAGGTGGCCTCCTCTAGCCAATGTGAGGGCCTTTGTGCAAAGCAGAAAAGGGGAAAAAGAGCCCACCCACTGGTGTAGGGCTGGGAGAAGAGGGGTGTCCCTTCCCTCAGATGGGTGTCCCCCCACCCCCTGCAGCAGGGTGGAGGGAGCAGGGGCAGGGTTGCACCCTGTCGCCCTGTGGCTGGCCACTCACTGCACGCCGGGTTTTGCGGTCTTTATATCTTCATGGCATTTCCATAGAGGTGGGGGCTGCTGCCAAGACAGTATTTCAAACCGTTCTTGAAGCAGGAACCACATCTGCGTGTGAATTTTTCCAGAATCTGGGGGAAGAACTTACTCATTTCTTTGATATTCTGAACCATCAGTACAACTTCCGACAGTAGTGGCCTCCGAACCGGAAACAGAGGCAGCATATGAGTCCACGGGTCTTTTTGCTTGGTTTTGGTTGGTTTTGCTTTGCTTTCTTGGGTTCTGACACTCCACTCACGTGCTTCCATGTTCAAGTTCCATTTGAATGACTTTAGTGCTTCTCAGCCAGCTGTGGACCCAGGCAGCCCTGAACCCTCGCCCTTCCCCTAGCAGGCAACTCAGCACCTGTGTTCTAAGGACGCAGGAGTCTAGAAATAGCTGCGACTCAGAGCGTGTTTTCCTGACAGCTGCTGATTCTCTCCCAACACCCTAATGCTGCTCTTTCCCTAATTTAGGGATTGTTCTTTGCTGAAATTACGTGGCACACATCAAAAGTGTTTTACAAGTGTCCGGGGTGTTCATTGTAATCTGGTATAACAAGATGCCTCATGGCCAGGTGCTGTTGGCTCCTGCTTGTAATCCCAGCTCTTTGGGAGGTGAAGGTGGGAGGATCCCGTGAGGCCAGGAGTTTGAGACCACCCTGGTCAACGTAGGGAGACCCCCATCTCTACAAGGAAAAACAAAAAAGATACCGCAGTTCATGCAGTTCAGGTATTTGTTTTGTGAACTTGGGGGAGTTACATAAACTCAACTTTTCTTTGTCTCTCTTGCCTGTGATGAGCGACTGAAACCATCTTCGCAGAAACTATCCCCACCCACCCTCAGCCCAGCCCGAGCAGCCCAGACCCAGGAAGGAGGCCAGAGCCTGTGTGACTGTGTGGCAAGGATTCCCCTCAAAGCAGGCAGTGATGACAAGACTCCTCAGGGGAAGGAAAAATGATTGATTACCCCACCTCACTTTCTCAAGTTCCTGGAAGACTCCTGTCTTTTCAGGAAGTTTTCCTTCTGCTTCCTTGCTGGGGTGATATTGCAATGCATGTATCAGTCCCATTGTTTTCGCTGCCTTGAAGGAGTTCCGGAAACAGGCATGGCTGGCATGAGAAGAGGCGTCCTTGTCACCATCCTTCATTACCTCCCATCTGTGGTTAGCACGGAGGCTGCCCTGGGTCTTGGCTGGCCCCTGGAGCTAGAGGGGGTGCTGGACCATGGTTTGGAAGCTCCTGTGGTGCCAGCCTCAGAGCCCCCTTAGCTGTGACCTGGCTGGGTCAAAGCCTGGCCCCAGAGCAGCCCCTCCCTGTCCTCCTACAGCTGTGCCCAGCTAAGAACACTGTAGGCCAGGCATGGTGGCTCATGCCTATAATCCCAGCATTTTGGGAGTCCGGGGCCGGCAGATCACTTGAGGTCAGGAGTTAGAGACCAACCTGACAAACATGGTGAAACCCCATCTCTACTAAAAATACAAAAAAATTAGCCAGGCATGGTGGTGGGTGCCTGTAATCCCAGCTACTCAGGAGGCTGAGGCAAGATAATTGCTTAAGCAATTAGGAGGCAGAAGTTGCAGGGAGCCAAGGTTGTGCTATAGCACTTCAGCCTGGGCAACAAAGTGAGATTCTGTCTCAAAAAAAAAAAAGAACTCTGTGGTGGGAGAGGCAATTGTGGGTCAGCCTGAGTGCATCCCCGGTATAACTTTCACGGTGTTTTGTTTTTCTGAGAAGAAGGTGACTTTTCCCGGTTGCTGTCCATGCAGACTGTGAAGGATATTCACGTGTCACATTTCTCACCTGAGTCCTTGCCCCATCGCCTCCTCTCTCCCTGCCACAGTTTGCAAGCTCCACGGGGGCCAGTGTTGTTCAGGCCTCACCAGCCCTTGGTTGTGCCACTCGGGCTGAGTTCATTTACTCACTCTTTTATGTATTCACTTTTCCTCTGATTCAACAAAGAAATCTTTGGTTACCCCCGGCATGTCCTAATATACTGCAGCCTTCAAAAGAGATGAGTCCTCATCTCAAAGGTTATTCTTTTAAGTGTCCATCCATCCACTGGGCAGATTTTTAGTTAGCACATTCTCTGTGCTGGGGACTTGCCCGGACACTGGGGACACTGTAGTGCACAAACCAAAGTCCCCACCCTCTGTAACCCTGAAGATAAACTGCTGAACAGACAGCTCTGTAACATCCCCAGTGTTGGAAAGGGCTCCAGAGGAAATGGGGTGGAGAGAGGAGCAAGGAGGGCAAGTGGAGAGGTTGCTGTTGTCTGTGGAGTGCCAGAGGAGGGCTCCTGGGCAAGGCGATGTTCATGGCCGTGGGACAGACAGCAGGTGCAACAGTGGAGAATGATGAATGATGCCAGCCTGACCTATCTGACGCTCAGCATGGGGGCTGTTGTGGCTGAGCAGAGAGATCCGAAGGCAGAGTGGGGAGAAATGAGGGAGGGGAGACAGCTGGGGGTGAGATTCCCTGGGGCTGTCTAGGCAGCTGTAAGACTTGAATTTTCACCCTAGCAAGAGGGGTGGCTATTGGACAGCTCTGACAGAAACCTGGCTGCTCTGGCATGTGTTAAGAGGATTCTTCCTCACACTGTGTGGAGGATAGCCCTGGATGGCCGGGCAGGTTACACACTGCAGAAGCCCTGGGAGCACCCTTCACACTGATTCCTGTGTGAATGACCATCATGGCCTGGGCGGGGCTGGTTGTAGGAGCAGCAGACCAGCAGGGGCAAGAGCAGAAGCCAGAGACCAGGCTGGACATTGGCACAGTGACCACAGGAGAGAAGAACGTTGCCAGACCAGAGTGGAGCCGTGGGCTGCAGAGGTGGAGAGAAGAACTTGTATTCTGCATGCCTTCTGCAAGTAGAGTCTGTGGGGTTTGCTGATGGATTGAATATGGGATGGGAGAGAGAGATCAAAGATGGTCCCAGGGTTTTCCCCTGCATGACCAGAGTGGATGTCGAGGTTTGACCTGTGCCAGTGTGGGAAGCTGGGTAAATGTCAGGTTCTGGGGGGAAACTTGGTTGCCTCTGCTGAGCACTCTGCCCTCTGTCCTCCACATCTTCCTTGAAATGCATATCGGGTCACTCTGGGGCATGGGTTTCTGATTAGGGAAGTTCAGTAGCTCATTCACAGCCCCTAAGGTGTAGACTAAAATTAATTTATGCAACATGTATCATACTCTTTAAGTTGGAGGTTTTAAAAATGAATTTTAATTTAAAAATTGTCAAACATACCCCAAATTAGAGAGACTAGTACGAAGAACACCAATACATCTGTCACCCAGATTCAACAAGATTTTACCATATTGCTTCACCTGGCTGTCTCTTTTTCTGGGTGTCCGTGCTCATAGTATTTTAAAGCACATTCCAGGTGCAGGGTCACCTCGCTCTTCAGTGTGCGCATCTAAAGCAGCACTATTTTCTCACACAACCACAATGCTTTCACATCTAATCAAATTAACTTGAATTCCTTAGTATCATCTAATATCTAAAACATAATAAACTTTTTTCCAATTATGTCAAAAAGTATCATATTACAATTGGTTGGTTTGATTCAGGATCTACAGAATCCACACATTATGTCTGGGTGTTCTGCCTCCTACACCTCCTTCCATCTGGGAAGCTCCCTCCCTGCCACGTTGCTGTGGAAACCAAGGCACTGGATCAGTAGAACACCCTACAGTCTGGCTGCTTGCTTCCTTCCAGTGTCATTTCACTTGTTCCTCTCTCCTCCATACTTCCTGTGAGTGAAAATTAGCTCCAGGACAGTGCTGTTGGGAATGTAATATGAGCCACATATGTAATTTTAAATTTTATATTAGCCACATTTTTAAAAAATGAAATGGGTAAAATCAATTTTAGTAATATATTTTATGTAACTTGATATATCAAAAGAGTATTTCAGCATGTAATCAATATAAAAAATTGTTAATGAGAGATGTTACATTCTTTTTATTGCATTAAGCCTTTGGAATCTGGCATGTACTCTGCACAGGTAGCCTCTCAGCTTTAGTTCACAGGCTCAGGTGCTGCCCGTGGCTGCATTGGGCTGTGCAGCTCCAGTGGCTCCACCAGATTCTGGTGTACCTTTTGCTCCTAGGTGGTGCTGTGTGCTTCCTGTTGCATGGCACTGGGAGGCCCTCTGGTCGTCCCATGTTTAGTGAAAAGTAGGTGCAGGTGGTCATGGCGGATCTTTCCATCATAAACTTGTCCATCAGGAAAGCACTGGCGCCCCCACTCTCTGGATGGAGAAGACTGGAGAGAAGTCAGGGAATTAAGAGTCCCCACTTGGCACAGCACATTTCAAGTTCCTATTTGACATGCAAGGGGAGAAGTAAACTAGGCAGTTGGATCTGAGTCTGGAATTCAAGATCTGAGTTGGAGATATAAATTCAGGAGTTGTCAGTGTGTCAATGATGTGAACACGGCTGGATGAGATCACCAAGGGAACCAGGGCCAGTGCTGAGAGGTCACTGAGATGCAGAACCAGCAAAAGGAATAAGGCCAAGTGAGATGAGAAGTACCCAGTGGATGTAAAGGTTACAGCAGCCTTGATGAGAGCTGTTTCAGTGGAGTAATGGGGTTAGCGCCTGGTTGGAGAGTTTCAAGAGAGGAGATTCCTCAAAAAAGTGAAATAGAATTACCATATAATTTGGCAGTTATACTTCTGAGTGTTTACCCAAAAGACCTGAAAGCAATGTCTCAAAGAGATACTTGTACAGCAGTGTTCATAGCAGCACATACACTAACAACAAACTATCCAAAAAAGAAATCAAGAAAACAATCTTGTCTGGGCACAGTGCCCACACTGTGAGTTCGCACCTGTAATCCCAGCATTTGGGGAGGCCAAGGAGAGAGGATTTCCTGAGCTCAGGAGATTGAGAATGCAGTGAGCCGTGATCATGCCACTGCACTCCAGCCTGGGCTACAGAGTGAGACCCTGTTATGTGGTTTTGCCCTGTGTCCCCACCCAAATCTCATGTTGAATTATGATCTTAGTATTGGGAGAGGAGCCTGATGGGAGGTAATTGGATCATGGGGGCAGATTTCTCCCTTTCTGCTCTCATGATAGTGAGTTCTCCCAAGATCTGGTTGTTTAAAAAGTGTGTAGCACTTCCCCCTTCACTCTCTCTCTCCTGCCACCATGTGAAGAAGGTGCTTGCTTCCCCTTTACCCTTCTACCATGACTGTAAGTTTCCTGAGGCCTCCCCAGCCATGCTTCCTGTATAGCCTGTGGAACTGTGAATCAATTAAATCTCTTTTCTTCATAAATTACCCAGTCCCAGGTAATTATTTATAGCAGTGTGAGAACAGACTAACACATCCTGTCTCAAAAAAGAAAAATAAAGAATCCCATTTACAATAGCTACAAAAAAAGCACCTTAGGATTAAATTTAACCAAGGAGGTGAAGGATCTGTACACTAAGAACTATAAAACATGATGAAAAAAATTGAAAGAGACACAAATAAATGTGAAGATATCCCATGTTCATGGACTGGAAGAATTAATATTGTTAAAATGCCCATACTACCCAAAGCAATCTACAGATTCAATGCAATCCCTATCAAAACTCCAATGACATTGCTCACAGAAATAGAAAAAAAATTAAAATTTGTACCAAATCAGAAAAGACTCCAAATAGTCAAAGCAATCTTGAGCAATAAGAACAAAGCTGGAGACATCACACTACCTGATTCCAAAATCTAGTGCAAAGCTGTAACAATCAAAACAGCATGGTACTGGCATAAACAGAAACAGGTGGACCGGCGGAAGACTACAGAGCCCAGAAATAAATCCATACATTTCCAGTCAATTGTGTTTTGACACAGATGCCAAGAACACACTATGGGAAAAGGATAATCTCTTCAGTAAGTGATGTTCAGGAAAACTGGATATCCACATGCAGAAGAAAGAAATTAGACCCTTATGTCATTCCATATACAAAAATCAACTCAAAATGGATTAAAGACTTAAATTAAGACCTGAAACCATAAAACTAGTAGAAGAAAACATAGGGAGGAATCTCCATGATATTGTTCCAAAACAATGATTTTTTGGATATGACTCAAAAGCACAGGCAACAAAAGAAAAAACAGACAAATGGAATTGCAGTAAACTAAAAAGCCTCTGCACAGCAAAGGAAACAACAGAGTAAAATGACAACCTAACCTACCAAATGGGAGAAAATATTTGTAAACTGTACATCTGATAAGTGGTTAATATCCAAAATAAACAGGAAACATAAACAAATTAATAGCAAGAAAACAAATAACCTGATTTTAAAACGGACAAAGGACCCAAATAGGCATTTTTCAAAAGAAGACATACAAATGGCCAATAGATACATGAAAAAAAAAAATGCTTAACATCATTAATCATCAGGGAAATGCAAATTAAAACCACAATGAGATATCACCTCACACCTGTTAGAATTGTTATTATCAAAATGACAAGAGATAACAAGTGTCACAGGAGATGTGGAGAAAAGGGAACCATTATACACTGTTGGTGGGAATGCAAATCAGTACAGCCATCATAGAAAACAGTATGGAAATTCCTCAGAAAATTAAGAAGAAAACTACCGTATGATACAGCAATCCCACTTCTTGGTATGTCTCCAAAGGATATGAAATCAGTAAATCAGTATGTTGAAAGTATTTCCTTTTTTTTTTTTTTTTTTGAGACAGTCTCACTCTGTCGCCCAGGGTGGAGGGCAGTGGTGCTATCTCTGCTCACTGCAACCTCTGCCTCCCAGGTTCAAGCGATTCTCCTGCCTCAGCCTCCCAGGTAGCTGGGATTACAGGCACCTGCCACCACGCCTGGCTAATTTTTGTATTTTTAGTAGAGGTGGTTTTTCACCAGGCTGGTCTCAAACTCCTGACCTCCAGTGATCCCCCTGCCTTGGCCTCCCAAAGTGCTGGGATTACAGGCGTGAGCCACCACCACTTCCGGCCTGTTGAAAATATTTCTACCCTCCCAGGTTCCCTGCAGCACTATTCACAATAGCCAAGATGTGGAATCAACCTAAGTGTCCAACAACAGATGAATGGATAAAGAAAATGTGGTATCGAGACACAGTGGAGTACTCTTCAGCCTTAAACATGAAGGAAATCCTGTCATTTTCAACAACATGGAGGAATCTGGAAGACACCATGATACGTCAAATAAACCAGGCACAGAAAGACAAATACCACATGATCTCACTTCTATGTGAGATCTAAAAGTTAGAGTCAAAGAAACAGAGAGTTGAATGGTGATAACCAGAGAATGGGGCATGGGGAGGTTGGGTAGATGTCAGTCAAACAACACAAAATTTCAGTTACACAGGAGGGGTGAGTTCAAGAGATCTATTGTACATCATGTTGACTACAATTAATAACAGTGTTATTAATTATAACATTAATAACAATTACTATTACTAAATAATTATAACAATTATTATACTTGTATACTTGAAACTTACTGAGAGTGGATTTTAAATGTTCTCACCACAGAACAGATAAATATGTGAAATGGTGCACAGATCAATTAACTTGATTTAGCCATTCCATAATATATATATCAAAACATTATGTTGCACACCATAAAAATACATAATTTCTTATTTTTAATTAAAAATAAAAATAAATTCTTTTAGAAAATTGAAACCTAGGTCTCAAGGAGATATTTATACTCCAACGTTCACAGTAGTATTATTCACAATAACCAAGCAGTAAAAACAACTTGACAATTCAGATTGTCATCACTGGATAAATGGATAAACCAAATGTAGTGTATACATACAATGGAACATTATTTTAAAAGAGAGGAAATTCTGACACATACTACAACAATGATAACATTATGCTAAATGAAATAAGCTAATTATTAAAATGCTGTATGATTCTACTTATAGGAGGACCCTAGAGTAGTCAAATTCACAGAGACAGAGAATAGACTGGTGAGTGCCGGGGGCTGGGGGAAGGGAGGATGGGGAATTAGTGTTTCATAGGGACAGAGTTTCAGTTTGGGGAAGATGAAGAAGTTCTGAAGATGGATGGTGGTGAAGATTGCACAACAATGTGAATGGACTTAATGCCACGGAATTGTACATTTAAAAATAGTTGAGGCCGGGCACAGTGGCTCACACCTGTATCCCAGCACTTTAGGAGGCCAAGGTGGGTGGATCACGAGGTCAAGAGATGGAGACCATCCTGGCCAACATGGTGAAACCCCATCTCTACTAAAAATACAAAAATTAGCTGGGCATGGTGGCGCACACCTGTAGTCTCAGCTATTCGGGAGGCTGAGGCAGGAGAATCGGTTGAACCTGGGAGGCGGAGGGTGCAGTGAGCCAAGATTGTGCCACTGCACTCCAGCCTGGCAACAGAGTAAGACTCTGTCTCAAAAAAGAAAAAAAAATAGTTGAGATGGCCAATTTCATCTTACGTGTATTTTACTACAATTTTTTAAGGGTTGAGGGAAGAGTGGGAAACCGAGGCAGGGTTGAGCTGTAGGGACAAGGTGGAGAGTAGAGTCTGAGTCCCAGATGGGAGATGAGGATGAGGAGCAGGGACCAGAAAAAAATGTGAAAGGAGAGAAGGGAGAAGTCATGCCGTGAAGAAGTTTAGCTGCACAGGAGATCAAGGGCCAGACATGTAAAAATGTTACACAGTTAAGAAAAAAGCCAGGCGCAGTGGCTCACGCCTGTAATCCTAGCACTTTGGGAGGTCGAGGTGGGCAGATCACGAGGTCAGGAGATTGAGACCATCCTGGCTAACATGGTGAAACCCCGTCTCTACTAAAAATACAAAAAAATTAGCCGGGCGTGGCGGCGGGCGCCTGTAGTCCCAGCTACTCGGGAGGCTGAGGCAGGAGAATGGCGTGAAGCCGGGAGGCGGAGGTTGCAGTGAGCCGAGATCGTGCCACTGCACTCCAGCCCGGGTGACAGGGCGAGACTCCATCTCTAAAAAAAAAAAGAAGAGAAAAGAAAGCAATTGTTTTTGGCTACTTCACCATGAACTTGGAGGCCTCAAAAAACTCCAGCACACTCTTGATACAGTATACCTTTTAGGCAAGGCTGAAACTACTTCCAGGGAGCCATTCTACAAAACGGATCATACAGAACAGATTACATAAAATAGATACCTTTGGGTGATGGAGTGTTCTAAAATTAGATGATGGTGATGGCTGTACTGCTCAGTAAATAAACTAAAAATCTTTTAATTATACATGTAAAGTGGATGAATTTTATGGTATGTAAATTATATATACCTCGGTAAAGCTGTTCACACACACACACACATACACACACACTCCTGCTTCCCTGTAACCCTGCTTGTCTCTTACTCACAGTCTCCCTGCCCTCTGCCAGCTGCCCCCATTTCACCATGAAAAGAGCAATGGAAGTGTTGGAGCTGTGTCCCTGGCAGCGTCATCTGTTCAGGTCCTGTCATAATTTTGGAACTTGAAAGCATTTTAATCTAGACGTGGTGACCTCATCAGAGATGACTCCCCAAGTGGCCCAGGGAGGCTCCGCTCTACTTATGGGCTTCCCCCAAGTGAGGGGCCGTAAAAGCAACTCCAGCACACGACGGGATGCTGGCTTCCAGCCACATTCACTGCCTGTTCGCTGCCTATTGGAGCGAGGATGGGAGGGTGGCCTCATCTCCCCAGGCCCCACCTGCCACTAAGGACCGCCTTGGGGCTCACATTTCTATGCGGCTGCCCATGTCTTCTGCAGTCGGAGGAACAGCTGGCTGTGCCCAGGCTTGAGTCAGCCACTAGAAACTCACACGGCAGCTCTGCCAGCCTGGGGTGTGGGCCTTCTCCAGAGGAGTGGCCTTCAGACGCTGTCTGCCTGGAAATAACTCTGAGCCGGGCTTTTTGTTTTAGATTCACTCATCACCTCATTCCTTTGGATTTTGTCACTCAGCCTGTGGCTGCCATGTGGGTGTGCTGGACTTGGTGGCTTTTATTAAGTGGCACATTCTCAGGGCAGACATGGCAGAGGCTGTCCCTTCATGTAGATGGGCTGGGGAGGTGGGGGGTGCCACTTAGGACTCGATGGAGAGCAGCTGTTGTCTGCCAGGGTTTGACTCCATGAAAGATCACACATTAAAAAAGCATCACTGGGCTGTCTGCTGAGATCAACAGGGACAATTGCTAAGTGCTTTCCAAGATTAATAACCTTAAATAGGACAATCTTAAGGAAATTATCTCTATCCCGTTTCCGTCATTTGAAAATGAGATTCAGATGGGTCTGTGACTTGCCCAAGGTTATACAACCGCTTTGCCAGGACTCAGGCTTGCTCCAAGTCTCCCAGCAGCACATGGGGCAGGGCCGATTTCATACAACCCCGTCCTCAGCCCTCTCGGCCCCACATCCCCTTCTTACTCTATCTGGATACTTCACTCAGTAGGTTCTTACAATCTGCTGCCCTTTAACTTCAGCAAGTCACGTCTGTTCGTTGCAGAGATGGTTTACACATTCATGATAAAAGCAACCGAACAATTTTAGGAAATCAATGAATGCCTGTGATTCACAGCGGAAGTAAAATCGTTCAATCTTGAGAGAAGTTGATTGAGCTAAAACTGTGTTGGCCCAAATAGACTATGTTATCCACGTAGTCTAGTAGTTTTAGATATTTAGTTGGTTTTCAGTGTTTGCCAGTAACAACTTTTTTAAAATTATGGGTATCTGGCATATAAAAAGCGTTTTAAAATGTTAGTCATTATTTTGCTGTGTGAGTCACTTAATTTGAAAAGCAGCAGACAATGGCTTTGAGACACCGTCCCTCTGGGAGAGTCGCTCCTGGGAGCCTCATGCTCGGAGACTGCTTCCTAGGTCTCTCCCCCAGGGCTTGAGCATCCCTGTGACTGAAAAACATATTCTTATGCACAGATCTCCAGAGGAACTACTATTCTAGGGCAGAACAACCAAACATAATTTTTAAAAAATCACAATTGCTGCCAGGCGCGGTGGCTCAAGCCTGTAATCCCAGCACTTTGGGAGGCCAAGGTGGGCGGATCATGAGGTCAGGAGATTGAGACCCTCCTGGCTAATACAGTGAAACGCCGTCTCTACTAAAAATAAAAAAAGATTAGCTGGGCGTGGTGGCGGGCGCCCATGGTCCCAGCTACTCGGGAGGCTGAGGCAGGAGAATGGCGTGAACCCGGGAGGCGGAGCTTGCAGTGAGCCGAGATTGTGCCACTGCACTCCAGCCTGGGCAACAGAGCAAGACTCCATCTCAAAAAAAAAAAAAAAAAAAATCACAGTTGCATAACAAGAGGTTACATTTACTTTAGTCTGTTTTTCATTTAAGAAGACTCAAGGCAAGCCTTGCCTTCTCAGTGTCACACATTTTTTTTTTTTCTTGAGACGGAGTCTCGCTCTGTAGCCCAGGCTGGAGTGCAGTGGCGCGGTCTAAGCTCACCGCAAGCTCCGCTTCCCGGGTTCACGCCATTCTTCTGCCTCAGCCTCCCGAGTATCTGGGACTACAGGCATGCATCACCATGCCCAGCTAATTTTTGTATTTTTTGTAAAGGCAGGTTTCACCATGTTTGCCAGGCTGGTCCCAAACTCCTGACCTCAAATGATCTGCCCACCTCAGCCTCCCAAAGTGCTGGAATTACAGACATGAGCCACTGCACCCACCCGTCACTCATCTTTTTTTTTTTTTTTTTTTTGAGACGGAGTCTCGCTCTGTCGCCCAGGCTGGAGTGCAGTGGCCGGATCTCAGCTCATTGCAAGCTCCGCCTCCCGGGTTTACGCCATTCTCCTGCCTCAGCCTCCCGAGTAGCTGGGACTACAGGCGCCCGCCACCTCGCCCAGCTAGTTTTTTGTATTTTTTTTTTTAGTAGAGACGGGGTTTCACCGGGTTAGCCAGGATGGTCTCGATCTCCTGACCTCGTGATCCGCCCGTCTCGGCCTCCCAAAGTGCTGGGATTACAGGCTTGAGCCACCGCGCCCGGCCCCGTCACTCATCTTTTAATGGAAAGAATTTTCATTTATAAAAGAAGGATTGACATTTGTAACTTTTATAAGAAACAGAATTTATGGTGCCAATATAGATGACTCTCCCATCTCACATCGCTGAGTGCTAAGTGAAGTTCCTGTACTGTGAAAGTCAGCTACAAATCCGTCATATCTGAAGTGAGTTAGAAAGCGTGTTGGACACGAGAAGGGGAACATCACACACCGGGGCCTATTATGGGGAGCGGGGAGAGGGGAGGGTTGGCATTGGGAGTTATAACTGATGTAAATGTAAATGATGAGTTGGTGGGTGCTGACGAGTTGATGGGTGCAGCACACCAACATGGCACATGTATACATATGTAACAAACCTGCACGTTGTGCACACATACCCTAGAACTTAAAGTATAATAAAAAAGAAAAAAAAGAAAAAAAAGAAAGCGCATGGGGAAGATTGATGAAATCTCCTGAATCCACTAAAGCTGATTTGGGTGCTTGTTTTGTGATTGGATATATATAAGACATTTTTTAACTCCCTAATATGATATAACCAAAACTAGTTCTCTGTATTCTCTGTAGAAAACAACACGACAGGCCAGTGTTGACTGAAACCCAACCACATAAACAAAAAGGGAAAAGCCCAGTGATGTTAACCCTCAATGGAGATAATTAAAGACAAACCAAGAGAAATACTGCTTTATTTCTTATTAGGCTGCTAATGAAAAAGACTCATAATTCCACAAACAGGGTGAACATCGCTTTCTGGTTTACTTTTATTTTTTGAAATGTGAGTTATTGGTTCCCAGTTTGAGGTGTATTCACTGAATCAGCTGTCAATCTTTTCACTGGGGTTATTTTCATTTTGTTTCATTTTGATTTTGACCTTAACTTCTGGAAACTATAATTGGGGAGTGGAAGGTAAGGGGTGTCTCCTGATAGGAATTACATATGTAACATAAACATATATACATTTTATATATGTATGTGAACATATATATTTTATATGTGTGTGTGTGTGTATATGTAGTGGCAATGCATATATGTATTTTTTAAAAAAAACTAAATAAAACAACACCAAGATTGTCTAGGCAAATCAGTGCTATGTATAGAATTTCTCTTTGGTTATTTGGGATTATAGTCATTGTCTTTATGCAATTCAGGATTACAGTGAGAAAAATTAAAGAAAATGTCAAAAGCTATTATACTGAGCAGGGGTAGGGCATGAGTTTAAAGATATTTGAGTATTTTCAATACATCCAAATCATATGTATGCATTTGTTTTTGCCAAATTTGTGAAATATATGGTTTATCATATCTCTCTAAATACTTGCTGAGGAAGGTAAATTAACTAGTATTTACTGAGCAACTGTATAGGCAGGATTTTGTCTAAATTTCCAAGCAGTGGTTCTTAGCTGTGGCCCTGAGCACTCTCGAGAACACAGTGCCTGGTATTCCTGCATGCACACTAAGCAGTGTCTAGGACAGAGCACCAAGTATTTTATGGAATATCCATGTGACTCATGTATGATTATTTATTCATAAATTACACATAGACTAACTACCACAACAGAAGTTAATTCATTGTACAGCATAAACAAAAGTAAATTTAAAGAGGCAAAAAATATAATCAGAAGAGCATGCATTTCACCTCAGAGAACTAAAGTTAAATATGCCTTGTACCAGTATATATTTTTACTTTTTAAACATTTGTAAGTGCTATTTGTGATTAATAAAATGCAGCTGCTCCTAAAAACATTAATGAAATTCTATGTCAATGGAAGTCCACTAATATAATGTAACAGTCTGTGGAATTTTACAGTGTTACAAAGATAGCATAATAATGATAGAAAACCGCTGTTCTAACATTTTCATAATCATCAAAGTAAACTTATCCATGAAGGGGCATTTTCTGAAGAAGAACCCCCAAACCCTTGTTTGCAGTGGTGGAAAAGGCTGGCAGTGGCAGGGGGCATCCCCTGCACCATTTTGGCTTCAGTTACAGCGGAGCTGAGGTTGGATGAAGAATCACAGAAACAGGTCAAATGTGAGGATACAGCTACCAGCCAGGCCGGGGAGTGAAGACAGAAATGGGAAACATGAGCAAAATGAAAGAGAAGTAAAGAGAGGAAAAAGATTTAACAGAGAGTAGACAGGCAAAGGCAACATATGTAAAATTGGAGTATTCTAAGAGGAAAACCAAAATAAATGAAACAATGAATATTTTTACATATGAATTAATAAAGCGTTCCATAAAGAAGAGTCACCTGTAATCCCAGCACTTTGGGAAGCTGAGGCGGGCAGATCATGAGGTCAGGAGATCAAGACCATCCTGGCTAACATGGTGAAACCCCGTCTCTACTAAAAGTAAAAAAAATAAAAATAAAAATAAATTAGCCGGGCATGGTGGTGGGCGCCTGTAGTCCCAGCTACTCGGGAGGCTGAGGCAGGAGAATGGCGTGAACCCGGGAGGCGGAGCTTGCAGTGAGCCAAGATCGCGCTACTGCACTCCAGTCTGGGTGACAGAGTAATAAAACTGTCTCAAAAACAAAAAACAAGAAAAGAAAAGAAGAGTGAAATCTCCACCATGCCCAAGAAAACACAGAGACAGTACAGTCACTACTGAAACAGTTTAATCGTGTTTTCAGATAGCAGTCATGAAGAGTTTCTTGAGAAGATAGGCAAAGAACAGCAACAACAGCAACAACAACAATAACAAAAGACCAATCAAGATCAAATGGGAAAATATCCAACCTAGCCTCAGATTTCTCCACGGCAACATTCACTAGTAGAAGAAAGTTAGGCAATGCCTACAAAGCCTTAAGGAAAGAAAGTGTGACAGAATTGTTCACGCTTCAAACTGTCATTCAAAAATAAAAGAGGAAAAAAATGTATTTGTTATGTATTCATTTATACAGGCATATAATTTCCCTGGAAGGATATGTAAGAAAATGGAATTCCATTTTTAAAAAATACAAGGATTCAGGAATATTGTCCCCACAATTCCTTCTTAAATAAACTATTGGAGACAATGTCTTCCATCTGACAGTGTTCCGTGGAATCGCCGAGATCCTTTATGAACCTGTGGGCTCAGGCCACAGCCCGTATGAGTTAAATTAGAAGCTCCAGTGACAGCACTGAATCATCAATACTGTTTTAAACCCCAAGTTGCAGAACCAGTGCAACCAAAAGATAAGTGAAATAAGTAAACAAGAGAACAGGCAACGAGGATTATTTATGTTTTTTGTTTTTTTTTGAGACGGAGTCTCGCTCTGTCGCCCAGGCTGGAGTGCAGTGGCCGGATCTCAGCTCACTGCAAGCTCCGCCTCCCGGGTTCACGCCATTCTCCTGCCTCAGCCTCCCGAGCAGCTGGGACTACAGGCGCCCGCCACCTCGCCCGGCTAGTTTTTTTTTTTTTTTTTTTGTATTTTTTAGTAGAGACGGGGTTTCACTGGGTTAGCCAGGATGGTCTCGATCTCCTGACCTCGTGATCCGCCCGTCTCGGCCTCCCAAAGTGCTGGGATTACAGGCTTGAGCCACCGCACCCGGCCGCAACGAGGATTATTTAACTGTGGGACTAAGACAAGCATGGAAACCCTAAAACCAGGGAGAACCACCTGAAACACTGTGACAAACAGTACAAGGATTTAGGAAGGCAGCTGGGTATAAACTACTGCCCAGAAATCAATAGCCTCCATATATTCATGCAATAACCAGTTAGAAGACAGAATGGAAGAAAAGGCTTCATATTAATAGCTATAAAACATATAAAAATACCAAGGAATAAGGTTGGCATGAGTGCAATTTATATAAAGAAATCCTTAAAACACTATCGAGAAACCAAAACTTTCAACAGCAGAAATGGCATACCATGTTCTTGGATAAGATGAGTTAACACTCTAAAAATATCAAACCTCGCCAAGTTTATCTACATAATGCAGGTCCCAATAAAAATATTAATAGAATTTCTTTTGGTACCAGATAGCCTGGTTCTAAAATTTGTATGGAAAAATTAACAAGCAATATAACCAAGAAATTTTTAAAAAAAGATTAGTAGAGGGGTGTGCATTAATCTGTTTTGATGCTACTATAAAGAACTGCCCAAGACTGGGTAATTTATAAAGGAAAGAGGTTTAATTGACTCACAGTTCAGCATAGCTGGGGAGGCCTCAGGAAACTTAAAATCATGGCAGAAGATGAAGGGGAACCAAGGCACCTTCTTCACAAGGCGGCAGGAAGGAGAAGTGCTGAGTGAAGGGGGAAGAGCCCCTTAAAAAACCATCAGATGTTATGAGAACTCACTCACTATCACAAGAACAGCATGGGGGAATCTGCCCCCATGTTTCAATTACCACCACCTGGTCTCTCCTTTGACGTGTGGGGATTATGGGGATTATGGAGATTACAGTTCAAGATGAGATTTGGGTGGGGACACAAAGCCTAACCATATCAGTATGGTTAGCCTGAAGGTATGAAAATATTATAAGTCTGTAATTAATCAAACTATATGGTACTAGCACATCTCATGAACAGGCAGGTCAATGGTACAAAACGGAAAATGCGGAAGTAGTTCCAAATAAATAATGAACTTTTATATACAGTAAAAGGGGCATTTCAAACCAGTGGGAAAAGATAAGTTATTATTATTATTATATCTTTTTTGTAATGAGACAGGGTCTCATTCTCTCACCCAGGCTAAAGTACAGTGGTGCAGTTACAGCTTACTGCAGCCTCAGATTCCTGGGCTCAAGCAATCCTCCTGCCATAGTCTCCCAAGTAGCTGGTGCTACAGGTGCACACCACTACACTCAGCAAATTTTTTTTTTTATTTTTAGTAGAGATGACATCTCCCTATGTTGCCCAGGCTTGTCTCGAACTCCTGGCCTCAAGCAGTCCTCCTGCCCTGACCTCCCAAAGTGCTGGGATTACAGGCAAGAGCCACTGTGCCAGGTAGGAAAGGATATGTTATTAAATAACACTTTGGGGACAGAGAGCAAACCATGTGGAATACAATAAAATCAGTTAATGCTTCATACCTCATACCAAAATAAATTACAAGAAAGTCAAAAGTTGGCAAATGGAACCACGAAACAACAAGAAGAAATCAATTTTCTTGATTTTTTTTACCAAAAAAAGCTATATATAATTTTACCAAAAAAACTATAATTTTATATGTATTTATATAATATATATGTTTATAATATATTTATATAATGTATATTATATATTTTATATATATATGTATATGTGTATTTTAGAGACAGGGTCTTGCTCTGTTGCCTAGGCTGGAGTGCAGTGGTGCAATCATACTTCATCGCTGCCTCAGGCTCCTGGGCTCAAGGGGTCCACCCTCCCCAGCTTCCCAAGTAGCTGGGACTGCAGTCATGTGCCACCACGCCCAGTTAATTTTCATTTTTTGTAGAGATGGGGTCTTACTATATTACCCAGGCTGGTGTCAAACTCCTGGCCTCAAGCAATCCTCTCCCCTCAGCCTCCCAAAGTGTTGGTATTACAGGCGTGAGCGCCGCAACTGGCCGAGAAGTTTAAGATAATATTAGAAAACATTTCATGTAAGTTACAAATCCCGTAAGTTACCAAAGAAAAGATGTTTAGATTTGTCTTACATCGACATGAAAATATTTATAAAGGCAAAAGCCAACGTTAAGGTCAAAAGACAGCAAACAGGGAAAAAATATAATATTTGCAACTTGTATCACTAAAACTCATTTTCACAAGAGGAAGACTAAAAAGTTATTAAGAAGGCCAACAATGTGCGAGAATAGGCAAAAGAAATAAAATAGTGTGTTAAAAACAAAAGGAACTACACATGGCTCTCAAACAGAAAGGTCCAAACTTCACGCATATTAGAAGTATTCATTAAAACTACTCTAGGTTACCGTCTGCCCACCCCACGCCCCAGCACACTAGCTAGCAGGGATTAGGACATGGCTTGGCAACTCACTGCGTAGTGTAGGTGTGGGGACATAGGGACCCCTATGCTGACGAGAGAGTCCACAGCAGCTATCTCTGCAGAGGACAGCTGGCCGGTGTTGGTTTGGGGACACAGGGACCCCACAGTGCAGATGAGAGAGTGCACAGCAGCCGTCTCTGCAGAATACAGCTGGCCAGTATCTGTCCACTTCAAAAGGCACGTGCTCTTTAACCCAGAAGTTCTACCTCTGGGAATTTATCTTGCACCTCTACTCCTATGATATGAAATTCCAAGTCATTCGCTGCAGTATTGCTTGTAGCAGCAAACATGTGGAAACAACCCGATTTGTCTGCCATAAAGGACTGGTCAAACCTGTTGCCATCCACACAAGGAGTGCCACGAGCTCCTGTGCACCTGTGGAAGGAGCTCTGAGCTAGATTGTTTAGCAAGGAAAGCCTCAACATATAAGTTCAGTGAAAAAAGCAAGGGCAGAACAGCACACGATGCTACATGTGTGTGACAGTAAAAGGGAGAAAGCATGCATTTTTGAGTTTGTGTATTCCATCACCTTCAATATACACCGTCGGGACACCTGGCCACCTGCAGGACCCACTGTCATCCTGGGAGAGGGAGGAGGAAGCTCTTGGATCTCTTGTGGAAGAGGCGAGATCATTGCTCAGCCTGGCTCCAGAGGCACGCAGTCCCTGTGCCCCGAGAAACTAACGTGCCGTCTCTGCTCTCCCACCGCTTCCTGGGTTGAGCTGCGGGGAGAGGCCTTGCTACAGTGCGTGGCTCATCAGCACTGCGAACAAACAGGGAAGGATGTCTGGGGCCATGCAGGGAGACCCTGGGGGATCCTGGACAGAAGCCCCTGAAGTGATTGAGCTGATTCCTGGGCCCTCTGATGATTCTCCCTCTGCCTTGGAGGCTTGGCTTCCCCTGGCTGCTGCCAATTCTGGAGGACACAGTGGACTGGGCCACACAATGGAGACTGGACTATGTGTCCAGTCCACCCAGATGTCACCATGCCTGCCAGTCCCTCTCCTCCTTAGAGCACAAGCCCTCTGATGCTCCCGGACAGTGGAAACTTTTTGTTCCCCAAAGCCCTCCAGCTGGCTGGGCTGCCCTCCCCAGACTCCCTCCTTCCTTCCAGATGTGAGCAAATCCCTTTCCTTCCACCTTACTCTCAGCCCCGGTTCACCTTCTGTTCCTGCCCAGGGCAAACCGCCCTATGTGCATCTCTGTCCTTATCCATGGAACCATCCTTGTCCTCACCGTGGATGGAATTTTTCAGTGATACCTAACATCTGTCCCAGAGCCATGCAAGTTCAGAAAGCACATTCCAGGGGGACAGTTGTGTCCCTGGTGCGACACGGGAGTGGGCACACATTCTCTGCGCTGGGCATAGGGACAGCTCCAGAAAGAGAGAGGGCAATGTTCTCCTGTTTCCTGAATCCATCCTCTGTAGTTATGTGACCCAGTTGTGTGGCATAGGCTCTCCTGACTCAGGTACCTATCAGCCCCCAGAGTAGGTGTTGCCAAGGTTCCTTTGGATAAAATGTAAAATCTGGCTGAAGGCTGAGTCCTCGTGCATGTAGGGTGACCCATGACAGCATGCATGTGTTGGTCTGTAGGGATGCCATAACAAAGTGCCACAAACTGGGTGACTTAAAACAGCAGAACTGTGTTCTCTCACAGTTCCGGAGACCAGAAGTCCAAAGTCAAGGTATGGGCCAGGTGAGTTCCTTCTGGAGGCTCTGAGGGGAAGGTGTTCCAGGCGTCTCTCCAGCTTCTGGTGCTGCTGGCAGCCCTCGGCCCTCTTCGGCTTGTAGACACATCACACCAGGCTCTGCCTCCATCTTCACGTGACCGTCTCCCTGGGTATTTGTGTCTCTGTGTGCAAATTTCTGTTTCCTTATAAGAAAGTTATTGAATGAGGGCCCACGCTAATGCAGTACGACCTCGTCTTAACTTGATTGTACCCGCAAAAAGCCTGTGTCCAAATAAGGCCCCATCCACAGGTTCTGGGTGGACGTGAACTTTTGGGGGACGTTACTGAACCCAGCGCAGGGTTCTTACATTCTCACCATCACATATATCATTTTATTCTTAGGGGTGCTAAGGTGTGGTGTGTGCCATGTGCTCTTAACCCCTTAGAAAAGATAAGGAAAATTATTTTTTTTCAGGTCCAATGACTGAATATATATTTTTTTCTTTCTCTTAGGATTCAAAGATATATAACAATATGTCATAAACTGACCTGAAATACTTGTTTGTTCTGCAGCAAAATCCATTAATAATACCTATAACTGGGACAGTTTTATGTTCCCATTCTCGATGTGGCTATTTATAGTGAAACCTCACTTTCTCTGTGTTGGTTAACATTAAAAACTGGAACTGCTTCTGAGATAGGAGGCGGGACTTGACCCCAGAGGTGGGGCTTGGACACCAGGCTAGATTGAGGACTAGGTAAAACAGGCCCGCTGGGGAAAGCAGTCTTCAATCAGACACGCCCACCAATGTATGTCAATTTACCGTTGCCATGGCAGCACCCAAGCATTACTGCCCCTTTCCATGACCATGACCCAGTGATTACTACTTCTTCCTTGCATAAACCGCTCCTTAATCTGCATGCAATTACAAGTGGGTATAAACATGACTGCAAAACTGCCCTGAGGTGCTGCTCTCCACCTGCGGGGTAGCCCTGCTCTGCAGGAGCTGACAGGGAGCTGGAACACTGCCACTTGAGTAAAACTGTTTTCTTCTACCTACGGCTTGCCCTTGAATTCTTTCCTGAGCAAAGCCAAGAACCCAGCTGGGCTAAGCTCCACTTTAGGGCTCACCTGCCCTGCATCAGTTTAACTAAACTATTAGAATTTTTAATTTTTAAAGAAGAAGTAAGATTGTGACCATTCTGTGAGACGCAGAGTGAAAGAAGGTGCTGCAGTCCAACGTCTGTGTACTGAAATCCTAACCACCGAGCTGACAGTATTAGGAGGTGGGGCTTTTAGAAGGTGATAAGGGTATGAGGGTAAATGAGATTAGTACCCTTATAAAACAAACCCTGGGAAGTTCGTTCCTCCCCTCCAGCCATGTGAGGACACAATGGGAAGGGGGTCCTCACCCCTTCTATGAACCAGAAAGGGGGCCCTCCCCAGACACTGAATCTGCCAGCACCTTGATCTTGGGCTTCACAGCCTCTGGAACTGGGGGAAGTTAATTTCTGTTGTTTATAAGCCACCTCGTCTATGACCTTTTGTTACAGCAGCCTGAACAGCTCAGCCTGAATGGATGAGGCACATGGCATGACTTCCGGGCCTCTGGCCAGGTGCTTTGGGGAGGATGCTGTGATGTTGCATTATCACTCAGACACTGTGGAACTGACTGGGTTGGTGGAGTGGGGACCCGGGGAAGAGTTCAGTTCTGTTCTGGAAATGTTGCCTTGAGGCAGCTGAGCACTACCCACAGGGAAAGGTCTGGCAAAGGTTCACGTGAGTTCGCCTGGGTCGTATGGGAGAGGGGAGCCATCAGTGGTCAGGGTGGTCAAAGTCACATAGTTCCATGAGGTCTCCTAAGTAGGCCAGTGGAGCAGAGTGCTCAGGGTGGAACCCTGGGAACCTCAGAAACAAGGAAGGGGTGAGCAGAGGAAGGCTCGCCCTCAGGGCACTGGGAGGGAGGAGCAGGGTGAGGGGTGGGGGCAGAGGGGAAACAGCAGTGTCTGTGCTGCAGAGAGACCCAAGGGAGACACGGGGAAGAATGTCACTTGCACCTTGCAAAAGGGAGGGTCCTGGCGACCTCAGCCAGAGCCATTTTAGTGAAGTCGTGGGGAGGAAGGACCACAGAGGACTGAGTCCTGACCGGGGCCGCAGTGGGACTGGCAGTGGAGAGGAGGGGGCCCAAGCCAAGGAGATTGAGTTCATGGCAGAGAGGCCGGGCGGTTCTCCACTGCCTTTCTGTCCGCAGGTGCGCCTGCTGCCCGGCCTGTCCACAGCTGTGCTGGTTGCTGTTATTCAGATCTGGATTGTACCTCTGACCGGACTGAGGTCCATCAGCAAATGATGGGGCCTCGGTGGTCTGGCAGTGTGTTCAGCTGCTGGCATGCTGCCTCGGGAACAGAAAAGCCACCTTGTTGTGTGTAAGGGTAACAGCTCCAGGGAGGCGTGAAGAGAACTCCCCGGCAAGGAGTGCTGCTCCAAGACTGAATGGACTTTTTTTTTGAAGTGAAGGGTCTGGCCTCTGCAAGGGTGTTTTTGCTGCCACCTTTGAACTTCTCTGTGAGTTTTTAAATTTTGAGCAAATCGCCTTTTGTAATCATTCTATGTGTACTTTTTCTACGGCTGCGTAGCGTTCTGCTTCCCACAGCTGATGTACCTAAGCCCCATCCTTCTCTGGTATAAAGAACGTTGGGATGAACATCCAGAGGCAATCATCTTCGTACTCATCTTTGATTGTTGCTAGAAGGGAAATTGCTGGGTTCAGAGGATGATGACCACTTGTTAAGACTCCTGGAGCATCCAGATTTCCATGCCTCCTTCATCTCGTGTTCCATTACACTGCAGAATTCAGTGACAGCCAAGAATTTCCATTCATAAAACTGAATGTAGGGTTTTCTTTGGAAGACAACAGATGACTTCAGGCTTGTCATCAGACCATTGCACTGTGCTGATTCTGAAGAATTTGTAAGTTCTTCACATCACTTTAAGAATACTTATAATTTTACTTATTCATGAAAACATATAAATAAGCTTCTTACTATTAAATAATTTCTTATTGTGAAATAAACCATTTACTTCATTTACTTATGCTTTTTAAAATTAATGGAACTAAAATTCTAAGGTTAAAGAAAAAATTCTAAGGTTAAGGTAAAATACAATAGTAATTTAGTTTAAAAAAGAAAAAAATGCTGATTTTCTTATTTACTGTTGTGAATTCTCAAGATGTTTTTATATCACATATTGAAATAATGTTAATTTGTGAGCCTGTGATTTTGAACAAAACATGCATAATTGAAGTAATCTATAATCTGTGAAAAAGGTATCTCAATTTTTCTCAAAGGTTTTAATTAGAAAGTCAGGGTTGGAATCCACTCTTCACCTAAGAATGAGATAGTTTCCAGAGATACTAATAAGTCAACACATCTTACTTTGATGCCTTGTTTATTATCAGCACAATATTTAAAATTGGGGTTTTATTCTGAGTAATTCATTTCATGCTATGAAACTTCCAAAAACGACTACAAAAATGAAACGAATTTACATTCTTTGTAAAATGTTATTAATATGAAAACTGGACACCGTGTGGAAGTGACATTGTGTTTATGTAGGGAGAGTGTGTTAACATTTTTTCAGCATGGTTGAGTTGGCTCTTTTTGAACGTGAAACTTCTACTGTCTGGATAGACAGTGCCACCTCCCTGCAGCAAACATGGGTGTCCTGTGCTGTTCTGAAGACCCTCAAGCTGCAGTCAACATGGCGGTCATTTGTGGAAGGATTCTTTCTTGCTGTCTTGATTTGCAAGAACACCTCTGAAGGTCTTTGAATAGTAAATGCTGTTTCCATGGCAACTGCAGTCCTGCTTCAGTGATCCCTTAACCTGTGTGCCTTTGGTTCAAAGCGCCCAGGTGCTCATGGCCTTCCCCAGGGGTGTCCCAGGGTCCTGTTCACAAGCATGGGCTCTGGCATGGACTGCCCCAACCTGGCTGCACCATTGATCGTCCACACGACCTCAAGCAGGTTATTTGGCCTTTCTATGCCTTCCTTGGAAAATGGGTCTAATTTGTGGGCGTGTTGTAAGAATTAATAAGAGAATCGACACACAGCACTCAGCACAGTGCCTGGCACATGGAAAGCTCTTGAGTCGGGCTCCGTCCCCCAAATCGAGCACCTCAGTTGTCTGTAAATGGGCGCATTGGCAGTCCTGTGCAGTAATGCAAGATATTCTTGGTTTTCGGTTTCCTTTAAATTCTTTTTAGGTTTCTTTTAAAATGATCAGCAGTCCTTGATGACGTATGTGCTGTGATTTTGAACAAAATATGTATAATTGAAGTAATCTATACCTGTGAAACCCAGGGATCCCAATTTTTCTCAAAGGTTTTAATTAGAGTCAGAGTTGGAATCCACTCTTCACCTAAGAATGAGTTGGTTCCCAGAGGCACCAACAAGCCAACATGTCTTTGGTATGTTATTCTTCTGCCCCTCTTCTTGGGCCTGGGGATTTTTATCTTTTCCTAGAGAAAGGGAGGCCCTGAGAGGTCTTGGGGGTGAAGGGTTTGCAGACGAGAGGAGTGAAGCAAACCCTGCTGGTACTGCAGAAGCCGCATGGAGCCAAGAGACGTGTCCTTGACATCATAGATTGGAGTGCACTTGCTTTCTTTCCCTCCCTCCCTCCCTCCCTTCCTTCCTTCCTTCTTTCCTTCCTTCCTTTCTTTCTTTTTCTTTCATCTCTTTCTTTCTTTCCCTCCCTGCCTTCCTGCTTTCCTCCTTCCTTCCCTCCCTTCCTTCCTTCCTTCCTTTCTTTCTTTCTTTCTTTCTTTTTCTTTCTTTCTTTCTTTCTTTCTTTCTTTCTTTCTTTCTTTCTTTCTTTCTTTCTTTCTTTCTTTCTTTCTTTCTTTCATGACTTAAATCCACATCACAAAGCATTTTCACAGATCGCTTGTTTCTAGTTTTTTTTTTTTCACTGTAAGTTCTGGGATAGGTGTGAAGAACGTGCAGATTTGTTATATAGGTATATACGTGCCATGGTGGTGTGCTGCACCCATCAACCCGTCATCTAGATTTTAAGCCCCGCATACATTAGGTATTTGTCCTAATGCTCTCCCTTCCCTTTCCCCCTACCTCCCGACAGGCCCTGGTGTGTGTTGTTCCTCTCCCTATGACCATGTGTTTTCATTGTTCAACTCCCACTTATGAGTGAGAACGTGTGGTGTTTGGTTTTCTGTTCCTGTGTTAGTTTGCTGAGAATGATGGCTTCCAGCTTCATGTCCTGCAAAGGACATGAACTCATTTTTTTTTATGGCTGCATAGTATTCCATGGTGTATATGTGCCACATTTTCTTTATCCAGTCTATCATTGATGGGCATTTGGATTGGTTCCAAGTCTTTGCTATTGTGAATAGTGCTGCAATAAACATATGTGTGCATGTGTCTTTACAGTAGAATGATTTATAATCCTTTGGGTGTATACCCAGTAATGGGATTGCTGGGTCAAATGGTATTTCTAGTTCTAGATCCTTGAGAAATCCCCACACTGTCTTCCACAATGGTTGAACTAATTTACACTCCCACCAACAGCGTCAAAGTGTGGAGCGTGCTTTCGTTCATTCAGTGATCGTTCCCTGTGTGTGACTTTCACAGTATTAATTTGGGATCCTGACATGAAATGGCCTAACCGGGGTGGAGTGGCAGTTGTGTTCCCGGCACAGGACTGGCCCAGCCCCCAAGCCCTGTAGCTTCCCTAACACCATTCACTCAGGCTCCGTCAGCCTTCCCTGGGTTCCTGGGCTTCTCCACTTGCTTTCATGCAGTTTGCACCCTCGGGTGATGGTGTTGCTCCTAATCTTTCTCCTTTGCTGTATTTACAGGACACTCTTTTGCAGTTGCAGCCACATTATGACTTTACAACCCCTGGATGCCCCCATGTCCTGCCCAGACCCCTGTTTTGAACTCCACCTGACAACTTGACACCCCCCTTTCCCCCAACACTCTTCGTCACCCTGCCAGCAGCTGCTTCTCCTGCGTTTCTCGTCCCCCCACTCAGAGCTGCCTGATGCAGGGCTCCCCCCAGCATGTTCCCCTCCCATCTTCAGTGGAATCGTGAACCTGGCTGAGGCCCCTCCCCTCGCATGGTGACCTCGGCAGCCTCCTAGTCCATCTGCTTCCAAGATTGGCCCCACCGCACCTGCATCTTCGTCTTGGTGTCCTAGTGATCCTAGGACACGCCAGCCTTGGGATTGAAAACAGCCTCTCTCCCCGCGGCAAGGCCCCGTCACAGCCATCCCTGTGCCTGTCATCGCGGCCCCCTGGAATAAAGTCTGCCTTACCATCTTCATAAAAGGAGAAAGAAAACACAACCCTCATGCTATGGTTCCCTGCCTTACCATCCTTAACGACTCCCATAGCTTACAGGATACATTTTAAACCCATATCATGGCACCGGGGGCCTCTTAGCCTCCTCCTTCCTGCCTCTCTCCCATGGGGGTCCTACACTCCAGTCATACTGAGCTCCTGAACAGTGTTTCCCATCATTTTCCATCCTTCCAGCCTCAGTTCTCCCTCCTCCAGGAAGCCCTCCCTGACTTCCTCGGCCGGGGTAGGAACATTTGCACTAGCTGCTTATTATCCTCACAGCATTTTTCCTGAGGTTTGGCTTACAAGAGTTTTTTCTGTTGAATAAATGAAGAAATCAGCAACAAGGGTAATTGTTGTTGAAAGAAAATATTTAATTTATTATATTAAACGTAATACATGTTTATTATAGAAAAATAATAAGGAAAATTCAGGCAATAGTAGAAAATAAAAATTATGCCTCATACTTGACCAAGCATAATACCTGTTAACATTTGGTTTTGTTTTTCTCCATTCTTTTATCTGTGGCTTTTTTTTTAACATAGTCTCAATTATGTGTCTCTAAATAGTGCATTTTTAAATCTTCTTTTTTTAAGGAAAGAAATAAACGTAACTCTTGCATCAAATGCTCTGTAAAAATGTTTTAGTGGCCACACAATATAGCTTTGAGGACACACCATCACGTCGTCATTTCCGTGTTGCTGGACACTCAGGCTTTTGTGTTTGTTTACTATGGTGAATAACATTGCAGCGAACATCTTTTAGAGTGAAGTTTTTGTACTTTAAATTATTTCCTTAAATTAGAATATTAGAAGTGCAATTTAAATACAAAGCATATAAACACGGTTAAGGACCGTTATGAGGAGCTTGTTTCCAAGTCGCTTTCCTGAAAGGGTGTATCAGTTTACACTTTCATTTGTGTTGTCTGAGAGTGTCTTTCTCATCACAGGATTAAATACTGTGATTATCTCAGCTTTGTAAATTTGACAGCTAAAAACTGGCAGCTAACTAATTCTTAGTCATCTGAAGTTCTTTTTCAAATTGTCAAAACATGTCTTAGAGTGAGTGCTGATATTTATAATCTTGTTGATTTGTGGATTGCTTATTAACCTTTTTCATAGCTGTTGCAAATATTTTTTTCAGCAGTTTAGATTAGGAACCGAATATCTCCCTCATGTCTTTAAAGAAATATGCCTGCCCAGGTGCTTGATAACCCTAAAATGGAGATTTCTGCTGGGCTTTCTCTTATATGATGTTGAGGCCGTCATGGTTTGTTGAGCAGAGGAGTGAGTGCTAAAAGCTGGAGTTCAGTAGAACCACAGTGATGCCTCCACCCTGGGTAAATGCTTAACCACACTCCTCCCTGTAAAAATGACAGTGTCATTAAACATGGACCAGCTGTTCCATGAGCTCATTCCTAGGAAACAGTGGCTGAGTAGCAGACGCCTGACAGGTCTCCATTTCCGTCCATGTGTGGGATGTGTGCACGTGACATAAAGCCTCGCACATCGCTTTGGGGAGGATCAGCTTGAGTCAGCTTCTGGCAGAAGATTGGGACCGTCTTTGGACAAATTTGAATATTAGACACCAAATCATCTAATGAAAACCAGCTGGAAGGAGTCGGTTTTCTTGTGTTCTTGGGCATTTGACAAATGGTGGGAGATAGTTATAATTTTAGAAAGGAAAACGTAATGCATATTCTCATGATGATTTGTCAATTGGATATTTCGCAGAGAGGAAAACGTCTGAAATGTCCCAAATAAAGCTATCTGCTGTCATGAGAACACAGCTGGCAGAGGGGAAAGCAGTATCGGTCAACAGGAGGTCGTCCTGTGGACGTCAGTGCCCCGACACCTCGGTGTGTCCCTTGGCTGTGTGGCCTTGGGCAGGTCACTGGTCAAGCTTGAGATAATGACACTGGTCTGCTGGGAAGCATGGCCCTAGGCTAGATGTACTAGGAGGCCCCTTCCTGGCTGTGATTTTAAGAAGAAGGGAAAATGTTTATTTGTCTTGTGAAAGCCAGGGGTCGGGGAGGACAGAGCCAGCAACACGGACAGCCCATCACGCTGAGCTGGAGGTCCCGCCGAGCTGAACTGAAGCTGCCTCAACTACAGTAGGTGACTCACCGGGCCTCAATTTCCACGCTGGTGCTGTGGAGATAATAACACGGACTTTGCGAGGCTGTTGAGGCTTACCTGCGCTAAGACACAGAAAGTGCCCAACACAGTGCCTGCAGAGCCAGCATTCGGTGGCAGTCTAAGGAATGTCTATCACAGCGCTCCCAGATGGCAGGTCCTGCCTGCCTGGGTCCAGCTCCAGCTGTGCGGCTCAGGGCTGTGGGACTTCGGCGGGCTGTGTCTCCTGCCTGCCTCAGTTTCCGCATCTAAGCTAGAAAGCGTGACTGTTCCTCCCCAGGGGGCTCTATGAGAAGCAAGCACATGGAAGTGTGCCAGGCATTTTCCCAACGTCTGGCACATCCTCAGCGGCAGGGTCTCCTTCTCCCTCTCCTCCTCTTAGAAATATTTTCCCTGGGAGTCCCACAGAGGTTGTGAGGATGGCAGAGGTTGCCGGCACTAACAGCTGTGTGGGGCGGCCCAAGGCCCCACTTTGAAAGTTCCATTCCATCCCTCTCATTTCATCTGAGGAGCGCCATGTTCTCCCTGGGGAGAACTGGCCTGTTGCATATGAAGAGTCCGGAGATTTTGAACGAGGGAACCCCTTCAGCTTCGAATGGCCATTACCGTTGATGATCCCAGAAGTTCCCTTTCCAAGTGATGACCCATGGACTTGTGTCCCTCGTGTGATAACCTGCACTACACACATATCCTACACGTGTCCGTAGGTGGTTATAAGCTGCCACAGCCATACAGATCTGAGAGCCAGAGGCCTTTCAAACCAGCTAAGGCTCTGAAACGCTTCACCTCGACTTATGAAAGCAAATCGGGGCACATCCATGATCCCACGAATGCTAATTTGCTTGTCACACATCAGAAACCCAGGAGGCACAGAATAGATGCTCTCTTACTGGCTTATAGGTTGGGTACTTTTAAGTTGGAGATGTTTAAATCAGAGATGAACCTATTGCAACAATACGTTTCATATCATGTGAGCCTTTTGTTTTCTAGCAACTAAAGGGAACTGTGGTAGGAAGAGCTGGGGCACAGGGATGAGGAAGACAGGGATGAGGAAGACAGGTAAGGGGACAGAAGCTGGGGCAGCAAGGAGTGACTCAGGTGAGGCTCAGGAGCTCTCACCCCGCAGTGGGCAGCTCGTCACCCCTGCTCCCCATGTCTGTGTCCCTTCAGGAGAAGCTGGCCAGGGACTGGACCGCCACTTATAGATAGCTCCTATGTCTGCACACATGTGTGCATGCCTGTGTGTGTGTGTGCAGGTGTGTGCGTGCCTGCATGTGTGTGTGCACACGTGTGTGTGTGCGTCTGCATGCATGTGTGTCTGTGTATTCCTTTACTAGATGCCCTCTCTAAGTAAATCACATTTAAGTGCTGTAATTAAACCATCTGGCAACATCTTTTCTTAATGCTTTTTCACTGTTCACCAGGTTGAGGATTTCTTTTCCTTATTTTGGCTTTTGCATCTTTAAGGAAATGATATGACTTAATACAGTATCATTCTTTTCAAATTCAGTGTTTCAGTAAATAGTTATTTTCAGCAGACAATTACTTAGGTAGAAGTAGTTTAACATGGCATTTATCTCTGAAAAAAATTGTTTTTTTTTCCTTTCTGTCTAGATCCTTTAAAATATATAATATTGCATCATATAAAATATTGGCCTGTACCAAGCACCTGTATTCAGAAAAATAAAAAAGGTAACTTCCTATTGATTCAGCAAAATGTTACCAAGGAATTTCTCGCACACATGGTAGACTCCAAATGTGGCGGTACTGTGACTATAGATGGCATGTGGCCACACATTTGTTATTAGGCTGATCAAATGAGCCTCTCCTTCTAAAATTTCCACCATAGCGTGACGCTTGAACTGCCCACATTTCAGTGATACTTTCTGGTCTACGAATATGAATTCTGGCTAGGCGTGGTGGCTCACACCTATTATCCCAACACTTTAGGAGGTTGAGGCCAGTACACTTGAGCTCAGGAGTTGGAGGCCAGCCTGGCCAACATGGTGAAACCCTATCTCTACTAAAAATACAAAAATTAGCCAGGCATGGTGATGGCAGCACCTGTAATCCCAGCTACTTGGGAGGCTGAGGCAGGAGAATCGCTTGAACCCTGGGAGGTGGAGGTTACAGTGAGCCAAGACCACGCCACTGTACTCCAGTCTGGGTGACAGAGCAAGACTCCATCTCAAAAAAACAAAACAAAACAAAACAAAACAAAAAACAGCGTAGCAATTTCTACTTCTCTTCCCATCCACATGTGTTGATCTCTTGACTTTCACTTTATGTGATTTCTCACTAAAGCATAAGCTACTCATGAGCTGAAGTTATCTTTTGGCCCTGAAAACTAGCCTTTACACGAGCTTACCCTTAACTGTAGCCGCTTTCTGCAAATGCCCAGTCTGGCCACCTCCGGCTACCTTTGGTCCTGCAAATCTGTCCACTGCCCCATTCATGAACTCTGCCTTTAAAAGGTTTTCGAAGTCCACTCCTTTCTGCTCTGCCCAAACTCAGACCCTCCTCATGGCTGGCTTGAACCACAGCAGAACCTGCCTTGCTGGGTCACCTTCCTTCAGTTCCTTCTCATGGTTTCTAGAATTCCTTGAGCGCACACAGCCGGCCAACTTTACAATAACTTTAGAGAGTAAGGATCAGTGCCCCAACTTCTTGTTTCCTTAGTGGCTTTTTAAAAAATAGTAGGCGGTATATAGCTATCTACTGGCAATAGGAATGAATCTCTTAAAATCAAGGTGGGGAATGTGGTTCTTATGCAAGAGAATCAGTGTTTTGTGTTCAAGGAGAATTTAATATTTGAAAAATAAAAAAAAAAAAGATCTTAAAACGTAGGTTTCCATTATGATCAGATGGTTCTGTCAAAATGGAAAGCAAGCAGGGAATTTTCTGTACTCCTCAACACAAAGTTTATCTTGTTCTTGAAAAAATATTGAACTATTTTTTCAATATTTGTCCTTGCCAGGATTTCACCCGGGCACCCGCTGTTGATACGTTCTAAATTTGGTTTCCTTCTGATTGTTCTAAGAGAATATCTACTTTATCATATTTTGAAATAAGACTTTACAGTATCTACATGTGGATGATATATCCTTTTAACTATGTCCCTGATATTGAAGCTCTGAACATAACCTCTCAATTTGAGTCATCTGTGTTTCCAGGTATTGCTATAGATAAGTCACAAAATACTGAATTTTGGTTTCATTCTTCACAAAGCATGAGAAATTCTTTTACAATACGGTGGCAGTGTACCATCGTTTTAGGTGAAGAACAGACTCACCACACATTGTGCTTTCTTTCACTTTGTGAGACAGTGAAGGAGGGACCTTCTCTTCAGGTGAAATGAAACCGTCACACGGATTAGCCTAACTTCTTCGGCTGAGGGCTGGGTCTTCTTTTATTACAAATCTGCTGCATCTTTATACGTGGTTTCACTGAAAAAATAAAAAATAAACATGGGAATTCCCTTTCCAAGGTTCTAAGTCACCACCAGGCGGCATAACAGACCTCTCTGTCCCTGGTCTGTAGGAGACGGGACAAAGACGGGACAGTGCTGGGAGGGCCCGTGGGCAGTAGGATGCCAGGGCCTCGCCAGGAAGCCTCAGTAGGCGTCCGGGAGGAGTTTGGACATTACTCCATTCTCAAGGTGAAGCCTCACCAGGGTCTCACCAAGAGAGCTGAGGGGTCAGATTCACCTTCTCCCTGCGCCTCTGCACTTCTCTCTGGATTTCCTGTCTGCACATCCAGTGCCGGGCATGGTGTGGGGTGGTTCCTCACAGTTATCCTCACTGGGTGTGTGGTTATCTGACATCAGTCCTCCCCAGAAGGCGCAGCTGCCCCTGGTCGGTCGTTCTGTCTGTAGCTGGTGTGGTATCTGGCACAGGGGAGGCCCTGGGTCCGTGTTTGTTGATGGAATGAATCAATGTGTGAATGAAGGAAGTCACATTGGCGGCAGTGGCCGGCGGGGGGGGGACTGTTTGGGGACAATTCAGATCATTCTGAGGACACATGCAGAGGCCTGCTCTAAGACAGCAGCCGTGGGAGGGCACGGAGTGGCATTGAGAGAGGAAGCTGACTCGATGACGGGCGGAGAGGTGGGCGGAGGCTGTCTCGGGAGCGCCAGCAGCTGGTAGTGAGTGGTGGGCGTTTCCTGACACTAAGGCTCTGTGCAGAGTGCGTCGTCTACAAACACTGTCTATTGTCTCGTTTCATCCTCACAAAAACCACCCCTATAAAGTTGTCGCTATTATTGTCTCTCCTTTACACACGAGTCTGGGTACAGGGACTTCAAGTGAAGCCTGCTAGGAGGCACTGGTGGTGCCCCCAGGAAGGAAATGCAGAGGAAGGACTCAGGAGGCGGCAGAAGTTCTGTTTTGAATGTGTCACATTTGAGGTGCCTCTGGGGCTTCCAGGAAGAGGTGTCCAGACGGCCGGGGCTGAGGCTTGGAGGAGTCAGGATTGGAAATATGGACTGGGTGCCCATCAACATCTAGGTCATGGTCAAAGTGGGTGGTGGGGTGTTACAGGAAAGAGCTCTGCAGCCCTCCGGAATCCTAGCCTGCGCCCGCAGATGCGCAGGGGCAAGGACGCAAGGGCAGTTGTGCATTTTCCTTCTTTTCTGTGACATTCAGAAATAGGCAAAATGTGATACACTGCAAAAGTGACTGTTTGCTATCTGCCGGAGTGGCCATCAGTGTCCGTTAAATGAGAGCTGTGCAGAATGGCATGTGTTTGCCCTCTTATTATTTTTGCTTTAAAAACATTTTTTAAAACCCTGGTATCAATGGTCAGTTCTGTGACTTTCAAATGCAAAAATTAAGGAAGACAAAAGAACTGTACTTGACACCTTGAAAGGCCCAGAGGGATTCTTCACGTTGGGTCCAAGAATTCCCCCAAGGGCCTTTGGATAGATTTCCAGAGATCCCCGAAATTGAATAGGAATAAAAGGGTAGCATTACCTTCCATTATGAATGCTGGCAAAAACCTTCAGTAGCATTAGAAGTCTGTGTGACCTCAGCACCAATAGAAACCACAGATATTTCTCTGTCACTTTAGGGTTGTTGCTGAGAGCTGGGGAAATGGTTGGCAGGCATCACCGTCGGTATTTGGTAGAATAAGGACGTGCATGCATGTGCTGGCTGTTGAACTGTTGCCTCTCCACTGCAAACCCTCCCTTCCTTACGGCAGGGCCAGAGCTGTGCCCTATCGGGCCCTGCCCCCAGGAGGGCCAAAGAGCCTGGGCAGTGGGAGGAGGGAGCCTGGAGCACGCTGCTTCCTGCCTGCTTCCTGTTTCTCTGAGCGTCACCCCAGCAACGGGACTTCACCCTGGCAGCAGCTGTTGGTTCCGTTTGTAGTGTTTTTCACATGCCCAGAGACCACCCTCATCAGTCCCGCCTGAGCCCCCGCGGTCCGGGTCCCCACTCCAAGCCTTCTGAGACCATCACCCCGGTCTTTGTCTCCAGCCCTAGCTGTTCCTGAGATGAGGCCTCTGTGGCATGAGACCTCCTTTGCTTTTTCAGCCATGCAACACCTGTTTAGGGGCTCCCTGTACTGCTTCTATCGAAATCACTGCTGTCATTTCTTTTTTCCTGACTTGGCTCTGATTGATATACTGTATCAGGATTTAAAAATATTTTTTGACAACGTGTTTCAGAATAATCAGTTTCCTTCATAACCCTATGTTTTGTTACATGCATTTAAAAATGTTATTCCAAGAATGCCCCACAGGCTTCACCAGCCTGTCTGGGGGATCCACTACACAAAAAAACAGAGCTGAAAGCAGTTGCCAGCCTGATTAATTGCCCTTTTCCTGAGCTGGGCTTAAAAGCCTCTAGGAACACAAAACATAAAGGGTTTTCTTTCTGTTCTTCCTCCCTTTCTTTTCAAATGAAGTTATGGAAGAAAATGAACTTTGTTATTTTCCCCCTTTAAAAGTAGTACCTGCTCATGGAAAAAAAGAAAAAAAAAAAAAACACTGGAAAAGAGAAGTAAAGAAAAAAAATTTGTATCTTCTTTGTGACATAAAAACACCCATGGCTCTATTTTGATGTATTTCCTTAGGGCCTTTGGTGTTGTTTATTTTTGCAGAGACATAATTGTCATGAACTTTGTCATAAGCATTTCCAATTCTACTTCATACTTGTCATAAACACTATTTTTATAGCTGGACAGGATGCTATAAAGTAGCAGGTTGACCTGGCCCTTTTCTTTAATGTAAAACTTTTAACATAATTTTATTGTGATAAAATATACCTAAGATTTACCATTTTAACCACCTTTAGGTGTACAGTTCAGTGGTTTTAAGTGCACTAGTGTGTAGCCATCACCATCATCCACTTCCAAAACTTTTTCATCTTCCCAAACTGAAATTCTGTACACATTAAACACTGAATCCCCAGATCCACAGAGCTGAAGGTGGAATGGGCATCGCTTTCCCCAGCCCTTGGCAACTGCCATGCTACTTTCTGTCTCCATGAATTTGATTAACGTAAATTTTTTTTTTTTTGGAGACAGAGTCTTGCTCTGTCGCCCAGGCTGGAGTGCAGTGGCCGTTTCTCAGCTCACTGCAAGCTCCGCCTCCTGGGTTCCCGCCATTCTCCTGCCTCAGCCTCCCGAGTAGCTGGAATTACAGGCACCTGCCACCTCGCCCTGCTAGTTTTTTGTATTTTTTAGTAGAGATGGGGTTTCACCAGGTTTAGCCAGGATGGTCTCGATCTCCTGACCTCGTGATCCACCCGTCTCGGCCTCCCAAAGTGCTGGGATTACAGGCTTGAGCCACCACGCCCGGCCTAATGTAAATTTTTACTACTGGGCTTCGCTTTTCCAATAACAGTTCAAGGTACATCATTTAAATGTATATACTTTAACGCAAGCAGTGTTGCATGACGCCAGCCTGCCTCCTTTCCTCCTTTTTAAAAAATTAGACCAGCAACTGTTGTTGGATCCCATCTTCCCGGTCCTGAGGTTATCTTTCTAGTGAGACCTGAAAATTCATATGGGGACATGACAGCTGTCCATTTTCATGAATTTCAAATGTGGAGGGCTCATGGTAGTGAGATGGTTTTATCTTTGTGGGTTTTTTGTTTTTTGAGACAGAGTCTTGCTATGTCGCACAGGCTGGAGTTCAGTGGCGGGATCTCGGCTCATGATAACCTCCGCCTCTCGGGTTCAAGAGATTCCCGTGCCTCAGCCTCCTGAGTAGTTGGAATTATAGACGTGCACCATGCCGGGCTAATTTTTGTATTTTTAGTAGAGATGGGGTTTCACCCTGTTGGCCAGGCTGGTCTCAAACGCCTGGCCTCAAGTGATCTGCCCACCTCAGCCTCCCAAGGTGCTGGGATTACAGGCGTGAGCCACTGCGCCTGGCCCGGGAGATGGTTTTAAAACAGAGATGTGGCCGGGCGCGGTGGCTCAAGCCTGTAATCCCAGCACTTTGGGAGGCCGAGGCGGGTGGATCACGAGGTCAGGAGATCGAGACTATCCTGGCTAACATGGTGAAACCCCGTCTCTACTAAAAATACAAAAAAAAAAAAACTAGCCGGGCGCGGTAGCGGGCGCCTGTAGTCCCAGCTACTTGGGAGGCTGAGGCGGGAGAATGGCGTGAACCCGGGGGGCGGAGCTTGCAGTGAGCCGAGATCGCGCCACTGCACTCCAGCCTGGGAGACACAGTGAGACTCCGTCTCAAAAAAAAAAAAAAAAAAAAAAAAACAAAAAACAGAGATGTGCCCTGGTTGCCTTCTCTGAAAGTTTATCTCCACACAGATCTCCTGACCTTTGGTGTGGCTGATTTGATGTGGAGTCTGTTGGATTCACACCATCTGGCTTGTTTTCTGGGGAAACTGCACTGGCTTTCGTCTTCCTCCTTTTGTGATTACATAAACAAAAGGGTAAATTGTTTTCTTAAAAATTAGTTTTAAATTGTGCTAAAATGCACATAACAATGTTTGCCACCCTAACTATTTTTTCAGTGACATCAGGTATAGTCATCCTGTTGTGCAGCCGACACCACCGGCCATACCCAGAACTTCTTCATCTTGCAGAACTGAAACTCCGCCCCCTTAAACACTGACTCCCCATTCTCCTCTGCACCCAGCCCTGGCATCCACCATTCTACTTTGTCTTGATGAATTGTATGAGGTACCTTATCTAGCTGGAATCATACAGCATTTGTCCTTTTGTGACTAGCTTATTTCACTCAGCATTATGTCCTCAAGGTTTTCTCACATTGTAGCAGGTAACAGCATTTCCTTCCCTTTTAAGTCTGAGTTACATTCCACTGTGTATATATACCATGCATGTTTCTCCATTTAGCCATCAGTGGACACTTGGGTTGCTTCTACCTACAAAAGACCAAATTATTTTGTCTATTTAATATAAGGTATTTGAAGGCCAGGCACAGTAGCTCACATCTGTAACCCTAGCACTTTGAGAGGTCAAGGCAGGAGGATCCCTTGAGGCCAGGAGTTTGAGACCAGCCTGGGCAACATAGCAAGACCCCAATCTCTACCCAAAAAACTAAAAACTACATAATTAATGTAATGTGGATTATTTGAAGTTTCAGTGCAGATCCCTTCTTATCACTGTATTATCTGATATTACTGAGCCACCATGAAACCTCTAGCACAGCTTACCTGTGGTACCAGGAGGCCACCCTCCCAGTCACATCAGAGTCTGCCTGATTTTTCTGCTTTCCTCACTGCCTGGGTCCCTTCGCCTTCCCCCAGAGACGAAGATGCTGCAAGTTAGAGTTGGAGCTCTAATATTATATTCTAAATGTAGGACATATATTTTAAATAATCATAGAATGTTAGAGCTAAAAAGGTTTAATATGCTTTATATTAAAAATCTATTTATCTCATTAATATTCTGAGTCCATCGCATCTCCACGGGCAGATCATTTCCCCTTTTTCTAAAACCTACACCATGGGAGGGTCTCTTTACCGAAAAGGAGAAGTTCATGAGCTTCCATTGCCTAATATCATTCTTCAGAGGCACAGTCATAGCTCCTTATCTGGCTCTCGAAGTTCAAGTCCAGCTGTCTAGATCATAACTTTCAACTAGGAAATAGCTGGGTGCCTTACAAAAATAACCAGTGCAAAGTTCAGGCCTCTTGTTCTAGAAAAGTGGGAAGGTTACTCCTACTACAGCCACAAGATGTAGACTTCCAGTTACTGTTGGGGTTCTGTGTGTTTAACAGGCACACCTCTTTCCTTACAGCGGGTGTACACAGCAGGCTATGTGGAGTGGAGCGAGGTAGAGGCCCTGGGGTGTGCAGGAAGGTGGGTGGGGAGGGGCTGGCGTGTCAGGGACAAATGTCAGCTCCCAGATCCCTTGGTAAAGTGTGACTGGGTACATCAGATTTAGATTAAATTATCCTGAAACTATTTTTTTTTTCTTTTTTTGAGACGGAGTCTCACTCTGTGACCCAGGCTAGAATGCAGTAGAGTGATCTCAGCTCGCTGCAACCTCTGCCTCCAAGGTTCAAGCAATTCTCCTGCATCAGCCTCCTGAGTAGCTAGGATTATAGGTACCCGCCACCAAGCCCAGCTAATTTTTGGATTTTTTAGTAGAGACAAGGTTTCACCATGCTGGCCAGGCTGGTCTCAAACTCCTGACTGCAAGTGATCTGCCTGCCTCAGCCTCCAAAAGTGCTGGGATTATAGCTGTGAGCCACAGCACCTGGCCCCTCAAACTATTTTGTAGATTGCATTATATAGATCAAACACCTTCATTGCACTTACATCTCTAGTATTGTATTTACTTAAATAATGATTATCAATAGCAACTCATTTAATTGTTATAAACCCTGGGAACTGGGTACCATTATCACTCCCATTTTACAGATGAGGAAACTGAAACACAAAGAGAGGATATGTAACTTGCCCAGCGCTGAAGATTCCCACCACACACAGCGTCCCTAGAATCTGTGCTCCCTGTCACCACAGTAGACAATTGTACTCCAACATCAACAATAAAAATAACTTTTCACTGACTTAAGTATTATTCCTTCTCCAAGTTAATCTTCCATTGGTCTAACTTTGATTCTAGCCTTTAGGGAAGAGTATCTTGTTGTGAGACGTGTAATTTGTTTCCTTTCAGGTGCTTTGCAACACAACTCTCTGTTTATCTTACAAGCAATTTTAAATGCTATTTAAATTCTGACAAGCCTGAGTTCTGTACTGTGTGATTACAGAGCAAGCACTAACTCACAAAGCTACTGTGTCCTGATTATTTCTCTAATTGTAGAGTAATTTAAGGAAGAAGGAATAGATCAGCGATAACTGTAAAATTATAATGATAATGGCAGTTCTGATATTCATACCCAACAAAGAAATCAGCAATAAAACTACTGAAAGGGTATAGATAAAATTTGTAAATACTTGCAGATTATGTATATGTCTAATCCAAAAAGTCAGTCTCAAACTGAGAGTTCAGTAAGATAGTTTGTAATAACAGAAACAAAAACCAAAGCATTCCTATATCCTACTATAATGATTTTTTTTTTTTTTTTTTTTGAGATGGAGTTTTGTTCTTGTTGCCCAGGCTGGAGTGCAATGGCATGATCTCAGCTTACTGCAACCTCTGCCTCTTGGGTTCAAATGATTCTTCTGCCTCAGCCTCCTGAGTAGCTGGGATGACAGGTATGCACCACCACACCCAGCTAATTTTGTATTTTTAGTAGAGGCAGGGTTTCACCATGTTGGTCAGGCTGGTCTCAACTCCTGACCTCGGGTGATCCACCCGCCTTGGCCTCCCAAAGTGCTGGGATTATAGGCATGAGCCACCACGCCCAGCCTGATTTTTAAATAATGGAAAAAATGATAAGATCCCACTCAAAGTTGCATATAGGAATAAAGAAATATGCAGGGCCTATATGAAGACCATAATAATTTACTGAAGGACACAGTTAGTTGAAAACTGCAGAGAGTGATACCTTGTCTCTGAACAAGAAGACTCCACATTAAAGAGACACAGATCCATCCCCAAATAATTGATAAATACAGTTGGCCCTTTGTGTCTGTGCGTTCCACATCCATGGATTCAACCAACCTCAGATCAAAAATATCTGGGGAAAAAAAAGGCTGGTGCGGTGGCTGGCCAGGCACAGTGACTCAGGCCTGCAATCCCAGCACTTGGGAAGGCCAAGATGGGAGGGTCACTTGAGGCCAGGAGTTCAAGACCAGCCTGGTCAACACAGTGAGGCCCCATCACAATAAGTAAATAAGAAAATATTTGGGCCGGGCGCGGTGGCTCAAGCCTGTAATCCCAGCACTTTGGGAGGCCGAGATGGGCGGATCACAAGGTCAGGAGATCGAGACCATCCTGGCTAATACGGTGAAACCCCGTCTCTACTAAAAAATACAAAAAAAAAAAACCTAGCTGGGCGAGGTGGCGGGCGCCTGTAGTCCCAGCTACTCGGGAGGCTGAGGCAGGAGAATGGTGTAAGCCCGGGAGGCAGAGCTTGCAGTGAGCTGAGATCCGGCCACTGCACTCTAGCCTGGGCTACAGAGCGAGACTCCGTCTCGAAAAAAATAAAAATAAAAAAATAAGAAAATATTTGGAAAAAAATGGATGGTTGCCTCTGTACTGAACATGTACAGACGTTTTCTGGTCATTATTCTCTAAACAATATAGTCTAACAACTATTTACATAGCATTTACATTGTATTAGGTATGAACAGGAACCCAGAGATGATTCAAGTACACAGGAGGATATGCGTAGGTTATGTGCAAATACTCCACCATTTATATTAGAGACTTGAGCATCCTCCAATTTTGATACCCCAGTGGTTGGAGGGGGTCCTAGAACCAGTGCCCCTTGAATACTGAGGGACAACCGTCTAATGCATTTCAAATAAAATCTCAGTTTAGAGGGAAGGTTGGTTGAAAGCTTAACAAATAGACTCTAGGCCAGCATGGTGGCACATGCCTGTAATCCTAGCACTTTGGGAGACTGAGGTGGGCCCATCACTTGAGCCCAGGAGTTGGAGACCAACCTGGGCAACATGGTGAAACCCCGTCTCTACAAAAATACAAAAATTAGCCAGGCGTGGTGGCACATGCCTGTGGTCCCAGCTACTCAAGAGGCTGAGTTGGGAGGATCACTTGAGCCAAAGAGGTGGAGGCTGCAGTGAGCCATGATCATGCCACTGCACTCCAGCCTGGGCAGCACAGTGAGACCCTGTGTCAGAAACAACAACAACAATGACAAAAAGAAAAAAAAAAAAACAAATAGACTCCTGAGTTAATCTGGAAGAATAAATGGAGAGGCTGGCCAAGAAATTTTTGATAAAACATAACACGGGTGGTTTTCAACTTTTTTGTAGCCCACAGATTCTTTATTCAAACACAATCTCACCTCCCTGTTCAAATACTTTTGGTGGGTCCTTTACTGCTTCCTGAGTGAAGCCCAAGTTCTTTAACCTACGTATTGTAAAAAGAGCATTCTGACAATACCCAAGGGTATTCAAACAGCAATGTTTAAAATTCCCACAGTTCCACCACTTCGGCGAGCAGCCCTGTGTTTATTCTGTGTGTCCTTCTGGTCTTTGCGTGCCTATGTCTTTTGCACAGTCCTATTCCTTTTTTCTTTTTTGAGATGGAGTCTCGTTCTGTCACCCAGGCTAGAGTGCAATGGTGCGATCTTGGCTCGCTGCAGCCTCTGCCTCCTGGGTTCAAGCGATTCTCCTGCCTCAGCCTCCTGAGTAGCTGGGATTACAGCCCCACGCTACTATACCTGTCTAATTTTTGCATTTTTAGTAGAGACAGTGTTTCACCATGTTGACCAGGCTAGTCTTGAACTAGTGACCGCAGGTGATCTGCCCGCCTCGGCCTCCCAAAGTGCTGGGATTACAGGCGTGAGCCACCATGCCTGGCCGCAGTCCTATTCTTAATTGTGTTTGTCTGAGGACTAAGAACACCGCAAGCTTGGCTTTCAGAATAGCCATAAAGCAACAACACAGCGCTGGGCTCGAAGGGGGACAGCTGCCTGAAAGAGGAAAGAGGGCAGAAGCTCCCTGCGTGTGCCAAAAGCACTGATGAAGTTTTAAACCTAGTGCAAGCTAACTGAGCGACACTAGACCTTCCCGCAACTTCTCTAATCTGGATGTAAATTGTAATTCTAGAGCCCCTTGTTTTGCAGGAAAAAATAATCTGTGTATGGTCAAATAACAGATGAAATGAGCTGCCAGAGAGAATCTGTTGCTAGTGCAACAGAACAAAGTACTTGTTCACGCCAGACTCAGGTCCCCTGTTACCTGCAGTCCTCCGGGCAGTCCTGTCTGCTGGCTGTGTTTCCCTGCTTTATGTAGGAAGCTGGAAGAGGTCAGGGGATTTCCTTGAAATTGCAGGCTAGTGAATGGCAGAGCAGGAGCTGGAACCTGATTATCTGCCAAACCCCTGCTTTGGAGCTTTGAGGGCTTCTGCACAGGTCACTGCATTCTCTGCGTAGGGGTGCAGGGTTGCTTGCTCTCCCGTCGGCTTACTCTTGGATTGGGCCTTCCCAGAGGTGTCGAGAAGCAAAACCCAGTTCTTTGATCTTCTCACTTCAGCTGCTCTTTCTTCCAGCCAACTTCCAGAATTACACCCTTTGGCGTGACCACACCACATCTGAAATCTCCACTCCCCACTTTCCACCCAGTGACCCGCACCTCCCATCTTTCAGTGCTCCTGGTGCTGACTTTCTTGCAGTCCCTGACAAGCAGCCCTGCCTTCGCGTTCTCACTGGATGAAAGAAGGCAACAGATGTTAGATGCTGTGTGCACATATTCCCATCTTGACCATTCTTTCTGTGTACGCTTTTCTGTGGATCTATTGGGGCCCCATCCAGCTGCGTAAGCTGAGACATGAATGTGCTTACACAGTGTGGGCACCTCGGATGCAGGTATGGGCCCCTCTAGATCCAGGGCCACTTGGCAATGTCTGAGACATCTTTGGTTGTCACAGCTGGGGTGGAGAGCGCTGCCAGCATCTGGTGGGTGGAGCCAGGAATGCTGCTAGCCATCCTGGGATGCACAGGACAGCTGTCCACAACAAGGAACTGTGCAACTCCAAATGTCGAGGGACCCTGCTCTTTATTAATCCCAGGGTTTCCCAAAAAGCCCGACACCACATTTGATACAGATGCCACCAACAGGGTGGAGACAAGGGGCAGGGGCTTCAGTGTAATCTCAGCAACTAAAATCGAGCCGACGGTCAGGTGAGAGAAGCGTTTGGAAAGCCTCCAGTGCGTTTAGGGGACCACGCCCCCTCGGCATGCCAAGGCAGCTGCCCAGTGAGGTGCAGGGTATAAAGGTGGCGTGGTCAGGAGTGGCTATTTGATCTCCAGTTCTTCCAGAATTTCCACTCTCATGCCAAGCATGTCTCTCCAAACGGCTGCTGTTTGGCGTTCTTCACGCTCCCCCTGAAGTTCATCTAAGATCTTCATTCTTCAAAGGTGAGGCTTGTCTGTTCTATGTCCAAGTCTTCTGTAAAGATATCCAATTTGTACACATGGAGAACATTTTTTGTAGTCGAATAGTTGACGACTTTTCTTTGAGCTATATCTCAAGGGCCAAAGTGCAAAAGGGCAAACCCTTCTATGAGAGTGTGGGTCTATGTTTTTAGTGTGATGCTGAAGTGTGTTTTAGCCTTTATTTTCCTTTATGGAAATGCATTTGCTTGGAAAGATCAATTTGGGGATGCTGTTTTAGGGATTTCTGTACCTTCAGCCGGAAGGATACTCACTGTTCCTGATGTTCGTTTGTCTGCCCTTCAGTCGGGCCGTCTGCAAGCCAAGCTGCTTAGTGGCAGGGCTTTACTTTTAAGCCTTTGAATACATCTTGAGTACCTTAAACTTCTCTGTATGCTATGGGTACTGTTTGAATTCAGATTATGAAGTCCTATTCTCCCCACACTTCTTTTTTTGTGAATGACATTTATCAATGACATTTGTAATTGGTTGATTTCTGAAGTTTTCAGCTAGTAGCATAAAGATTTACTTCATGGCTCTGATTATCAGAGAACATCTTTTCTAGAATGTTAAACTTTTCTAGAATTTTCTAGAATGTCTTTTCTAGAATGTTAAGCTCATAGGCAGGATTACTGAGGCAAAGCCAAATAAATGAGGGAATCTCTGGAAAAAACATATTGCTTTTATTTTGTACAGAAATTGCCATTTTTTGGCCAGGCGTGGTGGCTCACACCTGTAATCCCAGCACTTTGGGAGGCTGAGGCAGGTGGATCACTTGAAGCCAGGAATTTGAGACCAGCCTGGCCAACATGGTGAAACCCATCTCTATTAAAAATATAGAAAAAGTAGTTGGGTGTGGTGGCGCACACCTGTAGTCCTAGCTACTTGGGAGGCTGAAGCAGGAGAATCACTTGAACCCAGGAGGTGGTGGCTGCAGTGAGCCAAGATTACACCACTGCACTCCAGCCTGGGCTATAGAGCAAGACTGTCTCAAAAAAAAAAAAAAAAGAAAGAAAAAGAAAAGAAAAGAAATTGCCATTTTCTATTCCTAAGTATATATTGAAGCATTTGATTTATTTCTTCTCAGTGGGGTATACTGTTAGCTGGTGAATGCAGTTGTTGAGGATAAAGCTTATTTTCTATCTATTCTGAACATTTTAAATGAACTATTCTGAGAGCATGTATAGATTTTTTTTTCTTCACAGGAGAGCTGCCTTAGGAGGACTTTTCAGAGTTTGTGCCTATAAGACTGAGAAATACATAATGAATTTTAGCTGTCGTGTTTTTAGAAGGTAATTGGTAGATATTTGCAGTGCATTGTCTTCATGAAAAACAGAATTGGGCCTGGTGTGGTGGCTCACACCTGTAATCCCAACACTTTGGGAGGCCAAGGTGGGCAGATTGCTTGAGCCCAGGAGTTCAAGATCAGCCTGGGCAACATGCTGAAACCCTGTCTCTGAAAAAAAAAAAAAAAAATTGCCAGGTGTGGTGGTGCACACCTTCAGTCTCAGCTACTTGGAAGGCTGAGTTGGGAGGATTGCTTGAGACAAGGTTGCAGTGAATCAAGGTTGTAGTGAGCCGAGAATGTGCCATTGCACTCCAGCCTGGGCGACAGTGTGAGACCTTGTCTCCCCATGCCCCCCAAAAAAACCCCAAAACTCAGAACTGGTTTTCTTAGAGATGCTTTACTGGAGGTGTTTGTGGCCATTTCCTTGGCTACTGTGTATACAGGAGGTTTCTGTGGTACGGACTTAAAAATCATCAATTCTGTGGAACACACTGGGAAAACGGATACATTTAGGATTGCTATAGACTTATTCCTAGCCACGTTTTGAGATGAGCTTAATTCCAGAGTAAAATACATTAGAAATTATTTTAAGTATGCCTCAGAGTGTATCCCAAGGCAACATTTAATGACATAATGTAACACCATGGAAGGGCTCTGAGCCCAGGTACAGTGCACCTTGACTGGGACTCATACAGCTCCGAGGCAGGTCCTTCAACATTGGGTCCTCCTGCTCCTCATCCTCCCTCAACTCTGCCATCCACTCTTCCTGCACAGGAACCTCTGCTTCTAGTTATCTGCCCTCTCCTGGCCACTGTGGTGTTCTCATTCCCATGGAGCTCACAATTGGATCAACTCCTGAGTCAGTACAAGGCGCCAGTGCCTGCATCTCCCCTCCCCGCTCTCCACACCCAGCCTTTGGTCAGCAGCCTCTGAGGCCTCACCCCGCCCACTCCATCTTTTCTCACTGTCCTTTCAGCCTCCAGATAGGCTCACGTCTCTTCCATACTTAAAAACCAACAAATCATGAATAAATCTCCCCCACGCAAAGTCTTTTCCTTGGTCCCGCCTTCCTTCAAGGCTGCCGTCTACCATTTATTACACATGCACAAATCACAGAAAATGTTTAATTGCCAAATTTTAATGGCAGAATGTAATGACCAGTGTTTTTCTAGTTGCAAATTAAAGTCTTTCCTGACCTTGCTCTCTTCACTCTGTGGCTTCCAGCAGACGTCTCTATTTTCTGACTCTCTAACTACCCCTTCTCTGTCTTGACTTGTTCTTACACACCTCTTATTCTTCCCATGTAGGTGTCCCAAGGTTCCTTTCTGCAGGCTCCTTTCTGTTCTATGCGTGCTGCCTGATTTTATCATCACCTTTAATCGGTAGTGTGTGCTGAGGTGCCCGTTAGTCACCTCCACTGAAACTTTCTGCCTCCAATTCAAATTCGGTTCAATCAATAATCAAACCCATCACCTTCCTTAGAAAATCTAAAGGGATTTAAAAAGCAAAAACAATAAAAACCCCATTAGATGAAAAATAAGTGTGATGAATTGCTGGGTACAATCAGTTATGAAAAAAAATATCGTAAAGACATGTCATTTTTAAAAGAGAGTTTCTATTCCCAATTGCTACAAAAGTATAAAATACTGAAGATCAATGAGAATTAATGATAACTCATCAAAGTCCTCCATTTTGTTAGGAAAACCATTCATCCATCTATCCATCTACCTATGCATCATTTATAAGGCGCCTACCATGTTCCAAGCGGCGAGAACATGCTTTTAATCGGGAGAGTCCATTCATAACCTGGCAGTGGGGGCTGAGGGAGGTGGTGGGAGAGATTCAGTACCCAGGTCACAGGGCAGCTGTGGGAAGGCAGCATGCTGCCATATGTAAGCCAGGCAATGGAGCTGTTGTGGATGCTAGAGACAAGCCCACTGTTGCTTTCCAGACGCTCTTGCTCATCTGTCCACCGGAGGCAGTCAGGACCCTGGCCTGAGGGCCAAGTGTATTTTGCGCCTGAGCTGGACCAGCTGGCCATGGGGTACCACCTTCTTTGCAGACAGCAGGCAGGGTCTGGCTCCCCTGCTTGATGCTCCTACCAATGCCCCTAGTCTTACTGGGAGATCTGGCATTGACCTGGGTGTGTACCCTGCTTTGCCAGTGCCCCTGGAGTGGGAGGTGTGGTCACCGGTCCACCAGGAAGACAGCTAAGGGCATTCGTTGAGTCCAGGTGATGACTGTCTGCTCTGAGTGAGGCCTCTGGATGGCTGGGAGGAAGGAAGCAGCTCTGCATCAGGCGGCATGCCGCTGGTGCATTCCATCAGCATGTGCTAAGGGCTGAGGGGACCTGGGTTGAAAACCTAGCTTCACTCTTCCAACATGCATCTGTGGACAAGTTCTATAACCTTTGTGAGCCTCAGTGTGTGGATAAAGTATGTTGTAAGCTGAAAGGTGCTGTGTAAATTTCAAGTGAGCATTTCATGAGCCACACGTATAATAGATGTGTTTTTAGATATCAGTCAAAGGGATCCAAATAGGCCAGGTGCGGTGGCTCACACCTGTAATCCCAGCACTATGGGAGGGTGAGGTGGGTGGATCACTTGAGGTCAGGAGTTCGAGACGAGCCTGGCCAACAATGGTGAAACCCTATCTCTACTAAAAATACAAAATCAGCTGGGCGTGGTGGCACACATCTGTAATCCCAGCTACTCGGGAGGCTGAGGTGGGAGAATTGCTTGAGCCTGGGAGGTGGAGGTTGCAGTAAGCCAAGATCATGGCACTGCACTCCAGCATGGGTGACAGAGCAAAAATTCATCTCAAAAAAAAAAAAAAGGAGGCGATCCAAAGCAATAACATGAATGTAAGCTCATGGTTTGTAGAAGTAATTTACTGACATTTATTCTGCTGTAATCAGTATGGCTAGTGATTCGCATTCATGAAAAACAGATGTTAGGGGTCTGATTTAGAAAAATGACTTCATGTTAGTTATCTGACTAATGGGGAGGCTGAGAGCCACTGTGTCCTCCCTGTCTGCCCTCAGCCTTGTGTTGTCATCCCTGTAAGGGTTTGTCGCTGTAGCCTCAAACCACAGCGGGAGGCACAGCTAGTGAACCAAGCAACAGACCAACACCATGGAGACAAAGTAAACCATGTTTGGGTGTGGCCCCAAATTGGTTAACTGTTCTGGCATTTTCTGGTTAGCTATGATTCTGATGTTCCTAGAACAAAATTAGACCATGCTATTCGCCATTTGTTTTTTTCTCAGGAGTCTCCTATACTTATGAACATGAATTTTTAGATTTCAGACAGGTAATCTTCATTGAGAGGGCACAGAGGAAGACAAAATTATATCACAGGCCTGGCAACTTTTAAGGATGCCCTCTGAGGCAGTCAGACCTGTCACAAAACCCAAAGTACCCTCTCAGTGCAGGGATTCTGGGCTTAACCAGTGATGTCGGGAGGTCAGTTCTGTGTGTCTACAGGCCATTAACTGCAGTGTGGAAGGGGCCGTAAATTCCAAGGCACTTGTTAGAAGGGGCTGTCCCTGGATCATCCTTACCAAGAGAAGGAGGAAGTCAAGCCTTGGTCACTGACCTCACAGCTCTTTAGTTAAGACCCTGGGCATCACGCTGGCATGGTCCAGATGGACCCTTTTCTTTTCTTTTCTTTTCTTTTTTTTTTGAGACAGAGTCTCACTCTGTTGTCCCGGCTACTAGAGTGCAGTGGCATGATCTCAGCTTACTGCAACCTCCACCTCCCGAGTTCAAGTGATTCTCATGCCTCTGCCTCCCAAATAGCTGAGATTACAGATGTGCACCACCACATCCAGCTAATTTGTGTATTTTTAGTAGAGAAGGGGTTTTGTCATGTTGGTCAGGCTGGTCTCGAATGCCTGGGTTCAGGTGATCCACCCACCTCAGCCTCCCAAAATGCTGAGATTACAGGCGTGGGTCACCATGCCAGGCCCCAGATGCACCCTCTTCCGAGGAAACCCCCCACCCCCAGCTCAGACCTTTCCAAGGTGCCCTCGGGTTTTGAGTTTTGTCTTCAAGGTGAAGGATTTAATGTTACTCTGCCAAGCCATCTTTAGAGCTGTGAGTGCTGGGATGCACATTTTGTGTACCTCCATGTTTTTATAAAATGCCACCTTTCAGAGCCACACCCACACCCTGACTTCTGACTGGACCTTCCAGTGTCAAATTTGTGGGTTCCAATCACCCTTTCACCACCCTCACAATTGACCTTGCTCTAAGTTAAATTAAAAAAAAAAAAAAAATGATTGGGGGTAGGAGGGAGGACTGCCTCAGAAGGGGGCTTCAAGAAGGGAACATTAAAGTTATCTGTATTATTTAGGTTGGTGTAAAAGTAATTGCATTTTTTGCTGTTAATTTTAATGCAAAAACTGCAATTACTTTTGCACCATCCTAATAAAACTGGGAGGCAACTGTGGACCCTCTACATTTTATTCTTGGGCTCTGGGATCTAAAAACACCAAGAAAGATGTATTAGCATTCAACTTACAGTACAGACTTTGCCCTTGAGTTGGGGATGGTTCTGAGACTTCCACCTCACAGGACTGGCTGGCCTGAAACCCAAGTCAGAATGTAGCATCCTCTCATCTAGAAGGGTGACAGGATGGCAGTTTTCTTTAATATGCTACTACTTAGCGGAATCAGAAACCAGCCATTATTTTATTGCTGGTAATGTTCATTTGTTCCTGGGACTAAGACTCATTAGCTCGCTGCTTCTTACTCCGTGAGTGTCCTGGCATGGCCCCCTCCCTGCCACCTACATCCTCTGCAGCAGCCCCTCCCACAGCTTTTGTGGCAGGCAGTGGGTTTGTTCTCTTCCCTGGACGGCCCACAGTCTTGCTGCCTGGCTCCTCCCAGTTCTTGGTCTGGTGCCCAGCTTCCTTCCTGCTATGGAGGAGAAGGAGGCCTGGGCACCTTGAGTTGAGGCACCTACCAAGGAGACTCTCTCTGGAAAAGAGGGGGCTCCAGAGGCAGCAAGGCAGGTGCTGGCTTGCTTTTACTGGACTCCCAGGACACTAGGCACCAGGCTAGCTGGGCAGCTTACCCTGACTATGCCCAGCGGGATCCCCATGTTAGGGCCTTTGGTTCTCACCCTCACAGTGGGCACTGTTATTATCACCGGCATGTTTTGGGTGAGACTCCAGGCACAGAAGCTAAGTAACTTGTTCAATATCCCTTAGTGAGTGGCAGGGCCAGGAACTGAATGAGGTGGCTTAATTCCAGAGCCCACTTCTTAATCCCTTCCCTATATGGTTTTCAGAAGCTGGTAACTAGCAATTGACTGGTGGCTTAGGGGTTAGGAAAATGCGTCTTGTGGCAATTACAGGTGTCTTCAAGCATTGCCTCAGGGACAGGCCAAGGGAACAAAGCCAGTCCCAATACTCTGCTCTGGGAGATGTGGTCACAGGGTTCAGTTACAGGGTTCCGGGTGTTGAGTAGCTTTAGAATCTGCCTATCTAGATCAGAATATTCAAACTCAAGTCTAGAAGAGGGCTGTTTTATTAATGGGTTATAATTCTCATCAGTGAAGTTGTGACCACTGGTAAAAGTCTAACAGCTTTCTACAATAAATTACCAGAGAACATTTAAAATTATTTTCTCCAAATAATTGCAGTTTATACAATCAAGAATTGTTATAGGCCAGGCGCAGTGGCTCACACCTGTGATCCCAGCACTTTCAGAGGCCAAGGCAAGCAGATCTCTTGAGGTCAGGAGTTCAAAACCAGCCTGGCTAACATGGTGAAACCCGTCTCTACTAAAAATACAAAAATGAGCCAGGCATGGTGGCGGGTGCCTGTAATCCCAGCTACTCAGGAGGCTGAGGCAGGAGTATCGCTGGAACCCGGGAGGCAGAGGTCGCAGTGAGCCGAGATCGCGCCATTGCACTCCAGTCTGGGCGACAGAGCGAGACTCCATCTCAAAAAAAAAAAAAAAAAAAAAAAATTTTTGTTATAACAACATTTAAATAAGTATTATAGGGAGAAAACAAGCTATTAAAAGGTAGGCGTTTCATTATTTTTGAAAGTTGCTTTTGTGAGCCTGAGATGCTCTCAGTCAAAGACAGCTTGGCGTCTGTTCATCTTAAGTTCAACGTTTCTTCCCCAGCGGTTCGCTAAGCCTTTGCTCGGCCCCTGTTTTCCTTCGCCCCCATCCCTCCCAAGTCGTCCTCTGGCTCCTCAGCACCCATTTTCCCTGCTGCACACCCTCCTGACAACTCCAGCCCGCGGAGCCCCTGCACTGAAGCCCTGGGCCCGGGTCACAGCGGGAAGGTGAGTGCTCACAGGTGCGCGCTCACGTTACCAAGTCGGGTCAGCGTGCAGAGAAAAGGGAATTAAGAATTGGGGGGCTGTAAAATGTAAATGTGCTTTAAATTTTACATTCCCTGCCATGGCCTGGACAGGCTGATCTTCCGATTACAATCCGCGTCATCCCGTCGCTTCTGCCCCCAGCCTGGCGAGTTTGGGAACCGTTTCCCGCAGGACTTTCATTGGGAGTTAGGAGGGCGCCCTGTGCCTGGAGGAGGCGCAGGCTGGAGCCCTCCAGGAGGAGACCGGCGCCTGGCAGGGTCCTCGCGGCCGCAGTCTGGACGGTGGGGACCCCGGGCTCTGCGACGCCGGATGGGCCCCAGCGGCTCGCACCCGCGCCCTGGAAGCTCGTTATCCCCCGCAGGCCGCCGCACCGGGCCGAGGGGGGCTGTGTGCGCGCAGCTGCGTCGTCCTGGAAGTCGGCCCGTCTCGGGTTGCCGTGTTAGCGGGGTTCCCGGCTGGCAGGTGCAGCGGGGCTGGGGCCTAGGCTTCCGCGTCCGGGAAGCTCAGCGGGGCCTGAGGGTGAGGGATGTCGGGGAGCTGGGAACGCAGCCGTCGCCCGGCCCCGGGCAGCCCCGCCCCGGGAGGGGACCCCTATTCGGGTCGACCCCTACTGGGCGTGGAGTCCTTCCCGGAGCGCCGGCTTCCCACGGCCTCACAGTTCGCGCTCCAGCCACTGACTCAGGCCCCTGCGGGTGGAGCTGCGGCCGGGGTCGGAGAGGTCTTTTCCTTCCGGTCCTCTTTCCCGCGTGGGCCTGAGGGGTGGTGATGGACAGGCGGGGAGGGGCCGGGCGAGACCAGGAAGATCCCGCAGAGACGGAGCGCGGGGGGCGGGGCGGGCCATGGGGCTGGGCCTGGGTAGGACGGAGCCGGTGTGGGCGGGGAAAGGGGCGGAGCCGGGAGGGACCCTTCGAGGCGGCGCGGCGCGGGGGGCAGGGCGAGGAAGGGCGGGGCGAGGAAGGGCGGGGCGTGGGGCGGGGACGGGGCGGGGACGGGGCGGGGACGGGGCGGGGATGGGGCGGGGACGGGGCGGGCGTGGCCGGGAGGGACCCTCCGAGGCGGAGCTGCGTGGGGGGCGGGGCTGGCCATGGGGCGGGCGGAGGCGCCGGAGTCCCGCTTCCCCTGCGCCCTTCCACGCCCGGCCGTGCTCAGCCCGCGGCTACCTGCGCCCCGCCCCTGCCGGCCGCGCCCGAGCCCAGCGCCGCGAGCCTCTCTCCCCGGCGGGCTGGCTCCTGGCCCCGGAAGCGGGAGCGTTCACTTCTCTGCGAGGGGCTCCGTCTCCGCGGACAGAACGCGCGCCCCCTGGCCCGGCCCGCGAGGGGCTCCCGGCGTGGTCCCCGAGCGTTTCCCGCCGGGTGGAGCGGGCCGAGCCCGGCAGGATGACCAGCCCCGCGGCCGCGCAAAGCCGGGAGATCGACTGTTTGAGCCCGGAAGCTCAGAGGCTGGTAAGAGGAAAGCGCTTCCGAAACTTTCTTTCCTGACTGCGGCGGGCTTTCAGGGCTTCCAGCTTGTTCGAGGTCAAGGGCAGGCGCAGGTGCCCGGGAGGCGTGGGGTGGGCTCGGGCGGGACCCCAGCGCGGTGGGTGCGGGCGCAGTGGGTGCGGGTCCGTGAGTGGCCCCGGGGAGCGGCGTCCCTCGTGAGCTGGGAAGCACATTTTATTGTGGGACGCCACCTCTAAGGACGAAAAGGCACATGGTCTCTCCCCGCCCGAGGTGGTGGGCTTCAGACAGGCTCTGGCCAGGTCTGTGCCCGGCTTAGAGTCACAGGGAGCTGCTCGTTTGCTGTTTTACAAAATACAGCACCAAGGACCGGGTGGCCAGAGCCGGTGCCCTCACCCGCGGGCTGGAACCACCGTGAAGTGGCTGGGGTGCTTTGGAGCACTCATCCCGCTCAGCACCTGAGGACCACCTCCCCCGAAGACCCCAGACGCCAAATTCACTTTGGCTTGTCTCCCGGGTCCGCCCAGCCCAGACAGTTTCCTGCCTCTAGGATTTTGCCGTTGTCCAGCTCAATATGCAGTCGTGGGACTATGGCTGTAGTTTGGCATTAAAATTGGGCAGGGGATGAGGCGGAAAGGGTTTGCAAATACACATTTTCATGCAGCTTGTGATTGAACGTGAATGGGAATAAAAGTGAAAGGGTGCACTTTGGAAAAGAAATATAAAACCCTAGCTTTCCACTTAATCAGATGTTCGTGGGATCTTGGTAAAAGTATGAGCCCCAAACAATCACTCTTTCATCAGGTAGAAATTAATCATCTACTGGGTGTGTGTGTAAGATTTAAGATGAATCAGACTGCCTTGACCTTGGGAGAGCTTATTAGGAAACGCCAGAGAGAGGTGTAGAAATAGGCTGATGAACGCATACTGAAAAGCCAGTTCTTTGCTTGTCAGATGGTGGCTGTTTTTTAAATGTCCATTTTAGTGTGGTTTTTCTGTGACCTCGTTTAAAACTCTGGCAGTGGGCCAGCCCTCTGGAGCTGGTTTTTACCCCTTCAACTAATTAGTTCCTATGGGCCTGGGAAGAGAGACTCTTGAATCACCATCAGGGAAGGGTTCTTGAAAGAAGGAAGGTGGGAATGTGGCTGAGGGTGTTGGTGTTCTGAGGAGCAGCCTGGGACACCATAGATCGCAGGAGCAGGGTAGAGGTGAAGAACCGCCTGCTGGACTGAGAGTCCTTGGAGAAGGGAAGAGTAAACATTGAGAACAGGATGTGAGGAAGCCAGAGACAGGCTGATCAGAGGAGTAAGTAGAGGCACACCTGAAGCTGCTAAGGCACTGGTTACAGGGTCTATTACTTAAGGCCGGGAGCCTCCTGGGCGGGTCTGGGTTCAGATGACTTTGAGATGCTGCTGGGAAGAAGGGAGGGGAAAGTCTGGACTGCGTCCAACTGAGTAGGTTTGTGATCATCCCAGGCCCACTGTCCCCCTCCCCCCCCCAGCCCCCACCCTCAGTTCCAAAACCCAATAAGCGCTGAAGACCAGAAGGTTTGTGTTTTGTTTTGTTTTTATAAGTTTGTGGCAGAATTTTGGCAGTGAGACTTGCCCTGACCAAGGGGGGGGGGCTATTTTTGGTCTTCATTTATCCCTCTTAGTGTGAATATTCATGTTTTCTTGTTGATGTCTTTGATTAAGGGCTACAACTCTGGGTTGTACCAGAATATACAGTGTATGCGTCTTACTACGTTTCTAATGTCCAAAAATGCTGAATTCTGAAACATGGCCCCAGGGGTTTTCAGAGAGAAATTGTGAACCTGTAGGAGCTGTTCTTGGTAAATGGTAGCAAAAACTTTATCAGAGTGAGACATGGTGAACAAAAGCAAAACGCACTTCCTGTTAAGAGGTTAATGTTCAGGTAGGGAAGGAAATGTGCTGAATGGTGATGGGAATTGGGGGTCATCATGGGTCGGGGGTAGGGCGTCAGCCAGCGGCTGCCCTGGGCCGTGGGCTGGGTATACCCATGGGAAAGTGGTAGTGGGCGTTTCACACTGGTTTGTGCTAGTTCATGTTCTGCATTGTGTCCATGGGTTCAGGGATGGGTCTCCCGTGGAAAGGCGGGACTGGGGGCCGCACCCATGCAGAGCAGAGCTGGGTCGGTCAGAGGAAGTGGATTTGGCAAGCTCCACCTCAACTAGAAGACAAAAGCAGGATCTGAGTGGGAGCCTGGGCTTCTTCAGCAAGTGGGCACCGGCCCTGGAGCTGTAGGAGAGGGTCCAATGCGGACAGTGGAGAAACTGTGCATTTCCTCAGCTTTTGTAACTTCCCTGTGTTTGCGACGGCTTGTGTCACCCTGCTGTCTTTCCACATACTGATTAGCATGCAGCCCTTCTAAATGACCAGCACCGTCCCAAGAAAGAGCTGTTAGGGGAGAGCGTGGACACACAGTCTCCCAAGGCCCATCTCATTATAGGTACCTGGTCCAGGGTCCCCAGGTCTGGGAGAGTGGAATCTTGACCAACGTGGGGATGAAGTTGGCACGAGGCAGGCTGGCCCTGCTCTAGCTCAGTCTGAGATGGTGGAGCGTGGAATCATATGGTGTGTTTTAGGCATGTCATTTCCCTCGGCAGGTAAGATATAAATATAGTAAAGTAGGTCTTTTCTAGTAGTATTGAGAATGTCCTACTGGGGCAAAGATGGAGACTAAATTTCCCTTTTTCTTTAAGAGTCAGTTTCTGTTCAGCCTGAACTAATATCACACAGCGGAAGCCTCCTTAGCTAATTTCAAAAAAACCCTGCAGTCTCAACTGCCACTTATGCTGAGCACAGGAAACCAAGTTATTTATAGTTGTAAAATGGTGTTTCAGCGAAGTTGATTGGAGTGTTACCTGATTAGAGCGAGATTCTTATCCAATCCCTACAGAATTGAGAGACTAAATGTTGGTGCAGTGTGTTTGCTCCTCAAAAGGCAATGTCCAAGAGGAACTTATCCCCGAAAAACCAGGCTCTGTGACTCAGCAAAGGAATTGTTTATGACTGGTTACTCATATGCCAGTGCTTCCAAAATATCTGCTCATATTTAAAGGAGTGATCTTGAAGCCCTGGAGGCTGTAATGTTTAGATTACTAACCTCTTCACCAATCAGTAAGTCCGTTAATCTCACTACATGTTAGACATGGGAAAGGAGAAGAGGATTTTTATTACCTTACTGTTTTTACTGGAGGCCACCCAAATCCACCCAAATTTGAGTTTTGTTTTGTTTTGTTTTTTAAAATAAGCTTGTTTTCATGGAATGGACTTACTAGAACTTTTATTATTCAGACTACCTAGATACAATTAAGTAAATTCATTTCTTTCTCCCAAATTAAATATTTTGACTACATGCAAGATTTAATCATTCAAAAGTGCCATGTGTTTGATTATAGACCACTACTATAATCCCCCTGCCCCAGGCCAGATTCCAAAACAATAAACCAGAACACACACACACACACACACCCGGCAATGATATGTATTCTGAGACTCATTCATTCATTTTGGAAAGGGCCAGTGTTTCCAGTGGTTTCTCCTTGGTATTGTAACTTCACAACTTTAAAACTAGATAAGTAGTTTTCCCTTGAATCTAAAGTGTAACTACTTTGTAATAGAGAAGTAATTTATCTTAAATCACTATAATGAAGATTTACTCTTAATTTTAACCAAAATGTTTCATTAACATGTTTGTGTAATGAAGATGATCAAAGCGACACCCCTTGTGATCCTTCTGTCTTTTTTACTGTATGTGGTAAGTGGCTGTGTGATTTTCCTAGGGAAAGGAGTGGGCTTTCCTTGTGGGTTGGGAACGTCTGTCCCCTTCCTCTGAAGTTTCCCCAGTTTTTCCTGCTGCTGTACTAAGTGGGTGCCTTAGCATGCTTGCCTTCTCATTGTGCTGCTAAAGGTCTCTGGACTGGATTTATCCTGAGGTCAGTAGCTGTCAAAGAAGACATTAAGGAGTGAAAGTAGCTAATATTTACCAAACCCCTGCCACGCCCCCCTGGTGTTTTATGCAAAGGTCTTCTCTAACCCTTGAGGTAACCTTGTGGGGAGCAGATAGTTTTCTCTCAGTTTTTCAGATAAAGAGGAAACTGAGGCTGAGAAATGTCAGGGACTTTCCAAGCCCTCACAGCTAGTCAGCAGTGGAGCCGGTTCAGACCCAGGCCTGCTGACTCGGAACTGGTACTGACAGCTGTCACCGCTGTGTACAGTGCTGCAGGCAGGGGCTGGCAGGTAGTAAATGTGCCAGGTATATCTGTGGCTGCCACGGCTACTGCTGCTGCTTTTGTCGCTGTTGTCAGCTTTTCTTTGCAGCCCTGCTGTCTCATACCCAAGTACTGGGGCTGAAGGATTTCTTTTTACCAAAGCTGCCTCTTAGGACAGAAGTCCTTGTCCTGAATGCATACTGAGAAGTCTTCATTCTATCAAACTTTTCTGTTCTTTACTTGGTAATTTCCAGACAGAAGAGAGCATTCAAAGAACTTACTTTCTTTCTTTTTTTTTTTTTTTTTTTTTGAGACAGAGTCTCGCTTGGTCACCCAGGCTAGAGTGCAGTGGCATGATCTCAGCTCACTGCAACCTCCGTCTCCCAGGTTCAACCGATTCTCCTGCTTGCTTCAGACCTCCCAAGTAGCTGGGACTACAGGTGCCTGCCACCTCACCTGGCTAATTTTTGTATTTTTAGTAGAGGTGGGGTTTCACCACGTTGGCCAGGGTGGTCTCAAACTCCTGACCTCAAGTGATCCTCCCGTCTTGGCCTCCCAAAGTGCTGGGATGAGCCACCACGCCTGTAGTGAGCCACCACGCCCAACCCAATGAACTTTACTTTTCTACATAAGGAAAATAATGGTAGAAATGAAATAGCTGTGAAACTTGTTTTGCTATTTTTGTACCATGCTAAAATGTTAACTACTACTTATGTCGGCATACACCTGAGAGCCGCTGTGATTTAAGCCTTTTTATTTTTCTGGGTGTGATGTAACTCCTCCCCTACCTCATCCAAGTAGACAGGTTCATGGAGGATAAACATGACAGCTGATGTTTCTTTTACAGCTGGTTCCAGGGAATATCCGCTGAATATAGGAAAGATCGTCAGTCGCTGTGTGCTGCCCCAAGTGGGAGAACCCTGGTACTGATGGAGCTTTCAGCCTTCTCAGAGGAAACAATTTCAATGTTTTTGTGAAACCCTAAAGGTCTGGGGTTTGTCGGACTATCTTGAGCAGAGCAGGCAAAGGTGAAGGGAGTGGATCCCAGATGCGCTGCCTGGAGGGAAACCTGTCACCTGGAGAGGAAATGGCACAGGGGAGGCCCAGCCACCCTCGCCTCTCAGTCCCACACATCTCTGTTAGTGGTAGTCATGGTTCTTCTTGTATTTCCAGCATGTTGAGGCAATTGAAGGAAATATGAAGATTCATTCATCTCAGGAAAAGCAAAAAATGTATTAACAGCAAGAGTAGAAGTTCACTTGCAGGGAAGATACTGTGGAGCGTATTTATTTCTCAGTGCCAGTGTGGGTAGCTGCTAAGCCCAAGATTGTGTTGTGAGGTTTGAATAGGTCAGTGTGTAAGTCATCAATAAAGTAACATCAATCATTTTGTTCCTGATTAATATGTTTGCTATTTTAGTATGCGAAGTACTTTAAAGAAGCTTATTATTCTGAAAAGCAAAGCCTGGAGATTTCCAGTAGCAAAACAGAGAAAGTCTGTGGGCAATCTCAGTGTACAAATAATTCACTGCTGGCATAAACACAAAGAATTTCAGAGGGGAAGGAAGCTCTTAAAGATTATGTCCCCTCCTACTTCTTTAATGAGGGCTCATGTTCAAAAACCAAGTAATTTATCCAGGCTCACATAACTGTAGGTGATAGAGCCCAAGCTGGAGGCTGTGGCTGGGTCTTCCTTTCTTGACAGTCCCCACCTGCATAAACTCAGACCGAGAACAGTGCAGCCACAGCTGAGAGAGGCAGGTGGCACCCAGCATTTCTTGGACTTGTCTGCCAGGTCCCCTGAGTGCAGAGGACAGTATGCTGGCTCCTGAGGCCTGTGGGCCCCAGAGAAGCTAAAGCCTTCTTTGAAGGCTGCCATTTTACCGTAAACTTTCGTGATAATTTCACAGTCTACTCCATAATTTGTCTGAGTTAATTTTGATGGAAACATGGTGTTAAGTAATCAGTTAAGCTTTGATCTCTAACTTTATGCTGTCCAAATCTTCATGATGGCCTGAGCACTAGGCACCCAGACCTGTGCTCTGAATCGTGCCGGGGCTGCTTCATAGAGCGTGATGGAGAGATGACAGATCCACACTGGAGTTCTGAAGCTGTGGTTCTCAACCCTGTATTTTTACAAGTTCCTTAACTTCCTTACTAACCTGAAATGAAATGCATAGGTGATAAAATCAACCAGTGCACATAATTTCAAGTCAATATAACATTTCCGTAAAAAATAAAATAGCTTATAGTAACATAATAAGAATTTTGATATAGAAATGCTCAAGACCAGGTACACCAGCAGTTGAATGCAGTGGTGAGACCTGTACACACCTGTGCCTGGTGTCACAGGGAGGCCAACACAGGTGTGTTGCGCTGAGACCCACACACCACCCCTCATGTTGCTGTCTATGATGTGACATTGTGAAAAGTTGACTAACTCTCAGGAAAGTTCTGAACGAAGCCAAGTATCATCTTCCCTCAATTTCCATGTCGATTGCATTCCTGGAATATTTCATGTATATTTGAACTGTGTAAAACATATTTTGAGTTTATATGTAAGTTGCAATAAGTTTGTAAATCCAAAAATTAAAAAAGTGGTTTTTCTTTTTTTTTTTTTGAGATGGAGTTTCGTTCTGTCGCCCAGGCTAGAGTGCAATGGTGCAATCTTGGCTCACTGCAACCTCTGCCTCCCAGGTTCAAGTGATTCTCCTGCCTCAGCCTCCTGAGTAGCTGGGATTATAGGCATGTGCCACCACGCCCAGCTAATTTTGAATTTTTACTAGAGACGGGGTTTCACCATGTTGGTCAGATTGGTCTTGAACTCCTGACCTCAGATGATCCACCTGCCTCGGCCTCCCAAAGTGCTGGGATTACAGGCGTGAGCCACCGTGCCCGGCCAAAACAGCGGTTTTTCTATCTTCCTGAGCAGTCGAGGGAAAAGTTCTTCCCATTGCAGGCATGTCTGAATGCGGGATGGTTGGCCGACTTGGCCCTGCCCCCCTGCCCCAATACCCTTCGCTTCTTCCCAATCTTTCTGACATCCCAGTCCCCCCAACATTTCCAAAATGCCCTCTATGTCAACACTCCTGCCACTGGCCAGCTGCCACCCCAGAATGCCCTGTGCCCGGTAACGATCGTTCTCACAGTCATGGCCGTAGGGAAGGCTCTCTTGTGGTTACTGGGGGACTTGGTGAGATTGCCTACATGAGCATTTCTTTTGGAACTGAGATACAATGCACATGGCCTTTGGGGGACATGGGGTGATGGGTACGCGGAGTCGAGGCAAGCCTCCCTTGCGTTTCGGAGGCACTAGCCTTGTGCTGTCCGTTCTTGTCCATGTCTGTGCAGGAGGACATCACCCGGCCCACTTGGTTGCTGTGAATAGCAAACTATTTTTAGAGGCTGCTGCATCTGAGGGTTGGGGGTTTATAGAGAAAACAAAAGTTGGTGGCTGTGGCAACTTCCTATAGCAAGGTGGCTCAGGATAGGGATCCCGTGTCATAGCCTGGGTACACCACGGCCCCTCCAGGAGCTCGATTCCTTCTTAGCTCAGGGGAAGAATCGCACAAGGACAGAGGTCCCTGCTTGTCTGTGAACAAACTGGCCTTTGTGGCTACTTCAGCCTTCGGCTGCATCATATTCCTGTTACATTCACGTGAGTGAACTTGAATTACATCCTTAACACTTTTCCAAAAAGGTTATAAACTAGACTGGTGACATATCATGGGGCCTGGAAAAATAATGCTGCTGCTTTTTCACTTCTCTGCTTGATGCTAAAACCTGGAGGCTAAAATGAATGTGTGTAATTAATTGGAGAACTTCCTCCTGTTTGTGGAGTGCTTTACCGCTGGCAAACGGCTTCTCTCCCTGAACAGCCCTGTGGGGCGTCATTTCCATCTGCCATCTGAGGAGAGCTGCTGTTCATGGCCCAGTCCTCTGTCCATTGGCCCACTGGGTGTCCCTAATGTGCGCTAATAGGCTCCTGGCAAACGGCGGGCATGGCAGCCACGAATCTGCACATGAGCTGTGTGCCCTAGGTCTCCCCGGGCTCTGCGGGGGGAGGTGGGAGCCGGCCTCCGGTTCACATGCGGTGCTTTCCAAGCTGCAGGGCTTTCTCAGCCTGGGTGGAAGGAGTGACGTCAGAGCATTTCGCAGGAACTGCCTGCCCTAAAGCTGTGGCTCATAAACCCCTTCCAGCTTCTGTGTAGAATTCTGGAGCCCCAGGGTATCACCAGAGAGTTTAAAAGTGGAGGAAGAACGTTTCCTGTGACTGCAGGGTGAGAGGCCCTGGGATCTGTCATTCCACACTAGGCTGGAATCCCAGAAAAGCTTCAATGCTCGGGAAATGTAGGAGCTTCGCCAGGATCCCCTGAAGGAGTGTGGGGCTTTTTAAGCAAACTGCCCAGCAAGCCTCCTGCAGCACCTGCTGTCCCTCTGCCCGCAGTCAGGGCCCCGGCCCACCAGTGTTGGTTGTGTTTCTGTTCTTTGAAGAGACCGCGTGATGATCTTCTGGTAGGAGCCGGAAGAAAGATTCAAATGCCATTAGAGCTGTTAGAGTCCAGACGCCACTGGAATTGGAGTTCAGGGTGTTGGGCTGTCCCCACCCTTAGGCAGTACCCCCACTGCCTGCAACACCTCCAGTGCAGGCTGAGGCCACCTGAGGATGGAAGCACGTGTGGGCTAGGCCAGGAGGGCGTGCAGGAGGGCTCTCCACTCTGCACTCTGCTGGGGCTTTCTCCTTGCGTCCTGGTCAATAACTTCTTCTCTCTCTGGTTCTCCTTGGCCTCAGCTCCCTGAGGAGCTGAGCCAGGCTGTCCCTGAGTTCCCTAATCCGGAAGAAGGGACGGCCATTATCTTTGAGTGACTGTCTTCTTGCAGCTGGGAATCTCTGGGGCTCTGAGCAGGAGGCCCGTGGGGGGCCCTGGAAGAACAGGCGCGAGTTGAACTATTTACCTCACTGCCCTGTGTGCCCTGCCCCAGCAGAAGCCGTTTCTGCTGTGTGGTTCTGTCTAGGACTAGAGCCCCTCAGGGCCCTCTGCATGCTGTGGGATCCCTTTGCAAAGCGCTTCCTAACATGTGCTTTTATCTGTGGCTCGGGCTGGGGATGGTGACTTCTTCACGCAGTCTTCCGCAGGCCGCTCCAGCCTGGCTCCCGAGATGCCACGCACGGTCTCTGCAGCCCAGAGAAGACCCTGCAGGGGGAGAAGGGTCACTTTGGTTGCCTGTCTCCCCATCTGGCCTGTGGGCCGGGCGCCTGGCAGATGGGGCTTCCATGGAGGTGCCCCCACAGACTCGGACTCCACAGCAGGCTGTGGCGCTGGCATCGAGGATGTGGCTGGAAGAACCTAGCTGTCTTTTTAGCCATTTGTTTCGGAGGCCCTGGGGGTCATACTTGTGCTTCCTTGTGTATTTTTAGATCTCTTATCACCATACACACCACCTCCGTATTAGAGGGCTGTCATATTCACATATGGTGAAATAAGACACAAAAGTACAATTCTGGAGTCGAGGTTCGGCTTTCTAGGATTAGGACAAGGAGGCAACTTTGATAGTAAATGGAATCTTTTTTTCCCAGCCACCCCCACCCTCAAAGACTATCTTGCTCTAAGACCCAGTTCCTGTAAAACTGTCTGTGGGGTCCCCGGCCAGGGTGGGTGGGATCCCGGGGAAAGGGCCGGGCTGTGTGCTCCGAACAGGAATGCTCCTGGACCAACCGTTGTGGGCGTTCCTGAGAAGCCAGGGAGCCTGGATCTTGTCAGAGGAGCTCGAGTCAGCTCCTCCCTCTGCTCCGTCCTAACCCCACAGGCGGCAGCAGCAGGAGCTGAGAGAGGACACGGTGGGGGCAGCGCTGCAAAACCCAGCAGCAGGGCTACCTTCCAGCAGCAGAAAGCATGAGTTTTGGTTTTGGGGTTCTTTCATTTCCTTCCTTCCTTTCTTTCTTTTTTAAATTTTTGCTCTTTGTTATGAAACATTGCAATCAGACCGAGCTGTGCATGGCCTGCTGCAAGCAGGCACCGTTATCTTGAATGACCCCACATGCTGGGCAAGGAGGGGGCGGGGGAGGGGCTTGTGGGAACCCAGAACTGGGGTGGGACTGAGCCAACAGTTTAAAGAGCCTTGTACCCCCATTACCCAGCCTCAACAATTGTTCGCTTCCAGCCATTTACACCCCACCCAGGTTTTTTGAAGACAAGTCAGAGGGAGATAATTTCACTGTACTCCTCAGTGTTTTAGTATCCCAGCAGAGATTGCATGGGCAGAGAAGGGAGGCTTCAGAGTGTAGGACCCCAGGAACAGATGAGTGTTCGCTCTTTCCCTGTTGGCTCCTGTGGGGTAGGGACAGACCAGCCCCCACGGACACTAGTGAGGACCATGACAAGAAGCTGCTGTTCTAATCTCATCAGTGGAGGATCCAGCAAGCCCGGATCGGGGTGAAAGAATGACTCAACCTGCAGGCCATTTGGGGTATGCGCAGTCTGGTCTCCTGAGTTCTCTGAAGCCCTGTGCAGTTTTTGCTTTGTATCCCAAACTCCACGGGCCTGGACTCTGCCACTGGGCTTGATCTTCTGCAGCCCAGCCCGTTCCTGTCCCCATGCTGGAAGCAGCCTCTCAACTCGCTTCCTGGGTTTCCTGTTGCTCTCCCCACCCCATACCTGCTCCCCACGTTTCTATCGGAGCCCTGTTTCTAAAACAAAAGTCAGATTCCGCTGTGTTCTTAAAACCCTTCAGTGGTTCTGAATTCTTTCAAGACAAGGTTCCAGATATGGAGGCTGAGGGTGAGGGTCTGCACCCCAGGTGTCTGCACTCCTCGTCACCAGCGCCTGGTCGCAGCCACCCGGCTCTGCTTGTCCTGTTTCAGGGTCCAGCTTAGGGCTCCTGTCCTGCGGACGCCTTCCGCAGCCCCCCAGCGTTGGGTCAAGTTCTCCACAGCAGCCCCGGCCCGTTTCTTCCCCCATGTGGTCCTCATCACATGTACATTGTCACCAGGCGCTTTGCCTGTTTCCCGGGAGACTGGACACCTAAACCGCGTTTTGGAAATCCCTCCCACCATCTCAAGCGGTGCTGAGACACCACCCTGCATTCACAGCACAGTGCGTTCCTGTGACCTCCGCGGGCCATGGTTAGCCCACAGGCTACTCACAGAAAGTGACAGGCCGTGTTCCAAAACTCTTCAAGCAGTCTGACATGGCTGTGGCCCTTCATGAGATTTTATATTTTACCAAAGTGTCAGTCAATAAAGGATTCGTCCTGCACCACCGGAGCACTGGCGCAAGGTGCCCTGATCCCTGAGAACCCGCGTCTGCACAGTCAGCACTCTCCCCACTGTCTGTCATCTGCTGTGCCCTGTCAGGCTGCTGTGCCTTTCTTCGCAGTGTCTCTGTTTGGGGAAGAATTTTGTCGAAACTCTGCAGATTTTCTTTTCTTTCTTTCTTTTTTTCTTTTTTTCAAGACAGAGTCTTGCTCTGTCTCCCAGGCTGGAGTGCAGTGGCGCGATCTTGGCTCACCACAACCTCCACCTCCTAGGTTCACGCAATTCTTCTGCCTCAGCCTCCCGAGTAGCTGGGATTACAGGCACCCACCACCACACCCAGCTAATTTTTTGTACTTTTAGTAGATTTTTAGTAGAGACAGGGTTTCACCATGTTGGCCAGGCTGGTCTCGATCTCCCAACCTCAGGTGATTCGCCTGCCTCGGCCCCCGCAAAGTGCTGGGATTACAGGTGTGAGCCACCACGCCTGGCCAACTCTGCAGATTTTCTTTCAGGCATCTTAAGCGAGTGGCAAGAGTTATTCTGTGGCTAAGTGTGTAGTTTTGTGTTCGTGAAGATGGTCATGCATGGGTTTTGTGCCAGTTTAAATGCTGGCTCATATATTTGTTGGTGTTTAGTCAGGCAGATTCCAAGAATTACCAGTAAACTAAATTGCCACTTCCGGTATTGCCAGCGCTTTGTTTTCCACATATGAGTCATGTGAGGATCGTAAGGGATGGAGATGTTCTAGAAGGCGGGGGTTGCAAGGATTTGGAATTGTATTCAGTGACAAATGGACTTCTTTCTGAATTCTCATGTAAGGTGGAGATCGCCATATGGAGGTGGGCGCGTGTCCTCCTGAGGAATTGATGCCGTAACATGGTTCATCCATGGGGTTCCTTTGTCAGCCCAAACCCATGTGCCTCCCAGCAAAGGTCACTGTCTTTTAGTCTTTAAATGTCATTATCCCCAAGTGAGGGACGGGGGTAGACCTGTTAGGCCGAAGGCGGGCCATGATGGGAACCTTTTCCTTGGTGGAGGGCGGGCCCCCAAGAGCAGCTGGGTCTGACAGGACATTGTTTTGGAGTCTTGCGAGTCTGGAGGGGGGACGCCTGACAGGGAGCCCCCAGGTGGAGTACTGCATGCTCAGGCAGGCGAGTTCTGCAAGGACCTTTGGCCAGACCCAAGCAGAGCTAAGCTGGATTAGGGTGGGGAGCTGGGCAGGCAGGCAGGGAAGTGGGTGGGCATGCAGGTGCCTGGGACCCCACTCAGCTCACAGAGATACTTTCCCTGTGAGAGCAGGAGTCACCTCAGGCCTCCTCTCCTTCTGTTATCTGCTAGTGTGTAATAAATATCCACAATTCAGCGGCTTAGGATAACACATAGTTATGATCTCACAGTTTCTGTGGTCAGGAGTCTGGGCACATTGGCCAAGCGCAGTGGCTCATGCTGGTAATCCCAGCAGTTTGGGAGGCTGAGGCAGGCGAATGGCATGAACCCAGGAGTTTGAGACCAGCCTGGGCAATGTGGCAAAACCCTGTCTCTATAAAAAATACAAAAATTAGCCAGGTGTGGTGGCACCTGCCCTGTAGTGCCAGCTACTCGGGAGGCTGAGATGGGAGAATCACTTGAACCTGGGAGGTGGAGGTTGCAGTGAGCTGTGATCACGCCACTCCAGCCTGGGTGACAGAGGGAGACCCTGTCTCAAAAAAAAAAAAAAAGAGCCTGGACTCAGCCCTACTGAGTCCTGTGTTCAGGTCTCACAAGGCTACAACCAAGTTGTTGGCTACTCTGGGGTCTTTCTGGAGTTCAGGCCCCTCTTCTGAGCCACATTTTTGTTGGAAGAATTCAGTTCCTTGTGGTTGTAGGACTGAGGTCACTGTTCTGCTGGTATCAGTCAGCCAGGGGCTGCTCTCAGCTCGTTGAGGTCTCTCCCATTGGGCAACTTGCTTTCTCAAAGCCAGCAAGGACACTCTGACTTCTAGACTGTCTTTTAAAGGGCTCTCCTGATTAGGGCAGACCCACAGGATAATCTCTCTTTTGAGCAAGGCAGTCAACTGATGAAGGATCTTAATTATTTTTTAATACTCTTTGCCACGTAATACAGCCTAATTACAGTGGTGTCATCCATTATGTCCATGGTCCCACACACTCAGTGGGAGAGGGGTATGCAGGGCAGGTACACTGGTGGTGGGAGTCTTGGGGACCAGCCCACAATTCCACGGTCCCACACAGTGGGAGAGGGCTATGCAGGACGTGTACACCAGAGTCTTGGAGACCAACCCAGAATTCGGTCGACTGCCCTTGTCTCTCCCTCTGTTCCCTTCTGGTGCCCTTCTTTCCCCCAACTCTTTCCTCTTTCTTACATCTCACCCCTCTGCTCCCCTTCTTCTTTCCGTATGGCCTCCCTTCTCTTTTCCTGGCCCCTCCTCTCTGTTCCTCCACCCCCCAACCCCCAAGCTGGTGGGCTATGGCTGCTTTGAAACCTCATACCTGCTCTGAACTGACTTAGAAACTGAGCCAATGGCACAGAGCCACCTGCCTTACTAGGAAGGGCTGCCCTTGGTGTGGCCTTGGTCACTTTGCTGGCCCATTGGTAGGGCTGTAGGACGTCACTCTAATGCCTTTCCTTCTCTGTCTCCTTCCTCTTTGCTAGATCTTTGTATAGACCCAAGAGGCCTTTCTTTGTTTAAGACAGGATCTCACTCTGTCACCCAGGCTGGAGTGCAGTGGCACAATCACAGCTCACTACAACCTCAACTTCCCAGGCTCCAGTGATCCTCCCACCTCAGCCTCCCAAGTAGCTGGGACCACGGGTGTGTGCTACCACACCTGGCTAATTTTTGTATTGTTGGTAGAGACAGGGTTTTACCATGTTACCCAGGCTGGTCTCGAACTCTTGACCTCAAGAGATCCACCTGCCATGGCCTCCCAAAGTGCTAGGATTCCAGGCCTGAGCCACTATGCCTAGCCTGGCCCCAATAGGCCCTTCACACCATGTATTATGGTCTTGGAAATTGAAAATGGCAACAAAGTATCAAACTCTTGATGCAATTGTGATTTTTGACACCCCTTGATTTGAAAGACATGGGGTGGGTTGATAAAGGAGCCAAGCCAATAGAACAGATTCCTTATGAGGACACAAGCCAGGCAACCTCAAGACGACAGATCAAGTATGGCCAGTTTGCAACTTAGATTAAAATTGAGAAAGAAGATACATCTGTAATATAGTGTAAGTCTAGGATGGGAGAGATGGATGTCCCGGTCAGGACCAGCCCCATGCCAGGAGCTTGCTAGCCACCTCGCAAGTCTCATTTTAATATTATCTAGGAGCCAGTTGTGGTGGTGCAAACCTGTAGTCCCAGCTACTCAGAAGGCTGAGGCAGGTTGCTAGAACCCAGGAGTTCCTGGCTTCAGTGAGCTGTGATCACACCTGTGAATACACATACACTGCACTTCAGCCTGGGCGACAGAACAAGACCCCATCCCCAAAGAAAAAAAAAAAAAAAAGGAAGAAAAAAAGGAAAACATTATGCAAGACGTCTGAAAACTGTGTTTATAGAACCATTGGTGGAAGGATTACAGACGTATTCTCAAAAAAACTTAAGTAGAAAGAGGGTGGGGTTTATTTGATACCAGAAAACCTACATTCAGTAACACTTATGCCATCGAGCTTACTGGGTTGTTGTATCACATGAAACAGTGAATACGCATGCGGTTTGTAAAATGTTTTGTAAGTCGTTTGTAGAAACAGTTCAGATGCCAAGCTCGATAGCATCATGTCCATTCCTGCTCAAGCATTTGAAACGTTCTCATGGAGCAGAATGTGGCAGAACAGCTACAAGTTGAAAAATACTTATATGGAGGCTAATTTTTTAGTGCAAGGAAGGACTACCAACAGCTAGAAGCATTCTGCTGTGATCTACATTGTGTTGGGAAAAGACGGACTCCTGGCACGGCTGTGTTGAAGGGGAAGCTGAGAGTGCGTGTGTGCTGAGAAGTGACTGGATGGGAGTTCGCTGGGATTACAGTCCCAGCTCCATGCCAGCCAGCCCTATGACCTCAGATGGGTCTGGCAGCTTCTCCACGCCTCCACTTTCTGCTCTGTAAAGCGAGGGATTGAACTGGAAACCTGGAGTAGCATCCAGCTGTTAACACTCCGCTCCATGCGTCTGTCGGAGCTCCAGAGGGAGGCTGACTGCCCAGCCCTGCCACTTACAGGCTGTGTGACCTCAGGCAAGTTACTTACCCTCTCTGTGCCTTAGTTCTCTCATATTTAAACTGGGGATGGTAACAGTCTCTGCCTAATGAGGCTATTTCAGGGAGTACATGGCATCATATCCATAAAGCTCTTAGAATAGTTCCTGCCTAGCATGTGGTAAGGGCTTGATAAATGGTAGCGGTTCTTATAAGGACTATTTCTGTTGCTCGTGACCACCTTTTTACTCTATTAGTCTGGAAGTTATTGCTGTATATCTGTTAAACTCTGAACAAGATTTTCTTTCCGCGTCATCACTGCTGACCCTCCACTGGGAAGGTGCCCGCTGCTCTGTCCTCTAATAAGATATTCTGTCTGTTTCAGGCGGAGGCCCGGCTGGCTGCAAAACGGGCGGCCCGCGCGGAGGCTCGTGAGATCCGCATGAAGGAGCTGGAGCGGCAGCAGAAGGAGGTAACGTTTGGGACTCCTCGTTGGGTCTTTTCACAGTGATTTGCGTTCTGGGCCCAGCGTGCAAGGGCAGGCACCTGTTGCTGCAGACGCACCTGGCTGGCTCACGTTGCTCACGGTCAGAGTGCGTTTGTGCCTGACTTCTGGCCAAGGTCAGGCTGGGAGTGCACATAGCACGGATATCAGGCATGCCTGCTCAGACCTGCTGGCTCCTGAGAGGGGCTTAGAAGCCTCTTGCCTGTGAAGATCGTTGTTTCCAGCTGCAAGGAGCCAAAATGTTCAGGGTCTGAGCTTTAAGTTCTAACTGTTGTACTAGAATCTAGATTCTCTGGATTAAAGTAGAAAAGAAGAATGGATTAATGAGTTTTTAAACTGGCCAGATTGTTTTGTTTAAAAATACGTCCCCCATGGTTTGTACAGTGTTGGTCACACACGGGCTGCAGGTTTCAGGATATCTAGAGCTCCTGTGTGATAGAGAGACAGGAATGAACACGTGGATGAAGCAGGCAGGGAAGAAATTCCTCCCTGGGAAAATGGCTAGCAATGTGTTGACACACCTGCTCAAGCCATTTGCAAGTTATTTTCATCATCTGGAGCTGGAGCTGGGAGTCATTTCCAACAGCATGAGGGTTCTTTAACTCACAGTTATGGTGTGACCTTTTCTATGACCTCAGAGACAAAGAAGCTGAGACCCCACTCAGTCCATGTTCTCCTGTGGGCCATGCCCTGGGGCCAAGGGACTGTCCACACCTGAGCCCACCCCCAAGGGCTTTTCTTCTTAAGAAGATTTGAATGTATTTTGTTAGACAGGAGTAACCAGCTGCCTTCCCCAGGGTTGATTTTCTTGTTTGGCTTACATAGCCAAATGTAAAAAGGCGAGCCAGTGTTTAAAACCAGTAAGATTTCCAATAAAAACCTGAATTTCCAGATTCTCTTACGGTGGTTGTAGATTCCGCCACATTCCCAGCAAAGACCAAGCTGGCCACATTCTCTGCAGGGTTGGGGCCCTGCCACCGGTCTAACGTGCTCATTGCCCTCTGCTGCTAGGAGGTTGCCGCTCCGTGTAGAGACCTGCATGCAGATGCTGGGCAGTGTCACCGAGCCCTGGGAACCGTCCTGCACACTCAAGCTCTGGTATCCATAGTGGTGCCGGAGGCCACCTGAAGGAATAGTGCTTTTATTCTGAACTGATTTTTAAAATGTATATGTATAATTTTTCTTTTTTTTTTTTTGAGATCAAGTCTTGCTCTGTTGCCCAGGCTGGAGTACAGTGACATAAGCGCCGCTCACTGCAACCTCTGCCTCCAGATTCAAGCGATTGTCATGCCTTAGCCTCCCGAGTAGCTGGGATTATAGGTGCGCACCACCATGCCTGGCTAATTTTTGTATTTTTAGTAGAGACGGGGTTTCGCCATGTTGGCCAGACTGGTCTCAAACTCCTGATCTCAAGTGATCCTCCTGCCTTGACCTCCTGGCCTCCCAAAGTGCTAGGATTACAGGCATGAGCCACCACACCTGGCTTACATATATATATTTTAAATGACAATTTCAAGTGCTTTTTCACACGGCCCAGTATCAGTGTCTCTGTAGAAATGTCTGTTCATACCTCAGTGGACACTCTCAAGCTCCTTGTGTGCACGACACTGCTGGCCCCTTCCATCTGTTTTAGAAACCTAACGGCAGCAGGTGGGCAAGGTGGTTAATTTGGCGGGCAGTGGCCACTGTTTCTTAGGACACACCACTGTGTGAGCGGACGGCCGCCTCTTTCTCCAGAGCCAGAAGCCACCCCCTCAGGCTAATGCTGGCGTTCTGAGGCTTATCCGACTTTAATTCACTTCGCCTGGCTCCCCAATAGGACCTCAGTCTTTGTTTTTTATTAAGGTTGTAAAAGAGTTATAAAAAGAATTTCCCCAAATATTTTTTTGTTCTGGCAGGTTTTGCATGGTTGATGGGATTTTAAGGCCCCCTGCCCTGTTCATAGTTCCTGTGTCTCAGCTCTGTTGTTACAGCAGAGCCAAGGGCCCAAAGGATGCAGATGGCCATGAAGCTGTGAGTGGGCCCTACTCGGCCTTCATGATAGCATCCGTCATCCTTTCTTCATCTTTCTCTTGTATAGTAGATGTAACGAAAGTTACTTTCATCAAGAATACAAACCTAGGATTTCTACAAAATCAAGGTGAAAAAAGAATTATATAGTATGTACGTACATCTTCCAAATTAAACATTTAGATAAAAATATATTGTATCTTTTTTTGAGACAGAATCTTGCTCTGTCGCCCAGGCTGGAGTGTAGTGGCACGATCTTGGCTCACTGCAACCTCCTTCTCCTGGGTTCAAGCGATTCTCCTGCCTCAGCATCCTGAGTAGCTGGGACTACAGGTGCCGGCCACCACGCCCAGCTAATTTTTTGTATTTTTAGTAGAGATGGGGTTTCACCATGTTAGCCAGGATGGTCTCTAACTCCTGACCTCTTGATCTGCCTGTTTCAGCCTCCCAAAGTGTTGGGACTACAGGCGTTAACCATCGCACCTGCCCCATATTATATCCTTAATTATGGATAGAATTGATTTAAATATATACATATTGATATAAGCAGCTTGTTACAAAGTTGTTGGGCAAAAGTTCTTGATTTAAAAAATAACTAAGATGAATTAAGGCAAGCAATCATCTATGTGAATGGCCTCCTTTAAAAGCAAAGCATCCCTTTATTCCTTTGATTCAAAGGAAGCCCTTTTCTGTTGCATTTTAATTGTACAACGTAAGGACAATCTGTTGCTGGACTCCCGCATCTCTGTTGTAATATTCCAAGCCACACGAGAAGAAAAATAAAAAGCCGGGCGTGGTAGCATGCACCTGTAGTCCCAGCTACTCAGGACACTGAGGCAGGAGCATTGCTTGACCCCAGGAGCCTGAAGCAATGATCGGGCCATGATTGTCCCTGTGCGTAGCCACTGCACTCCCGCTGGGGCAACATAATGAGACCCCCATCTCTTTCAAAAAGTCGAAATATAAAAAGTAGTTGCTACTCCAGGTGGCAAACCAAGTCTTGGGCATTTAATTTTAGTATCGTAAAAAGGGGGTGCAGAGCAGCCTTCGCTGACGCCTCTGATGAGCACGGGCCTTGCAGAGAACATCTGATGAAGTCTGGGAAGTCGGATGTAAAACTCCATGGTTTGCCCTCTTCAGCACGTGTACAGATGTCATTTGCTTAGTAGATCACATTCAGATTTTGAAATTCTTCTCCCTGCAGCATGGTTTTATCATAAAGATATTTCAGGGGGCCATAGGGGTCAAAATATCTCGTCCTGTTGCAAATTCGGTGGAACGTCCTCCACCAAGAGTGGTGGTTTTGGTCTGTGCTCTCAGACAGCAGGGACCAGAGGAGGGGATGGTGTCCCTTGCAGGCAGCACCTTTGGCCAACGTTACCTTTTGCACGGTCCTCTGTGGATCTGCAGTCTCAGCTTCCTCATCACTGATGCCTGCACTTGTGCCCTCACGACTGTGGCTTGTGGCTATGACACAGGGCGGGTGTCGTGGGCGTGGCTGCAGACTCCTGCCTGGGGTTGGTCACCGACCAGGACCCAGAGCCACCCAAATTTACCAGGTTGTGGAACGAGAGCCTGGGAAGGTGGGAGACGTGTCAGGAGGGGCAGAGAAATGAACGTGGCCAAGATGGTGAGTGAGGACATGGAGTGAAGCAGCTCTACGGAGGAGAAAGCCACTCTTTGTGGCAGCAGAGGATGGATGTGACAGACAGGAAGCTGCCCTGGGAGACGAGAGCCAGACGAGGAAGGGCCGGCCCAGTCAGCCCAGCGCAGCACACGTTCCTAGTGACGGCAACAGTGCCTTCATGAATTTAGGGCCTTTGCAAGGTGATGACATTCTTGTTTAAAGTTTATGTCTGCTTCTTCAAAAGAAGGATTGAAAGATCTTAAATAAGATAGATGTGTATTTTGTTACTAGTCAGAGAAGCCTGGGATTGGGGTCATCTCAGGGCCCCTGCCATGCAGCAGAGGTGGGCTTGGGGCTGTCACCTACCGTCGGTGGCGGGCATCTTCCCGAACTTTACAGGTGAGGAAAACAGGCCTTAGGGGGAGACACAGTTTTCCCTGAATCCAAGAAAATGGCCAAGCCAAGGTTCAAACCGGGTTTGACAAGATGCAAAGCCTGTGGTCTTCCTAGCACACCCCTCTGTCTCGAAATCAGTTCTGCAGCCAAAAATAAAAACAAGTAAGAGTGGAGGATGGAGTGAGTCCGTGGACCATGGGGTTGAAGTTCACGCTGAGGATGCTGGCACCCACAGCAGAGGGGGAAATAGAATGATCCACATAATCCTAGTCACTTTCCAAGTGGAAGCATGCCTTGAAGTTCTCCTTGGTGTGGAATTTGAGGCACAGGAATATGAAACATAAAATAGACAATTTTGTTAGAATTTTCTATAAATACAGAATCAGTAGCCGTTCACCTAGCTGTGTTTTTATGTGATCCGAAGGGTGGGGCAGAGGCCAGGAGGAGTGTACCCATGTGTGTGCGCACACATTTGTGTGTGCATGTGTGTGTATGTGCACTCACACACATGAACATCTGTGTGTGCATCCAGAGGGAAGAGGGAGTCGAGCTAGTGGGGTCTGAGCTTGCACGTCTTCGGGCCATCTTCGGGCGGTGCCTGGAGGATTTAGGAAGGTGCCTCACACTCTTCTTTGCATATCAAGTCTCTGGGCCTGGCTATTATTAGAACCAGTTAACACAATTGGAGGTTATACAATCTGATAGCTTGGGGCACTGGCATTTTAAGTTGTTGATTAAGGGGAAATGAATACGTTTTGGAAGACCAGTGTTTAAAGGGTAGGGTTGATACTTCGGTGTAAAAATTGAGAAACCTGATCCCTGTTTTCATCTGGGTCAAAAGCCATCTCACCTGCATACAGGCATTTCTGAGCAGGCTCAGGGTTTTCTTGAGGGGGCCGCTCTGAGAACACTGAGAAGGGCAGGAAGCTGACCGGGGTTGGTGTCCCCCAAGGGAAGCGTGGAGGTGGTTCTTTTCAGCACACAGACGGCGAGAACCCACCACAGCTTACTCTAGCTGCATTCCAGGGTCTGTTTAAAAGGATGTGAGCTCTTTTTTAATGGATTTGTTAGGGGAGAATAATGTACATATTTTTGGGAAATTCAAGTGAACCTCGAACTTCTTAGGGAGAATCTATACTGATAGAAAAAATGGTGATCGAGGTATCTCTTTTCTTGCTACTGACTTGATACACATTTTGGTTAGAGATGCTTTGTTTCTTACAGTCATATTGTTGGATATAGTCACATGTGTTCCCCCATATAAGACTAGAAATGCCAACTTCTTGGTCTCGCAATTTTGGCAGTGCCTTCAATAGTGCCTGATAGGACAAATGTCTTAATGAAGAATGAATGAAAATGAGTAGCTATCTTAGTTTTATCTAGTGATTACTACAAAATTAAGAGAAACCTGAAGCAAACGAATGTGTCAATGTATGATAATAACCTCTTTTAGGAAGATTTCTGTTACATTCGAATGAACACTCCATTTAGCTGGAATTTTCCTGTTATTCTGTATGTGTCTGTGTGAATCAGAACATCAAAGCCTCTTTCTTCATTATTTGTGAATTTGACCAGTTAACTTTCCAATTAAATTTCTGTACTTTTTGGTTAAACTTTTATTACTGCAAAAGGAAATTGTGAATTAAAGATGAAGGAAGAACTTTTTCTTATTAGTGACAATAGGTTATACAGACTTCTGTATTAGAATAATAGCAGTATTTTTGGTAGAGATTCGTGTGGCTATGCCCCTATTTCCCCGATGTATCTAAAATGGAATGTAAAGTAAGTGATAAAATTACAAACTCTTGTCAGTGGGACCTCACGTGTTTTCTTATTCACATTTTACTGTTATTCATTGTGGCTTTGATTCATATGGGGAGAACCTTTCATTCTGATGTTACAGCTTCTTTAATTGGATTTTACATTTCTTTTTTCTTTTGTCCTTCTCTATAGATCTATCAGGTCCAAAAGGTAGGCTCTTCTTTATTTTCTAACTTGCATGTACTGTTTTTTCCTTGCCAAGGGCCTGGTCACCTTTCAGAAATAACACCTTGCACTGAAGATACATAGACGTTCTTACTGTTTATTTTACTACTTTGTGTATGAATTTGTTTGAACATTCTGCCTAGATCCTCATCCTGACCCACTCAAAGCCACACTCAGACACATTTCTGTGTGCTGAATGCTTTTCTCATCTGCATTTTCCTCAAGAAATTTAAAAATTGTTTCTTTAAGAAGAAAAGTAATTGTAAGGCAAAATAAAATTATATTTCAGAATTTGGATAGCCTTCTGAAATTATGTATTGAAAGAAAAAGATGATTTTATTAGAAAACTTAAAAAATCCATGCAGATTACCACATATTGAGAGAGTATTAGATATTGACTTAAAAATCTGAGTAAAAAGACGGTGATGATATAAAATAAACCTGCCATTCATCCCTAATGCTCAGAGATCATAAAATAATGCGCCTCTCTGTTTCCTAATATTTTGTAGAAGCAGCTGAGGTTCAGAAGTAAATACACTGGGCAGGCCGGACACAGAAAATAAAGACAACCAAGTCAGTGATTCAAGATCTAGCAAAAATGAAGTCAGAAGTGAGCGAGTTCCTTGAGAATTTATAGAATTTGTATACAAGGGAATCTTTCCCATAAATGAATTTAGTTTGATACTTACAACATCTGTGATAGTTCCCTTTTATAAATTTATTTAGTTTCTAGATGAACAACAACTGTATTTTTCTCTTAGAGCGGATGAGAAAATCAGAATAAGATCACTTAATTTCGGAGGTTAGAGCACACAGGCCCTCGGAATGCACGGGCGGTAAAATTTAAGACCTGTCTTGTTGGATTCCTCTGCTGGCCATCAGAACGGATCGCCTTCCCCGGGGGCGCCCTGCACTCTGCATAGCTGCTGTCCCGAAGAGTGCAAAGAAATTTGTTAAGTAGATGCCAGAATCTCTTGTGCTTGGCTAGTGTTTCCAGGGCCCAAGTGTAGAAGTGGATATTGCAGCTGGCGTTCCTCGTCGTCCTCAGAGAGCCTCGGGAAGAACTGGACAGGTGCAAGGCCGGGCGGGGAGCCCTGCCTGTGACTGACAGCAGGACGCTCTCATCCAGAACCTGGAAGAGGGGCTCTGTCTGGTCGTTTCCACTCGCATTCATGCCTTTCTTTTGCTAGGTCACGTTAGTTTCTTTTCACTAACGTGCCAGGGATACATTGTGAAAACTTTTGTCAGAATGAATTTGTGTAGAATGTGAAGCTAGAAGGAGCCCCGGAAATCCGCAGTGGAGGAGCAGAGGCACAGTCTTGTGGTAAAGGTGTGCCCAGGGAAGGGAAGGCTTTCCTCATCGCTGAGATGTCTGGGGAGGAGAGGAGGCGGCGATTGCTCCTCCGGCCCAGCCAACTGCTTTGCGGAACAGTTTCTCTGGGATCAAAGCTATTTCTGAAAGTAGTGCGGCTCCTGCTTCCCTCCGCATGGCTTCCGGCTCATGGTAGCGATTGACATTTGAAATGTTTGCCCTCCCTGGATTTGCTGTGCTAGTGCTGCTGGCTAACCCAGGAACTACTAGTTAATTGCACTTGCTGTTACTAGGGGCGTTCTCTGCCCAGGAATGACATGAAATGCAGTTACAGTAGACACTTACAAGACCACCCTGGCCGGGCGCGGTGGCTCACGCCTGTAATCCCAGCACTTTGGGAGGCCGAGGCGGGCGGATCACGAGGTCAGGAGATCAAGACCATCCTGGCTAATACGGTGAAACCCCGTCTCTACTAAAAATACAAAAAAAAAAAAAAAAAATTAGCCCAGCGTGATGGCGGGCACCTGTAGTCCCAGCTACTCAGAAGGCTGAGGCGGGAGAATGGTGTGAACCTGGGTGGTGGAGCTTGCAGTGAGCCGAGATTGCACCACTGCACTCCAGCCTGGGCGACAGAGCGAGACTCCGTCTCAATAAAAAAAAAGAAAAAGACCACCCATGAATAAGGTGAATGATTTTCAATACCGGTTCTTCATCATGAAAAGAGCAAGATAGAGTGTGCAGATATAATGGGCAAAAAGAAATCTATGAAAACAGAAAAACTGACAATACAGATTTCTTTTGGAATTTAAATAATTTTATTGTGAATTTATATAGCCCTCATCCTTCTAAAAACATATTTTGCTTCCCTCTTTCTAGTTGAGCCAAGATAGGGAGGAGTGATGGCATCATATTTTACTCGTGAAAAATCTGGAACTTGACAGGTGCTAACATTAATTGAATGCAAAATAGCTTTAAGCTGATGCATTTCCCTGACACTGAAGTTAAGACATGACTTTGGGATATGTTTGCTTTTATTTCCTTTCTGAATTTATATTCCAAGGGAATAACTTACAGAAAAAGATATGGCTCATGTCCTTTTTATAGTAGAGTTCAGTATTATCGAATTTTTAAAAGCATTTTAAATTCTCCCTCTTAATTTTTGCTCTTCCAATTTTCTACTTACCATCATCTCTAAGAGAAAGAGGTAAGACCATCTGAGAACTGCATATTTTTAAATCTGACCACACTTTGAAATGAAACTAAACGAAACATAGCAACAGCATGTTTTGGTTATTGTAAAATAATTTCAAAAATGGTCTTGTATGTCTAGCGTCTGATTTTTTCTCTTGATTATCAGATTTTAATGTATAAAGAGAAAATTCGCATCTGTGTTATAATATGGAAGTTTGGTTAGTTGTTTCTTGATTTTCTTACTGGAAATTAAATAAAAAGCAGAAAAGCAAAACCCCATTATTTGGGCCCATGACCTGGGTTCCCACCTACCTTTGGGATTCCCCAGTTCAGTGACAGCAGTAGCCGTTCTGAGTCTGCTTTTCTCATTTTAACTTGGACCACTGAACAAGATAAAAACATGGAAGTATAAACTAAAGCAAACTTGTCCAACCCACGGGCCACATGTGGCCCAAGATGGCTGTGAAGGCAGCTGAACACAAATTCGTAAACTTTTTAAAAATATTATGAAATTTTTTTTGCAAATTTTTTTTTTAGCTCATCAGCTATCATTAGTGTATTTTATGTGTGGCCCAAGACACTTCTTTCAGTGTGGTCCAGGGAAGCCAAAAGATTGGACACCTCTGAGCTAACGTCATCTCCAGACATATGTAACTTGTGGGTCTGCATATTTTTCTTCTGTACAAAGACCTCTTCTGTGGGTGGCAGTCATCTCTCCATCCATGCTACAAAGACATCAAAGTCTGAATTCTCATGGGCCTAGACTCAGCATAGACATCAGGCAGCTAGAACAAGTGTCAGCACACAGTTTCTCCCCTTCTTCTCTCAGTTTCCCTGAGGTCCCAACACAGGAATGGCTCTGAGCTTCTGCTTCTCTTAGATGGTGTTTTATTCCTTCATCGTGTTTGCTTTGAAGGCATGAGCAGCCTGACCGAGGGGGCGTGAAGGCTGCTGGGCCGGCTTTACTGTCTTGCTCTCCGCCGAGGCCCTTCGTCGGGGGAAGCTTCGTCCTGGGCTCTCTTGCTTTGCGGGGATGGAATGGGCGGGGAGTATCTCTCTTCACAGCTCACAGCCTGCATGACTGCACGGGTGGCGGCTCCCTGTGTAGAAGCCAAGTGTGTTGCTGACTGCTTTGCCTTGGCGTGTTACCTTCACCACGCGGCTGGACGGTGGTTTGGAAATGCATGTCGGAATAGTGCCTTAGACAACTGCCTTTTTAAGAAATTTCACTTCTTGCCTAATTTTTTTCCCCTTCTGTCTATAGAAATATTATGGGCTGGATACAAAATGGGGTGACATCGAGCAGTGGATGGTAGGCCTTGAATATAATTTTGTTTTTACTCTTCCCTCCCCACTTAAATACAATGTTGAGACTTAAATGGTTTATAATGTAATTCTTACGTAGTTTAACTATGTAGATAGATTCCTATTGCACCATAATTTAATACTGAGAGATTTTCTTCCGGGGATTTCTGCATCTGGTCTCTGATTGTTTACATCCCCAAATGCAGCCTGCTTAGAAACAGTCCTGGTCTTGCCTGTTCAGTAGCCACTGACTGCTGATGTCTCCTGGCCAGCGGTTTGGGGAGGTCTCCACTACCACAGCCACCCTGATCTCCTTGAGCACAGGGCCCTCCACCAGGGCTCAGGCTGGGCATGCGCCCCTAGCTTGAGAACTTTCCAGAGAACATTCCCATTGGCATCGCAGCTCACCAGGCTCTGGTTGGAACCTGAGAGGTATATTATGCTCCATTTCCTTCACTCATGATTGCGACCAGCTGCCCCATCACCCTCATTTAGACTTTATCTGCATTTGCTGTTGGGTTCTCTCTTCATCTTGTCCGCTGTGCCTGCTGAAACCACTGGTCTTTGGTAAGAAAATTCCTTTACCTTCTCAACCTGCTTCGTAGAACAGCCCCTCTGCCATCCTGTGAATGGAGAGCTAGCTCACCCCGATGATATTCCTGTCTTTCTGGCTTTCTCGGGAAGCAGCAGCACCCACATAGGGAGGCTGCGGAAGGGGGATAATCTGTGTGCTTTCCACTGGTCCCGAGAGAGCATGGCCTGGCCCTTCTCGTTAGTTCATCTACCTGAGTCCTTCCACCTCTTCCTGTCCCTTTTGCTTTATTGCCTGGCCCCATGGACTTCATCACATGCTTGTAGCATTTGAGAACCTGGTTAGGATAGAAATGTCCTATTAAATGTTTCTTATACATAAAATTATCTGAGGAAAATCCAAAATTATTTCCTAACATTTTACATACTGGGTATAAAAGAGGTTATCTCTTCAAATATAAAGAGCACACACTTACTCTATCAGAAATATGATTACATTCAGCCTAGGCAAACCATCATTTTAGGCTTACATGACATAAATGTATTTTTGTTAAACCTTAAGACATTTTTGTCCACAGGCATGGTGATATAAGAGAAAAAAAGAAAAGAAAAATTTTAAAAATCTTAAGACATTCTTTGAAGTTGTATTGTCGTTTTATATACCACTGAGAAAGAAAAAAATGCTAATTATAACTGAACAACTTGGATTATAAGATACACCCCAGCTTCAGAGATGTCTAAGTGTAAAAAACCATGTGTGTCTTAGAATCCACGATATATAGTAGAAAGAGTGACATCCTTTTCGAATATTTTGTGGAAATGATTTGTCTTCTGATTCCTGAAGAGAGTAAGGTTCTGAAAGTAAGGGGGAAAGTAGATTCATTTAAATGGACCAGATGAGAGAGGTTAGAAAAAATTAAGGCCCAGCTTCTGCCCCAGACACTATTTTTACAACAAAAATGAAGTATCCCAATTATTTTTGTGCTTAAGAACCTCCCACCCCAGAAAAAAATGTTTTTACCCACTGGTTTAATTGAAGCCTTTAAACAAAGGCAGAGAAAATATTTATTTGACATTTAGATCAGAACTGCTGTATTATGTTGCAATGGGACTACCTAAGCTTTTTTAAAGCACTTTTCCTGTGTCCATCTGTCTCTAACATTTTCATACTGTTTCCTCCATTATTTTGGTAGGAAGACAGTGAGCGCTACTCTCGTAGATCCAGAAGAAACACGTCGGTTAGTACCGTGTTCATTAATTACTTAGGCAATTTGATTGAATTCTAATTTATACTTGTAGTGACTGAAGTATATATAATATATATAATATCTTAATGATGATATCATCTCTTAAAGAAATTAACTAACACTATTGATGATGGAATACTGATATTATTACCTAAATAAAGACTATGAACTCAGCTTTTAGCATTTTGACCTAAATTTGGTAAGGAGAGTGTGTTTGAGAAATTTTTGAGTATTAATATATTCATAACAACTGTAGTGCTTTTTATGCCACTGAATACCCATAAATAATTTGCATAGTAATATACACCAATGCTGTGTATTTATATTACCGGTGAGATAATACTACTTGGATGAAATTACTTTTTTTTTTTTTTTTTTTTGAAACAGAGTCTCGCTCTGTCACCCAGCCTAGAGTACAGTGGTGCAATTTTGGCTCACTGCAACCTCCACCTCCAAGATTCAATGATTCTCATGTCTCAGCCTCCCAAGTAGCGGGATTACAGGCACACGCCACCACACCCAACTAATTTTTGTATTTTTGGTAGAGGTGGAGTTTTCCCATGTTGCCCAATCTGGTCTCGAACTCCTGGGCTCAAGTGATCTGCCCACCTCAGCCTCCCAAAGTGCTGGGATTACAGGCATGAGCCACTGTGCCTGGCCCTGAAATTACTTTTTTTTTTTGAGACGGAGTCTTGCTCTGTTGCCCAGGCTGGAGTGTAGTGGCACAATCTTGGCTCACTGCAACCTCTGCCTTGTGGGTTCAAGTGATTCTCATGCCTCAGCCTCCTGAGTACCTGGGATTACAGGCATGTACCATGACACCCAGCTAATTTTTGTATTTTTAGTAGAGACAGGGTTTCGCCATGTTGGCCAGGCTGGTCTCAAACTCCTGACCTCAAGTGATCTGCCCGCCTTGGCCTCCCAAAGTGCTGGGATTACAGGCGTGAGCCACCACGCCTGGCCCTGAAATTACTTTAAATCCATATTGCCCATAAGCAGACAGAGATCCACAAAGGCCATGTTGTGGGGGACCTAGTTGTGGTGTCCACTGAGATGTCCAGGGGCGGCTGACCCCCCCCACTGCTGGGGGTGGGGTCAGTTCCCAGCGTCCCCCTAAGACTTGGGCACTGGTTCTTCACATATGTTGTATGATTACTTCACGGTTGTTCTCGTCCTTTCTTTTAATAGGCTTCTGATGAAGACGAGCGCTTGTCAGTGGGTAGTCGTGGAAGCCTGAGGGTCAGTAACCAGAATGATGGAGTTTGCATGGCACAGTTCCTAGTCCAAGCCCTTTACTTTCTCATCCCTGCATTCTGATTTCTTCTCCATTATCCCCGTGGTCTGATAGTCAATACTTAACTGATGAGATGCTTACTTAAAATCAAATCAGTGGGGGATGTTTCTTTGTTGCTGTAGAGAGGTTATTAATATGCATAGGCACGTTGGTTGTTTCTTTCTCCCGAGATGAAGTCGTCTTTTTTTCAATACTTATCCACATCACAAAGCTCCCAAGCCTTGATTAGCACAGTGGTCTCAGCACATTGGTGTTCCACAGGAATGCAAAGGCACATCTGCCCTTCAGTAAGTCTGTATCCACTGACACACATGCTTCTGGTAAAATTGGAGCCTCTATTAAAGTAGCTGTAAGTTAATTATTATTGAGCAGTGTTTTCACACAGCTGCTATAGACAGCCTGCTGAAAACCTGGACCAGGACTGGATCCGTAAGATCTGCCTTCAGCCGCTTTTCCTTGTATCAGTTATAATTAGATCTCTTCACCTCTGATAGGCTTAATGGTCAATCAACACAAATATGGACTTTTCCTTAAACATTCCAGAAACCTTAATAATTACACTTGAAAAAAGTATGAGTTTTGGGGGAAGTAAAGCAGAAAAACTATATTTTGCCCAGTGCTTTAAGTCAGTGGATTAATCTGAGCATGTCAGTTTCTTTTACCACAGGATTGAAATTATATCTCACCACTAGTAATAAATAAGTCTCAAAGCAGCCACTCCGTTTTATTAATCCTTAGGGACCCCATAGAGCTGAAGGCTTGTTTTACTTCACTGTGACAAGTAAATCCTATTACTCCTTGACTTTTACATGTGCTGAGTGTGTGTGTAATTTGGCCGTTTGTAATGATAAAATGCAGAGGTGAAACACAGTTGCTGCGCTGTGAAGCAACTCTTCCCTTGTCACTGTCCTTGCAGTGCCAGAAGCAGATCCATAGTGATTTTGCCAAAAAGCTGTGGTTCAAATGTGAGGCCCACTTGAGGGCTTCCTTGCTGCTTAAAACCTTCTCCTGAGATGTAGCCTCAGGGATGCCGTTGTAACTGTTAACCTCAGGACCCTCTGACACTACTCACCCGGGAAGAGGGAAGATTTATGAACCCAAAATGTAATAAATTTTGGGTTCACAAATAATAAAACAAAGCTCAATTAACAAAGTCTGTAGACAAGGTCCAGACATCATAGCTGTTGAGCAGGCCCAGGAGACGCTTGAGTCCTTGAAACCAGTGAAGAAAATGCTGTTTCAAGGATGAGGGAGAGTGACCAAGAGAGGAGAAAACTCAGACTTAGCAGCGTAGAGGATGTCGGTGACTTTGGCAGGAGAACTTTTAACAGAAATGTTGAGGGCAAAGCCTGGTTAATATGCGTTCAAGAGAGAATAGGAGGAGAGAGACACAGAATCCCAGACTCTCTCTCAAAATGCATCATTTTCAGAGCCACACCCTCCTGAAATTATAGGCAAGAGGTCTGCACTTACATTTTCCTGGGAAAAGTATGTTCACTTTCTTAAGATTCTCAGAGGGTCTCCTGACCCCAAAGAGTTGAAAACAATTGCAATATGAACGAGTATGATGGTGTTATGTAACAGCATTCATTTCATTTTCAATGATTTTTAACCAGAAATAAGTTACATCTTTCTGCTGGATACCACTCTTTGCCAAGATATCAAGTATATTTGTTTTAAGAGCTGAAATTTCCTATGGGAGATTCATCATTAGGACACTACATAAGATGGGGAGGAAGTGGATGGGATTTTCATTTTCAGTCACATGACACTTTCCCATCATGTACTTGATCGAAAGAAATAGATTCCTCAGAACTTAAGAACTTGGATCCTGGAGATGAGAGTCAAACCTCCTAATGTCTATAGGCACCAAACAAGCCCAGAGTGGTGAGAGGCCTGCTTGGGGTCACAGTTCTTAGGAACAAGGCCAATGCCTGCTGCTCAGAGGCCTGGTGGCCTGCGTGCCCTCCATGTGCTGGGTGCCCTGGGCTCTATGCTTGCCCCTTTGTACCACCGAGCAGGGCACTCCCCAGAGTGAGGACTCTCATCTCGCTCTATTTTTATGCAGGGTCAGTTTCTACTGTTTTTATGTATTTTAATATTATGAACTTTTTACATTGTTGATTCTAAGATCGTATCTTTTGTTTATTGACTCTGAAAACACAGGCCTTCTTCATTTAACTAGAAAAGATGATAAACCCTAAAAAAGGTGGGGAGGTGATTTATACTATTCTGGCATTTGTATGGATGCCTCCTCAGAAAATCTAGATTTCGGATTTTCTAGAATTTCTAGATTTTAGATTTTCTGGAAAAATCTAGATTTTTAATTTTCCTTTTTGAAAAACTGACGACAATGCATCTGGTAACCTTTTCCCTTATGTAGCTAAAATGGATTATGCAGAAGAGGAAATAAGATTTATCAAACTGTTTCAGACTTCCTGAATTATAGCAACCTTTTCCATGGAAGTTTATTTAATACTACTGGATTCTATGGTAGCTACCATTCTGACATAATTCTTTCTGTAAGTACGTATTAGATCCTAGAGATTATGGGAAAATGTATTTTTGTTAAGATTTTAAAGATTGCTTGTATTTATGTTTTACTTAGCTTTTAAATTTACTTTTGGCAACTCTCTTTTCTGTTGTGGTTTTTTTTCTGCTATCTTTCTTCTGACAGTCGCAGCCTGACTTGGAGTATGGGGGTCCCTACGCCTGGGTGAGATGGTCGGATATACTTTGCTGTGTGACCTTAACTGTGTGGTGTGACATATAATAACCTATGCTATTTCCACGAATCTCATGGGTGCTTTTCTAAAAAACCAAGTACATCTTTGTCTCCAGTTTTTGCCTGGGGGGCTGTGAGGCCAGGAGGGCAGGCTTACCCTGCGGAGTGAGCAGTCTTCCTCCTGGGGCCTCCAGGGTGCAGCCCTGATCCTGCCGGAGGGAGGACCCCAGGCATCTGTGCATGAACACTCCCTCACCAGATGGCCTTTGAGCACCAGCTGTTTGCCATGCCTTGTGTTAGCAGCTGTGTATACCAAGATGAAAAAGATAGTGTCTGCCTTCAAGGAATTCAAATCAGATCAAGAATTCCCAAAGCCTCTAAATTTCCTTTAAACGATTAAATGTAAAGTCATTTTACCTAATGAAAAATCCATTATTTTCCAATCTATATCCATTCAAATTAAATGTACAATCTGACTTTTTTGCCAGGAAATATTCTTTGAGAAAGCTCGCACTTCCAGTAACAAAAACTAAGGTGTTAGACTTAAACTCAGAATTACTTCTTCTTATATGTATCTGACAGTTTCTGTGCCTTATGCTTTCTAAAAGTCTGTCAGTGTTGTACTTCAAGGAAGAAAAACTTCTCCCCAGAAAGTACAGCTCAGCATTAAAGTGATTTGATACTAAAGTTGTTATAGCGTATTATGTACTATTTCACCTGAAGGACTTTACCTAAAAGCATTTTGTGCTGCATTTGTTCCAGTGCATTTCAAAATTATTTAGTAAATTCCTGTTTTAAAAATGTATTTTTGGCCAGGTGCGGTGGCTCACGTCTGTAATCCCAGCACTTTGGGAGGCTGAGGTGGGCAGATCACAAGGTTAGGAGATTGAGAGCATCCTGGCTAACACAGTGAAACTCCGTCTCTACTAAAAATACAAAAAAAAATTAGCTAGGCATGGTGGTGGGCGCCTGTACTCCCAGCTACTCAGGAAGCTGAGTCAGGAGAATGGCATGAACCCGGGAGGCGGAGCTTGCAATGAGCCAAGATTGTGCCACTGCACTCTAGGCAAGACTTCTTCTCAAAAAAAAAAAAAAAAAAATGTATTTTTGTGTTTGCAATTATAATGAATAAATTGTAACATACATCTGCATAGCATATTTGGTGCCGTGAGCCTCCTGTGGGGCGTCTATTCTGCTCTTAACAGATGCAGGCTGGAGTGAGTAGCTTGGGGGTCAGGACAGGGGAAAGCACAAAGACAGGTCATTAGATTCAGAAAGTGCTCTTCACAGAGTATCTGTTACCTACAGAGCACTTCAAGTCACTCTGGCAGGTGAGAGCATTTCCGTGACACTGTACCTCCAGCAACTCTCCTGTTCTTTAAGGAATTCAATGTATTAGCAACGTAAATCTAGATTATTACTCTTTTTATGTTAAATTCAAAGTTAATTTTATTTAAGAGCTAACCCCCAGTGGGATAAATGTATGTGTTAGCAATGGTCAGGAACACATTTTGGATTTCTTTTTCGGTGTTCTTTTTGAATATTCAATAGAATCCATCAGGGATCGAACTCAAGAGTTTTGACGTTGCCTTCCTTGTTTGTTTTCCATCTCTAATGCCCTTTACATGTGCTCTGTCTTTTGACTCGTGGAGAAAAGACATCTAACATTATTAATCCAAAAAGTTGGCAGGGGACTTTTGCATGGTCCAATGGGAAGGTGACAGACGCTTTGATAACACTGCGTGGTAGTCATTAGCATTCGGACTAGTCACAAGTTACCGTTTTCATAGGGCATTTACCCTTGTATCTTATTTATTCTGTATTAGAAAATACTAACTTATGTATGTCCTCTTTATTTTGTTCTCTCTTATGGCAGTGTTTCTGGAGAGCTTGTTAGAATGCATATTCCTGAGCCCTTTCTCTAAGTATCCTGATTCCCTAGGCAGGGGCCCTTGCTTGTAAGAAGCATGCCAGGTGACCAGGAAGCAGGTGGTCTGCACACTCCCCTCTGAGACCCAGTCTTGGAGCATGGAACCAGCAAAGTGAACAAGCTTATGTACCACTTAAAGCCACACAGTACAATAGAGCAAAGCTTGTTGAACATCAGAGACCCAACTTAAGATGAAGTTAATGTGCTGACTGTGGACTTTTTGTTCTAACATTGTTCAGTTAACTGTCAATGCCCCTTGCCCTTTTACGCCACGTAAAAATAGCCCCACCCATCTAAATACAGCACAAAAAACACCATCCAAGAGGAGCAAGTTAGCAGTGTTCTTTAAGAAGGCCAAAGTTCTTCTCCCTATGGAGATATAGTTAACAAGATCCTATAGATTTGGGAATACATTCAAGGAATATAGCCCAGGAATAGATTCCTTATGATAGAATTCCATTACCACAGACGTGGTCATGGAAACTGCTTTGCAGGCTTTCCTGCAAAGTAACAGTTTTTCCCGGGTTTTCGTGGAAGCCTGTAAGTGGAAAGGTGACAAACGAGAGGATACTGTCATGCTTCCGGCTTGCCCACCTTCTGCTCCATCACTGCAGGCTGAGCTGGAGAACTGCAGTGCAAAGGGCAGGGTTCCTCTGCAGCGCTGTGTGTTTCATAAGCAGCGCTGTGTGTTTCATAAGCAGCAGTGGAGAGCCAGAGGCCTTGCTTATGTCATACATTTCCTCATTTATTAGTAAAGTCAAAGTCATCTAAAGTTGATTAACGTTAGCCTTCATTGTTATATTAATTTCTTTTGGAATCTAGTTTCTGAAGAGAGAACAAGGGATTGAGATCTACAATTTGCAAGTCCTTGCATTTCATGTCAAATAATCTTGTTGCTGAAGACATGAGAGGAAATTAGTCTGAGTAAAACTCTTGCCAACCTCCAAAGATTTTTACTATTAAATTTATTTCAGAAATGTTTTAATGTTACTCATAGAGTTCTCAAATTTAATGTGGAAGGATTTCTACACTTGTTTCAAAACTTCAAATTGATTTCTTGATTTGTTTTGAGTTAATAGCAAAGATAAATATATAGTTTGATAGTCAAAGTTTCATGAATCTGGATTTATAATCTGTTTGGAAATTCAATTTTTTTTTTCTACTTTAATGTCATGGCTGGAAAACATGTGCTATGCAGCACCCATCCCCTGAATAAGGAACCACGTTCAGCACCTCCCACGTGCCGGGCCCCTTCCATGTATATTCAGGTATCCGCCCAGTCAGCACATGCTTCATGAGAGCACTGTTCTAGGTGCTTGAGATACTCATTTTCATCTCGTTTAATCCTCACGATGGCTTTGTAATGTATTTATTATTATGCACATTTTCACGGCTGAGAAAGCAGATGTTCGAGTGGATTAAATAATTACTTAAGGTCACATGACAGAACTTCTGTCTGGAATTTGGCCTCATGCCCAGAACCTGATGGCGTCTCCTTCCATTTTTACCAGTTGTGTAGACTGCTCCTCCTTTTTCTGTCCCGAGAGCTGGTTTTGTCTCTGATGTTTGACAGTTCTTATTTTGAATCGGCAGAAATTTCCTTATGGATGAATTAAGGGATGTTTAGAAAGCCCTTGCTTTGACTTAAGGGAACCTGGGCTGGGAACTGAGAAGAGAGGGATGATAGGCATCCACTTAATAGAATCATTCTCCTTTATTCTGGAGGACACATTATGAAAGTATTAAATATGTGTTCAGATTTCATTTAGAAAAATAAAGTGGGAGGGCTGGATGAATGAAAAACTAGTGTAGAGGCTATACCCCACGATGAACTTTTGCATTTCACTATAGATTGACTAGAAATGATTTCTGAGGCTGGGCGCGGTGGCTCACACCTGTAATCCCAGCACTTTGGGAGGCCAAGGCGGGCAGATGATGAGGTCAGGAGTTCGAGACCAGCCTGACCAACATGATGAAACCACTTCTCTACTAAAAATACAAAAATTAGCAGAACGTGGTGACGCACGCCTGTAATCCCAGCTACTCAGGAGGCTGAGGCAGGAGAATCGCTTGAACCAGGAAGACGGAGATTGCAGTAAGCCAAGATCGTGCTACTGCACTCCAGCCTGGGCGACAGAGTGAGAGTCCATCTCAAAAAAAAAGAAATGATTTCTGAATCTTCTGAATTATGGCCCATAGCATCACAATGTGCCATAATTTTCAAAGACCCTCCCTGAACCAGGAACTGAAAACTCATTGACTCAGACCGAATCACTACCCATCGGCCTGGCATGTGGCGACTTGCTAGCAGAATGTCCACAGCGCCACCATAAAACCAGAAACAGAGCCTGACAAGGAAACAGCCACGCCAAGCCCAAATGTTCCACCCCGCAGAGGGACTTGGTGCTGCTTTAAGACTAAGAGTGACATGCGACGGGAAGCCTACTGACTTGGTTAGCTTGACTGCTGTTCTCTCCTGAGCTGTGGGGGAGTGGATGGGGGCAGGGATGCAGTTTGGGAGCTGCTAGGACTTGTACAGTCCTGGGCTGGTCATTCACCCACTCCACCAAGTAAGCTCACCTTATACCTGGCTGGTTCGTCCCTGCTGATTTGTACCTGTGAATTCATTTGTGTACTGATGTCAGTTTTTCTCTTTTCTTCATTGAAACAGACAAATGGTTATGATGGAGAATTGTATGGATCACAGTCCCTGAATAGAAGATCTGGCAGGGTTAGTATAGTAAATTTGCATGGCTCAAAATTCAAATAGGTTGTTTCAAAGCTTCTAGAACTAAAAACTAATTGCTAAATTTAAATTTAGCTTCTTTGCTGTTTTTAAATGTTAAAATGGGTCTGTCTTTTTTTTCCTAGCACATGATGGAATGAAAGATAATGTTTTTCAACTAGCAAACATTCTGAGAATGTTAGCCCTCCACCATTCTGATTGTTAGTATAAGGGGTAGATATTGATAAGAACCTCAAGTTTAAAAAGATCTGAAATTAAAGATTAGCTCTTTCATTACTGTATTCCCCTGGGTGTATGTATATAATGTGTGTATTAAGTGTATTCAGCTTTCAAAGATATTAAATCCAACATTTTTGCAGTCTCCACATCTGTCACTTGTAATTTTAATGTTTGCCTTAAAGGCATGTATACAAGAACCTGTGTTTTTCTGGAGAGGAAAAGGAGAAGAAAACAATGCAGATGCTTGGAAGGCTCCCAGTTAAGGGGTGGGAGGCAGGAAGAGCTGGTGGAAGGAAAGGGTGATGCTCTAGGGGGAGAGAGAGGGAGTGGTGCCAGTGGCAGGGGCATTAGGGAGTCCGGACAGGGGTGGGGAGGGCTTTGGATTATCAAGGATAGGAGGTCATTGGGGATTTTAAAAGGTTGCACTGGATACATTTCCATCAAGCTTCACAATATCCCATAGGTCCATTCCATGTTAAATGGCCTAAAAATTTCCTGTTCTTATGCTTCATTTTTTTTTCTTTTAGTAATATTCCTAATTGTGTAAAATAATATTTCTTTTCATTTATCTTAATTATGTTATATTAAGATATCATGTATACACTTAAATTATACTTTTGGGCTTCAAATGGGTGACCCACCCTTACCTTCTTCCCTCTCCCTGACCAAACCAGTCTTTAGCTTTCTGAAGCCAGCTGATCAAGTTGTTTTTATTTTATCATTCCTGTTTACCTATTTGGCATTGCATGCACTTTAATATTTATTTATTTTTTGAGACAGAGTCTTGCTCTGTCAGCCAGGCTGGAATGCAATGGTGTGATCTCAGCTCATTGCAATCTCTGCCTCCCGGGTTCAAGCGATTCTCCTGCCTCATCCTCCCAAGTAGCTTGGATTACAGGCACCCACTACCACGCCCAGCTAATTTTTTTGTATTTTTTAGTAGAGACCGGGTTTCACCCTGCTGGCCAGGCTGGTCTCGAACTCCTGACCTCAGGTGATCACCCACCTCGGCCTCCCAAAGTGCTGGGATTACAGGCATGAGCCACTGCACCCGGCTGGATGTGACATTTTTAAAATGTATACTCAAGACATGTAAAGACGGCCTGCAGGACATTTTCCCTGTGTGGATAAGGGCTCTCCAGTGGACGGGTGGCAGCAGGCTGTCATACTCCACCCACCTTTCTGGCACCGCAGGGCTGAGCTATAGCCTGCAGGTGGGCTGGGCTGAAGAAAGATTGAAAATTTTGCAATAAATGGAATTTTAGTTACCTAAGGAGATAAGTAACAAGGATAATTCAGACTAGGAGTCTGACAACACAGTGTGAAACACAGTAATCACACAGTAATCACGAATTGTGCTAGAAGATGTGAGATTGTGAAAAGCAGTACTAGATACACCCCTGGCGTCACCAAGACATAAACAGTGAAATAGAAAATATAGCTTAGAATCTCTAGTTGTTCAGAATCTCTGCTGTACTGTTTGTGCCTCGCGTCTTTAGATAAACTAGCATTCCTGGGCTCCTAGTATTGACTCGGTTGTGCGGTTTCATGTTCGCCTTTTGAATGGGATGGGGGCGCTTTGGAGTCATAAGGAAGTGCTTGTCACTGAAACATGTTTTCTTCTTTGGTGCTCAGAATTCCAGCTACAGCGGTGACAGCAGATTCTCTACTTTGTCATCATCCAGGGAGGAGAAGTTGGTTGGTTTCCATTTAAATCTTTCACATCCTCCCTTCAGAAACCGCAGGTTTTGTAGCATGCAATCTTGTGTGTGTGGATTCAGCTCTACTTTTCTCTTTCAGTGTCTGTTTGACGGATTTTTGTTTGGGTAGCTGCGTTATTGACGTGAAAAGCAGTAGTTAACATGAGCTCCTTCATTCAGATGCACTCCAGTGTGCTGCGTTTGACCACGCCAGCTCGAACGTGAATTGTGGCATTCAGCTGGCTGCAATGAAAGGACGTGTTTTTGTGTATGTTTTCTAATTAGAATTAATCAAAAGGAAAAAAAATAAGAAGAATGCTCTTGAATTCTTGAGTTTCTGAAAACAGATCTACTTTGAAGAGTACATGCAAACTTTTTGGTGGTTTCTTGGGCATGGACTCGACTTGGAAGGAAAATCCAGAGTCTCATCCAAATCCACATGTTTACACAACAGTTCCTTCCCATTCTCTACAAACATGCATCAGTCTTGATAAACATAATTTCTACATTGTTTAAGAGCCCTAAAATTGCTGAGGCTTGTTGGTGTTTGTTTAGGTTCAGATTTACTCAGTAAATTGGGACTAGTTTAGGTAGGAAAATCGAGCAGGCCTGGGATCATCACAAAGATAAGCGGGGGAGGTGGGTGCTCTCCAGGCACTGACATCTAGAACAGAAGCCACTGGCACCGGAGACCTGTACAGTAGTGAACAGATGAGTAAATAGAATGAGAGGGAAACTCTGGTTTTGCCAGGAAATGTCACAACAAAGGATGTGAACTGAACCTTGATAAATAGGAAGAGCCGAGTGTGGTGGCTCACGCCTGTAATCCCAGCACTTCGGGAGGCCCAGGCGGGCAGACCATGAGGTCAGGAGATCAAGACCATCCTGGCTAACACAGTGAAACCCCATCTCTACTAAAGATACAAAAAATTAGCTGGGCATGGTGGCACGTGCCTGTAGTCCCAATTACTCAGGAGGCTGAGGCAGGAGAATCGCTTGAACCCAGGAAGCAGAGGTTGCAGTGAGCCGAGATTGCACTACTGCACTCCAGCCTGGGCAACAGAGCGAGACTCCATCTCAAACAAACAAACAAACAAATAAATAAGATAGATAGATAGATAGATAGATAGATAGATACATCGATGGATCGATCGATCAATCAAATGAAAAGAATAGGAACTAACCAGGTAGAGCCTAGAGGGGAAGCTCTTCAAGGTGAGTAGCCATTTGAGCAGAGCGGAGGCTGTGCAGAATGGTGAGAACCCAGGAGAGGCGCCACGTGACTGAGCCCAGGGTGCTGTTGGGGCCATTCTGTGGACCTGGTGACCGCAGGAGCAGCTCCCCCACTGAAATCAGACTTAATGACTAAGTGCTTTCTGCAACAGCAAAATCTCCCCTTGAATTAAGAAAATGCCCAAAGCCTTTTTCAAGGCACTTAGTCATTAAGAAAACTTTATTTCCAACTCATTTTTGATAAGCTGAGTTACTTGCTCTAAAATAAAGATGGCAATAAATATCTCATCCTTGGATATGAACGATTCACCCAAGTTCAGCCTGCATCTGACTCACTTCAATCCATTTAAGAGAAATAACCCACATCCAAAGGGTTAAACGTCAGAATGAGAGCCGACTCATTCGAACAGGGCCGCATCAGAACTCGCCCTGAGCCCTGGGTGCCCATCATTTGCTGCCTGAGGGCTCTTGGGTTCACCGGCCCCACCGGCCCTCAGAACCTTTCTGGGAATTGCGCTCTGTAGACACCTATTCCTGCCCAGTAGGTGGTACATTCAATTTTATTTAAATATGATAATGGAAAGGTATCAGCATAGAATGTAGTATTGATGACTCTTCCTAACATCAATTAAAATTTATTTCATTATTTAATATGAATTAAATCTTTTTTTCCGTGTATAAACTCAGAAGTCCTAATTTGGCCCAATCTCCTAGTTTTGTCAGTTGCCTGGCCCAGCTGTCTTTATTTCCTTCCGACCCTCATTCTCTCCCTCCCCCGTGAGTGCATGCCCGTTACTGTTTTGGTTGTATAAGGTCGCTGGACTGATGCACCTTTGCAATGCCGTGAGGGGTGTGAGCCTCTCTCCCCTCTCTGCTGCCCATTTGCTCCGATTACAGGGACTCTCCAGCTCCAACCTTGGGCTTCCCGGTGGTGGCTTGGCTCCCACACCCCTCTCTGCCCCAAATGGAAACTGGGTCTGTCTCCTTTTTGCATCACTTTGTCGCTCCTTCCCTTTCCTTCTGTGCATCACTTTAATTGCTGATTACATTTAGTGGATACTTCAGCCTCCTACACAAAGTCACAAGAGCAAAGCTTAGCAACTGTTTTAATTGGCTTGACTAGTTTGCTAAGACTTTTGTCAATCTTTTAGAAAAATGCTTGTCAAATAGTTGAGAACCTAATATAGAAAAGGAGACTTAAGGAAAAGGAGGGTTTTATTAAATGCGTATTTTCAAAAACTCGAGTCCAAAAAATTGGTCTCTTGGGTCTCTCCTCCTTTTCCAGCAATTGTTCCCCATTTGGGCTTTCATTTGTTTTTTTTTTTTAATATTTTTTCTCTTGTAAATGTGTCCAGGAAGCAATTTGGAAGGTTTTTGTGCATAATCTGCCTCCTTGGTCTCTGAGAAGTGGACAGAACAGTGTTATTTCTTTGGCTTGGTCTCCCCTCTGTTTCCTGTTTTTACAAGGTGGGGTTTAGGTCCGGCCCTGAGGTGCTCAGCCTGTTAGCTATAGGTATCGAGTCTCATTCTAATCCAAGGAAGTCGGTGTCAGGGATGAAAGTACACATCCTATTTGGAGGCTGAACTTTCCTCTCCCTTGCATGTCAACCGGAGCTGCTGAGTGATCACCACCTGGCTGTGCACCTTGCCTGACTTGCTCAGTGTGCCCTGGAAATGAGTCTGGATTCTGTCCCGTGGCACAGTCTCTGACACTGGAGCTGCCTTTGTGTCCCAGCCTGTCCCCTCACCAGCACTGCCTCCCCCTGACGTGTGTGCTAGGCAGGATTCTCCTTTGACAGGGATAGACTGCGGCCCCTCTGGGGGTGCCTCCCACACCGGCTGAGGCAGCCTTGCAGCGACTCCCTTTGTGTCTTGAAGACGGTCACTGGGCCCCTCGCATAGAAATAAAGACTTTCCCTGCTCCTGTCTTCACATGTTGGACATCTGCGTACTGCATACTGCCAAGTGTGTCGTTAACCTTGGATTTGAGCTGTGGGTTTTGTTGCTGTCAGTGTGTTGACCTTGTCACCATTCTGTCTCATCCCCTGACTCTTTCTTCCAGGAATGCCTGAGATGACTAGAAATGATCTTGTTTTTAAAGATGCTGGGAAATTTACTGTTTCAAAGTTAAAAATCATCTCATTTATCTTTCTTGTAAATTTTGGATTTGCATCTATCAAATTTACAGAAAACACAGTGCCTTGATCCGTTTGTTTCCATCTAACCACTGTCCAGCAGTTGGCTGTGGTGAATGCTGAAACTATCGTGTCATTTGAAACTATCGTGCCTTTCACTGTCATTTGTTGCTGTTTTTTCAAGGCTCTTAAAACCTGCCATTTGCTTTCATCCTCCAGCCCTCCTGTCTGTACAGCGCTGCCCGGCCTTCGGGAAGTTACCGGGTGCGTGTGCTGCCCGCCCTGCTTCCCCGCACCCACTCCCACTGTGCATGCACCGCCCCCACCAAGCCCAGAGCTGTGGATGTGCCTGTTTCCAGCCCCCTGGGGGAAGTTGCACCTTCAGGTGGAGTTTACATGTGCCTGTGGGGAATGTCTGTCCCCTTTGGCTGGATCTGGGTTTTCTCTCCACCGATTGCTGACTGCAGCTGCCACACTGCTCCGTCTCCAGGAAGCCTTGTGTTCGCTGGGATTGTTAGGAACGGAACAACAGCAATGTTTACTTTACCTATTGGCGGAAAGAATGGTGGCTTTTTAATGCTTTGGTATCCTGGACAGATACTAATCCATGTTACTCTATTACTTTGGAAATTTCCAGTTTTAAATATAAGTACTTATGCTATGCAAAAAATGTAAATAAATACTCAAAGTACCTATATTGTCTTAATAGCTTTTTTTTTTTTTTTTTTTTTTTTTGAGACAGAGTCTCCCTCTGTCACCCAGGCTGGAGTGCAATGGCATGATCTAGGCTTAGTGCAGCCTCCACTTCCCGGGTTCAAGTGAATCTCCTGCCTCAGCCTCCCAGGTAACTGGGATTACAGGCACGTGCCACCACACCTGGTTAATTTTTGTATTTTTAGTAGAGGTGGGTTTAACCATGTTGGCCGGGCTGGTCTCAAACTCCCGACCTCAGTTGATCTGCCTGCCTCGGCCTCCCAAAGTGCTAGGATTACAAGTGTGAGCCACCGCACCCAGCCATTAATAACTTTCTGAATTTCCATCAGATTGCATACTTATGTGTTAGATGTATTAATAAATGACTGAGCAAACTAGTATGTCCTCAGGGGAAAATAGGGAAATTAAAGTTCCTTTACACCGGGCACAGTTTGACATCACCATTTGTGGCAGTGTCAGCTCCTGTTTACCCACATTGATTAATTAAGTAGCATTTTCCAGTTAACCAATTACTCTTTCTTCTACTTAGCAACTTTTAAAGGGTTATAAAATATTTAACATTAAAACTGTAATTAACATTATTTGATATTTTATCCCAAAGTCACTTCACATAAAAGTAATTTTCTAAGCATTAAGTATGAGAATGCCATGACAGAATTCAGGATGTGAGAATTATCTGCTCATTTTAACCCGGATTAACAAATTTTTACTTAGGCCTGGGATGTTTTTCAAAATAATGGATTTAAATGGTCTGTTGGAGATTAAATTGCACGCCGCTTGACAGCGACTAAAACCCGTCTCTCCTGGTTTCCTTGTCGCACTCTGCAACCCTTTGAAGAGCTGGAAAGGTGGTTCTGAGCCTCCCCTGCATGCTTTTCAGGTCATGCTCCTGGCACGTGTCAGTTTTTCACAGCTTACGTTTTCAGTACTTTCTGGGCACTCGGAGAAAGGAAGAGTGCCCATCCTGACAGTCTCTTTTGGTCGCAGGCGTCTGTGTTGGATGAAGGCAGCTTCGGTGGGGCCCGACGGGGCAGCACCAGTGGCTCCCGTGCTGTAAGGCGCTTTGGGTGATACCGCCTTTCCCCCCTGCCTGCTGCATGACCTGGGGATGCTCGCTGGGCAGGGGGGTGACTGGCCATCCTCAGGAGGAAGCACCGAGTCACTGGGCTCACCACCACCTTCCATTATAATGAAGGTCATGAATAATGTGAATCGGGAAACCTCTGGTTGTTGGTTTCATGTCCTCACTCATTAGGGAGACTCACTTGCACTGAGTTTCATCTGCTCTCTTTGCAGCACGCCAACAATACTAACAGGTCGTGAAATCATCTTAAACTAATACAAACAGAAAAAGGGCAATTTGGCAGGCCACACATCATTTTCGTCTCTGAATAGTTGAGGAAGAGGAACAAATTTTAAAAGTTGGACTGTTACGCATATTTCATTCCCTGTTTTTATTTTGTTGTCTCTCTACCTCTTTCTTCGATTTGAAATGATAGGCTCAGCTATGAGAGTAAAAATATAGTAGATGCACAATAAACATTTGTGAACGAATGAATGAGAGAAGCAACAAGGTAGAAAAATGAGATGGAATCTGTGGAAGTGGGGAGACGAGTTTGCATGTCCCAGGGACCCGTGGAAAGGGAGCCTTCAGTGCTAATCGGTGCTCCCTGGCGGTGGATGCACCTGTATTCAGAGGCTCCTCCCCAATCCTATAAAAATGGCTTCAAGCTTCCAGGAAATAGAATTATTTACTAAGAAATACTTGAAATGCTTTTATAATTTTGCTTTTCAAGTTAATCAGCTACTTACTTGGCTAAATCCAGTTTTATGACTTACTGTGCCATTTGGTCCAGCCATCATGAATATTCATGAATTCTTACGATGTAAGCCAGTCTAACCTACAGTTTTCTTTAAAATGTAATTTATGAATGTTAAATCCAGTAGTTGACATAGCATTCGTTTTTGTCGACAACTGATTACACATTTATCAATTTTTATATTGCATAAGTTGTTCAGTATTTTGCAGCGCACTATACAACATATGTTTCCCAGTTGGTAAACATTTTCATAGGCCATTAGAAAGCTCATAAACCATGCGTGAAGAATGAAATAGCCCTGCCTGTGATGTGATGGATAAAGCACAACTAAATGATTTTCTTTTATCAGAAAAGAGGGAGCATACTAATTCAAGAGAAATTTCCCCCAAGCACCAGCTGGTTTTCTGGTGTCCTAAGTAGGGACTCGAAGATCTGGCAGGACAGAGGGCTCCTGATGCTCTCTAGATGCTACTGCGTCACCAGCCCTAGTGAGTCGTCAGCCCTAGGTCCTTGGCCCTTATTGCTCTTCGGCGAGCAGTGATTTCTGTGCTCTTAGCCCCCACAAGAGTTGCCTGGGAGTGATGGCCTTAGAGAGTTAAGAAAACAGAAGGTCATCTTGTCCTGGCAGCACAACTGCCTAAAATAGGGATGATCAGCTCTGCTTGGGTAGCAAATTAGTATCGTGAGGAAGAGGGAAAGGGCAAGGAAGTTCCTGACCTCCCAACCTCTCCCATCTTTTCCCTGGAACCCTCACAGTTCCCCTCCAAGTGGATCCTCCATTCCTTATGTTTACAGGAGGGCCTTGGGAGAGAGCCACCCCTGCTCTCAGTCCAGCGTGTAGGGAGGTTGCGGCCCAGGATGGTGTCCAGAGTGGCCCCGGTGCCCAGGCCTGAGGTCCCAGCCCCAAGTGGTCATGACATCAGGGTCCAGGCTGCCCCCAGGCCTGCACAGACAGCCCTGGTCCTACTCTGGAGGACTTGCCCTGCCCCTGGAGGACTAGGAATTGCCCCCGTGCAGCTCCTGAGTATGAAGTAACTCTCTTCAGTGTTGTGACAAAGCTGGGACATAGTCATCACCAGCGGCCTCATCTGATCCAGGAGCCGAGGAAGTTATTTCTGGCAGAAAGTGGAAACAGAAGAAGCCCAACATGTACCCCCTTTCCTAGTCCTCAGCTCCTCCGCGTGGCCCACGTCCTTACTTCCATGTCACTTCCTAGTCCTCAGCTCCTCCGTGTGGCCCACGTCCTTACTTCCATGTCACAGATGACGGGCTAAGGAACTTCCACAGCCACGTGGCCAAGAAGAGATGGAGCTGTGATTCAGACTTAAAGCTTTCTGACTTGCATTAGCTGCACGGTAGCCACGTAACTCCTAAACATAAGATGCACGTGGACCATGGCGATAAAAGACTTTTACTTTGTTCTTTTCTGCATGATTAGGTCGAGTTGGAAGGTTTGAGAACTGCTTTTGCTTAGGGAAGCTTGGGTGGGCAGTAAGCTCTATTCACAACAGTTCACTGTGTCTTTGCACCATAACCCAGGGCATGGATGACATAGAATGGTGAAGGATTTGCTGCGGGATGAAGTTTTCCTCTCTCATATCAGGAAACCCTCAGGCAAAATTCTTCTGCTTTAAAGTGCTGACATTAAGTGTTTTCCTTTATTTTCAACAAGAAAGCCAAAAAGTGAGTCTAGGAATACTGGCGATTTTCTTGAATATCTCGAATATGGCATCGATGCTGTACATGTGGTGTGAACACAGCACTATTATCTGTGTATCTTAAGCAACACCTTGCACCTAAGTGTAAGTATATAGTAAACATGTATCAAATAAAATAGAGGTGGATGGGTCTGGGGAACTTGCCCATCTTGACCACAGCCCTGTGCAACATTTAATGCTTTCAATTGACATTTGATGGTTATTTTAGTCTACAGTTGAAATCATTCGTTCATTCAACAAGTGTTTCTTGAGTTTGCCAGGCCTCATCTGATCACTAGCCCTGGTGAGGAAACAAACTAAAAAATGGTATTTGAGATGAGATCATGAGCACCCCTGAAGATCTGGGCTTCCTTACAATTCGCAAGCAGGGCACTCCCTGCAGGTCCCCAGCAGAGCCTGTGAGGCCAGCAGAGGGGTCTGTGCCCGGCACAGTGCAGGGTGTCCAGGGGCTGGAGTGGAGGGGACTTCAGCAGTGGCGGGGCTCGCTGTAGGATGCTGCATGGGTCTGTCTTGAAGGTCTCCTCCGGGCGTGTCGGAACCTAAGTAGAGTTCAAATCCTGCCCCCGCCCCTCCATGCCTTGCTCAAGAAGAATATGAGAATGTTTATAAGAACGTGAAAATGTACCTAAGACCAGCAGATGTGACTATAAATCAAAGTTACAAGGGCGTGGCTTCCAGATAATGGAGTTGCTGGTATTTTCCTTCACCAGAAGTGAGAAAGTTCAGATAAATGGATAGACAGATACGTACATAGCAACCACTCAGGTAGAAGGTAATCTGGCAATTTAAAAAGCCATACATAATTTTGTATTAACCCTAAATCTCATTTTGCTTCCACTTGGAAAGATAGTGGAGAAGCAAAAATGTTCCCTTGCTAAGGCGCCAAGCACCCTGTCCGAGTCTTCAGTTTCTGTGCCGGAAGGCAGCTTAAGTTCTCAAAACAGTCATTTCCATATCCACGAGGTGACTTTCTGTGTCTCCACTGGGTGCGACTGCACACCCAACTGAATGGATGCTTTGTGTTATTTTCTTCTTCCTAACTCTGAGAAAGTCTGTGTTCCTCTGATAATGTGATTTTTTTTTTTTTTTTATTAGCGAGCACTGATTTGAATATGCGTTTGCTGTCTAACCCTAACTCTATTTTCCTTGCCATGCGTGGCTAACCTCCACCACTCACGCAGCATGTTTTCTGTCGGCCTCTGTTCTCCTTGCTCCTTTGCTGACCCTGTTCCTTTCTTTCTGGCTGCGTGTCCTGACGGCGGCTGTGTGGGCAGCCCTCGGAGTACAGCGGCCACCTCAACTCCAGCTCCCGCGCCTCCTCCAGGGCCAGCTCGGCCCGGGCCAGCCCTGTGGTAAGTTGGCCTCCTGGCCTTGCTCCTACTCAGCGTCATCCTCCCTCCCGCTTCCCTTTACCCTCCTCTTCCAACGTCTCCAAATTTAGAATATTACTCTGTGGTGATATTATTAGGATTACATTGCTCAACTTTTCAAGGACCATGAAATTGTTAGCAGTGCTTAGAGATGGGGGTCTTAGAGGAGGGAAACTTTACACAAAGGGAGAAAATAATATAGCCATGTGCACGGATGTGTGGTTTTCTTTTTATGATTAAAAATTTGAAGTATTGACTCCTAATGTTTTGCTTGAAGTGTTACCTGTGATCAAACCCAGACAGCGTTTAAGGTAAAGCGTGACCTGTAGATGCCGGGATGCTCCCAGTTCTGCCCCAGTCATTCGTTACCCTGCTGGTTCTCAGATCCTTCGAAATGTGTGGATTTACAGCCCTGCATCCTGTTTGTCACTCAGCATGGCCCAAATTTTGTTTCGGAAAATAGGAGCCCTGTTAGGTCATCTCCAGCTCGTGAAGTCTCATTATTATGTGTTTTACCCTGGGTTGTTGGAATTTTAGATACGGTTTTACCTGATCTGATACTCGAAGGTGACGCTATCACTCTTTTTAAAGGAAGAGTTTGCAGGACAGTTTTGGCCTGGGGGGTGTGGGAATGGAGGAGGGGAGGTGGGCTTGTGGCCAGGGAAGGGGCTCCAGGACAGTTTTGGCCTGGGGGGTGTGGGAATGGAGGAGGGGAGGTGGGCTTGTGGCCAGGGAAGGGGCTTCAGGCTGCACAACCCGACCAGGGTTCCCACCCTCAAGAGCCAGTGGGAAACCTTGGGGAGAAAAAGCAAAGATGGGCAAGGCTTCTCTGTTTGTCTCCACCCATATCGAAATTTCCAGCCTGAGCTGGGTGTGGTGGCTCACACCTGCAATCCCAGTGACATGGGAGGCTGAGGCAGGAGGATTTCTTGAAGCCAGGAGTTGGAGATCAGCTTGGCCAACATAGGACATTCTCCCCATCTCTAAACAGTAATAAGAAAAAAGTTAGCCAGGTGTGGAGGCACGCACCGGTAGTCACAGCTACTCAGGAGGCTGAGGTGGGAGAATCGCTTGAGCCCAGGAGTTCGAGGTTGCAATGAGCTATGATTGCGCCACTGCATTTCAGCCTGGACAACAGAGTGAGACCCTGTCTCTAGAAAACAAAAACAAAAACTTCTCCCAGCCATAGAGCAATTAAAATGTGGCTCTTAAGTGACTTACTGAACACCATACTTCAGCATGCTGACCCCTACAATTTCGTAACGTTCCTAGTAATCAACCAAGAAGTCGCAGCGCTGAGACCTCCGCTTACGCAGATGTACCTTGTTTGGCGGGCTTTTCCTGGTGATTTGTGTTTTAAATTAGATGCAGTATTTTAGAACTGTGAGGTTTCCTACCTCGCACCTGATACCTGCATTCAGGTATCAGCAAATGCAAGTATCAGCTTCTTTGGGGGAAGAAAACCCAGGGTCTCTGGCCACTGACTCTGAGGCTATGTTGCAGAACTGCGCAGCCTCCACGCCACCCACTATTTTCATGACCCCGAGGCCACGGCCCAGGTGCCGTTCATCACTGTGCAGCATGGCTTTCCTGTACTAGAGGAATGTTTCCTCCGTCCAGCCGTGGAGAGCAGGAAAACAGAGTTCAAGAGGGGCGGGCATTACAACAGCAGTGCCTGTTTCTCTGGGGGAGGACTCTCCCCTCTGTATAAGTTGCAGACATCCAATCTTGTCACGCATTTGGCTCTGCCCAGCTGGCCTCACAGGCATTTGAGTTTGTGTTCCACCCCTCCCCATCCCAGAGCCCAGCAGTCAGCAGTGAGAGAAGGCAAATGTGTGCAGGGAGTGCGAGGCAGCAGCTACCGTGCAAACTCCAGGGGCACACCGCCCCCCAGTAAGTCTCTCCCCAGAGTGCATCAGGCAATAACAGGAAGATCCTCAGCTGTTCGTTATGATACGATTTCCCATTTTCAAACCTGATGATGCCGTTACTCAAGTAACCGAAAGTAAATGGTTGTGAACTAAGACATTTCAGATCACAGACTCAGTAAGCCTGGCCAGCCCCCACGGCTGTGTCTTCCTTTAAGTTGGGATCTCTGTATTATCTCATGCTCTATAGTAGAGCAATAAACCTAAGCTAACTTACGTGATCACTTAAAACTACCAGGAAGAAACATTTTCCATAATAAATCTAATGTAGAATTGCTTTGTCTTCTCACACTCACTTTTCAGAAAAGAAAATATATATATTGCCAGGCGCGGTGGCTCACGCCTGTAATCCCAGCACTTTGGGAGGCCGAGGCAGGCGGATCACTTGAGGTCAGGAGTTCGAGACCAGCCTAGCCAACATGGAGAAACCCCGTCTCTACTAAAAATACAAAAATTAGCCAGGCGTAGTGGCGCATGCCCGTAATTCCAGCTACTTGGGAGGCTGAGGCAGGAGACTCACTTGAACACAAGAGGCAGAGGTTGCAGTGAGCCAAGATCACACCACTGCACTCCAGCCTAGGTGACAAGGCAAGGCTCCATCTCAAAAAAAAGGAAAAGCAAAAAAATATATAAGTATTTACAATTGACAGAAGAATGTTGTGGCTTTACTTTCAGTGAATCCCAAACACCCTTAATGCCCTCCATACCCTCCGCCTGGTTCCATTGCCCTCCGTACCTTCTGCCTGGTTCCAGTGAGACATGACAGTTGAATTTTGTTAAGCATTGTCTTTATTCAATCATATGATGAGGTCACAAAATAACAGGGCTCAGTATAGCCACTTAGAGATTCAAATGACGCAAATTTCTTTGTCATATGAAACTGACTGAAGAGATTGAAATGATACAAATTTCTTTGTCATGTGTTTTCTAAATTTGCAGAAAATTTACTCACAGGTATAGTAGATGATCATCAACAGAGAGATGTGGGTTCAGCCTTCCTGAGTGTCCTGGGACCTGATGGGGGTGGGTGATCTTATATCTGCTCTTCCTTCCCTGAATCAATTGCTCAACTAACAAAGGTCAGTTGATTGTGGGGCGGTTGACACGCTTAGGGAACAAAGGTCAGTCCTGCAGTGAGGGACGGGGCTGTCCGCTTCCTCATCCTGGGTGCCTTATGTCGGTTGGGGACCCCACATCTGATGACACCTCCTGTATGTGGTTCTTAGAATGCAGAGGGGTGTCTGTAGAGTGCAGGGCAGTTCCCTAGGGGATGTGGTTATGGTATCCCTTGATTGATCGTGTGGAGGATAGAAGAACGGTGAGTACGGGCGGCATCCCTGGTATCTGAAGAGAGCCTGGGAGACAGAACTAAGCTAGCTCATTTCCATAATTTCTAAAACTCGTGGTCCTCTTATACTGAACCGGCTCCATTTCTGTTTTCCGTCTTGGGACATTAACACCATTGCTGGTATATTTTGGATCTCCTGGGACAACAGAAAGTGCTAGTGGGTGTATTTGGCCTTGTTAATGGGAAGAAGCCAGGAGGGCCTGGATGGGACTCCCTGGTCCTTCTACCTGGGAGGCACGAGCAGCAGGTCTTGGGCAGGGCCTGGAGTAAGCGTGGTGGCAAAGGTGAATGACCCTCCAGTCTGGCCTTCCTTGGGGTCACATGGAGCAGGCAGTGCTCTGAGGCAGGGAGTTTCAGAACCCGGGTTCAAATGTCGCAGCTCTCATTCCTGGTTTGGGACATCTAGCTGGCCATGTAAACTTCTTGTGCCTCCCCTGGAAAGAGGGGTCATGATTCCCTCAAAAAGTAAAAACAAAAAAACAAAGGGAAAAAAAAAAAACACACACACACACACACGGTTACTTTATTTCTCCTTGGCTGGGGTTAGCCAGGGATGGGATACGGTTGTTGTAGCGAGGGCTCATGGGAAATGCTCCCAGGCCGGTGACTTCATCAGGAACATGTATCCAGGGCCAGTATGAGTGAGGACAGAAGACAAGAAAAATGTGAAGTCAGACAGGGTCAGCCCTGTAGGCTCTGTAGGGAGTCCCGCCCTGGGTTTGGGAGACACAGGTGCACAGGTGAGCATGTCACGCCCGTTAGAGGTGAGGGAGGGCTGGTGCCCCCGAGGGGTGGAGGGAGGGCAGTGCTATTAAAGGGCAGTAGTAACCAGAAAGAAGGAAGTGACTGCCTGTCCCACTTCGAGAAAATGAAAATGCTTCAGTGTCCAGAGACCACCACCAGGGTCAGGACCTAAAGTTTTCTCCACCCGCTTGGTCCTCCCAGGGTCCTTGGGAAAGCAGAGAGGGCATCGGCCCCATGCCAAGACAGACATAGAATACTGTTCACCTCATTCTCATCTTCGTCCATGCTGTGGATGAACTGTGTTTTCTTCCTCGCCAGCACGGCCAGGACCTTCTCCTTGAGGAAGTTGTGCTTCACTCATTCACTGAGTGTTTATTGAGCACCTAGAATGTTCCAGAAACAGGGCCGTTTTATGAGAAATGCAGACTTGCCCCCGCCCTCATGGGATGCACAGACAGAGGGCAGATGGAAGCTCATCGGGTGATCACACATGGTGTGAAGCCCAGCAGCGGGGGTGTGAGGGGAGGCAAAGGTGCCTCCAGAGAGCTGGAATCCGGAGGTTTGACGGCCCAGGCTTGGGCCATACCCAAGCAGAGTGACTCCACCTGGTGAAGCCAACAGGTCTGGGTCATCCAGGCCCCAGAATCCCACTGGGAACCTGGCGAAGCCACCACGTTTCTGAAACATCCATCAGTAATGTCCCGAGGGGAGCCCGGGTCGATATCTTCCCTTGTGTACTCAGAGAAAACAGGAGCAATGAACTCAGATCTCTGCCCATTTGAACTAGAAAAACAGCACTATTTTGACTCATGTTTTTTGTTGCACAGAGAGGCAGGGGCAGGGACCAGGTGGAAAAACGGGTCTTGAATTATAAACACCAGAGTTCAAAGATAAGTCATTCAGGCTAAAGTACATATTATTGGATTTATAACCAAAAACTGTCACCCTAATGATGGACTGTGCTATCATTTAAATGTGAAAGAAATTTACCCTTAAAATCAGTGTTTTCTGAGCAGTGTTTGCTATTAGTTTGTGTCTCAAGAGGGACCTCACAAGGATGTTGCTTCGGTGATCCCTTTTTCCACCCAAGTCTGGTGTTGCCTGGCTGGACACTGGGGACAGGTTCTTTTTGTACCTGGGCCCTTGAGTAGGGTCTCTCTGGGTACGTGAACAGGTGCCACATATTCTTTCTCTAGGAAAATGGACAGGCAGCTGGAACATGGAAAACTTGGCATTTTAGCCTCACCAGGCATCGTGTGTACAGGAGTCTAGATAGTAAACTCCTTTAGACACAATGTTAGAAGTTTGGAATTAATAAAATATTTAATGTGCTCCTTGAAGCGTTTGTTTTTGAAAGGAAAATTGACGTAAACTAAACTTCCACAGACGTGTTTTAGAAGTGACTGTTTCCAGATTTTCAGTGATGTCTTTGTATACACTCAGCTGTGACTATAAAATATGACACACATACTTTATAAACCTGTTAGTGTGAAGTTTTCACCCTGACCTGAAATGTTTAGTATCACTCAGAATACGCGAGTCACGAAGCTAACAGGCTGCAATGTGTGCGGCGCTGCTGCCCTTCCCGTGCAGGAGGCCACTGTCTGCAGGGTCTGGTGCTTTCCCGTCCTGGGCTAGGGTGGGTGAGCAGAGCAGCTTGGACCGCCTGCAGCCACCGTGTCCTCTGGACCCTTCTCTGCACCATGCCCACCTCCTCCAGGTCCCCACACCATGCCGTGCAGTGGCTGTGACAGTGTTTAAAATCCTGTCCTGTCTTAGATTTCTTAGTCATTTTAGGGAGGAGGTGCTGTGCTTTATGTCAAGATGAAACACAACACCTGATTCCTTACCTGGCTCTGCTGGGGCTTAGGAAAGTGGGCTCGTTAAGGTGGGCTCCGCTGCCTGCAGCTTCTGTCCGGGCCTGGCCCCTGCAGCTGCGACACACCACCATCTGGTGGACGCGAGTGGGGCTGCGTGGCTTTCCACGGGGCTGAACAGTCTTCCTGTGTTTCGGGAAAGCTGACAAATTCCTTTTTCATTCGGAAGACACACAAAATGAAATTTACTCTACTGTGTAAAACAGAGATAGGTTAAACGGTTCATTGCCATCGTCTTTCATCAAGAGCTTAATTTTTAATTTTTCTCTGCATGGTCTCTACTTAAAAATATGCCCAGATTTTATTTTGAGTCCGTCACGTTCTTCAGAGCAAGGACTTTTTTAAAATGATAGAAACAGCAAACTATGGTTTTTGGGGTTTTTCCCCTTATTTGATACTTTACAAATTGTAAAAACAATAGATGTAGACAGTTTTCATTAAAACCATGCAGAACAAAGATGTGTTAAAGCCGTGTCCTCCCAAAATCAAAGTGTACGGACCCCCTGTTTGTTCTTTCTCAGCTTTCTTGCAAGAAATACCAGAAAGAAAAAAAGACTTGGGTAGGCCCTTCTTTTACGGGCACAGATATCTTTGTAGGTGAACGAATGCGCTCCTTGAGCTTCGTTTATTTCTCCACAATATTTATCCATTGCTGACCAGCAGCCAGAAACACTCGTTTTACACCGCGGAGAAAAATGCCGCAGGCTTTTCAGTGGTAACTTGGCAGCCTATTAAACTGGACTTTCCTATCCCACCAAGAGTTAAGCTAGCCTCTTTATTTTCATCTTATTAATATGTGTTCTGCAAACTCACTTATTCTAAGGAATAAAGGCTTTGGGCCCAGGAGATTTAATGAATTTATTCTCCAGGAAACTAAGTGCTAGATAGTTCACATTTCCTTGTTATTTGAAATTTTATTTATTTTATTTTATTTGTTATTTTTTTTTTTGAGACAGTGTTACACTCTGTCGCCCAGGCTGGATTGCAGTGGCATGATCTCAGCTCACTGCAACCTCCGCCTCCTGGGTTCAAGAGATTCTCCTGCCTCAGCCTCCTGAGTAGCTGGGATGACAGGCACATGTCACCACACCCAGCTAATTTTTGTAATTTTAGTAGAGGTGGGGTTTCGCCATGTTGGCCACCTTGGTCTCCAACTCCTGACCTCAAGTGATCTGCCCGCCTCAGCCTCCCAAAGTACTGGGATTACATACATGAGCCACTGCGCCTGGCCTTGAAATTTTGATTTGAAAAACATTTCGGGAATATTTGTATTCCCATGTGAAGAGAAGAACCACACTTGAATTGCTCCAGTCATCCTCACACCTCCGAACATGGCTGCAGGGCTTCTGGGGCTCTGCTGGATGAGATGGTGCCCATCTGATCGGAGTCTGCCTTGGTGCCCATCTAGTCAGAGTCTGCCTTGGTGCCCATCTGATCGGAGTCTGCCTTGTACCTGTCTGATCAGAGTCTGCCTTGTACCCATCTGATCAGAGTCTGCCTTGTACCCATCTGATCAGAGTCTGCCTTGGTACCCGCCTGATCAGAGTCTGCCTTGGTACCCATCTGATCAGAGTCTGCCTTGGTACCCATCTGATCAGAGTCTGCCTTGGTACCCGTCTGATCAGAGTCTGTCTTGTACCCATCTGATCAGAGTCTGCCTTGGTACTCATCTGTTCGGAGTTTCCCTTGGTGCCCATCTGATCAGAGTCTACCTTGGTGCCTCCAAGTACACAGTTAGGCTGATGTGGCATGCACATCTGAAAAAATAACTCTAGATGTGCATTTTGACACGTCAGCAAATGCAGGTGGTGTGGGCCACAGCTGGAGAGCGCCGTCTTCACTGCAGTATATATAGCTGGGCCGCACCCAGCGTGAGAATGGATATCAGGGAGGAGAGCTGTAAGCCCCTGGGATTGTGGACAGCTCCCATGAACACATGGTCTTAAACAGGGCCTTGGGTGGGTCCTTAGCAGCTGTGGCTAAGTGGGCAGAGGGACCACCCCACCACCACCCTGCCCAAAGGGCTTATTTAGCAAAGAGGGGAGAGAGGCCAGCCTGCCCCTGGCTGCATCCTACTGGCCTGAAAGATGTGGCCTCTCTGCCCCCATTTCCACTCCTGCTCTTGGGACACAGGAGACTGGTTCAATGAGAGTAGAAAGTTTATTTTTGAAGACCCGGGTGTAGGGTGGGTGGGTGAGACCGTGTGATGGCTTTGGGAGCCAGGCCGCAGGGCTTAGCTTGGATCTGTTGAGTAGGAGACCCTTGAACATGGCTACCCTGAGCTAAGCTCTGGTCTTCGATTTTGCTTTCTTTTGGATTAACCGAGTATTTTGTGGGATTCCATTTGATCCCTTAACTGGCTGACCAGCTGTGACTCCTGGTTATGTTGTTTTAGTGCTGCTCCAGGTGTCCTTGGAGAAGTTGAAGGTACAAGGAGTTTGCAGGAGGGAAGGTGGCAGTTAGTGAGCCTTCCTGGTGGGGCCAGATGGTGAGGGCAGGGGCATCTGGTCCAGCGTGGACTCGGGCCATAGATGGAAAGTGGTCATTTGGAGGTCACCATCTCTCTGGCACCCTGACCATAGCACCTGCACGCCTGTACTGAGCTGCTGGTCCCCGGCACCAGCGTCTGTGCAGATCAAGTGTTGGTGAGCCGTGGCCTTGGCAGCTCTCCATCAGGATTTCTCAAGCTTCATTCTGAATTATCTCTGTGTGAGCTCACAAGGGTGACTGCAGAGTCCCAGGTCACCGCTCAGATCTGCTGAATCAAGCCTATGGTCTGCAGTTGCCGGGCATGTCTTTGGCTGATTTTCTGACAACCAAAGTGAAAAAGTTCTGAGCTACAGGAAGCTGGGTTGAAGACATGATGGGGGAAACCATGATTAGTTGACAGCTTTTCCCAGAGAGTTTGGAGACAAACTCAATCTTGGTAACCTTCCCAGTGGGTTTATGTTAAGAACATTCAATGTGGAAAAAAAAAAAAAAAAGCAGCACTCCAGGTAGTTAATATTTGTTTAAACAACGCTTCCCCACCCTGAGCCCCACAAAAAAAAAAAAAAAAAGAAAGAAAGAAAGAAAGAAAGAAAGAGAAACAAATAAGCCTGTCTTTTGTTGGGTCCTGAGCCAAGAAAGAAGTAACCCCACTACCAGCCTCTGCCTCTTGTCCTGAGACATCCTCATGGTGCAGGGCCATCTCCAGGGTCCGTTCCTCATGTGCACCCCCTCTTGTAGTTCCACAGCCTGCTGTGGGTCCCAGTGAGACTCCTACCTGAGGACAGGAGAAGAGGGTCCTCAGGGACGTCCAAATGAGGACAGGAGAAGAAGGGGCCTCACAGACGTCCAAGTAGGAGAAGTGGGAAAAGCCAAATTTGGAGGATCCCACTTTTCTGCTTCTAAATTACGAAGGAAGCGAATGTTTTGTTTTTGGGTGTGTGTGGGTTTTGGTTTTTTTTTTTTATCATTCTTAGCCCCTATCTTCATGTTATCCATTTAACGCTTTTAAAGTATTTAATATGTTGTCCATTTTCCTCTACAGGTAGAAGACAGACCAGAAAAAGATTTTACTGAGAAGGTAAGGAATCGTTCATAAACCTAGAGGGTCCCGAAAGTTGTGGATGAAATTGATAAGAAAATATGTTGCATGGTCTTTTTAATAAAGATGTTCTCCAGTGAGGGAATGGACTAGAAAGCGGCCCACCTAACCTGGCATCACCTCCCTGTAGGTAGGCCACCGGGAGTCCTGTCCAGTGTGCGTTAGACCCTGCAGAGCAGGGAGGCGTTTATAATGGGCCCCACCGTGGAGTTTAGGGTTAATCCAGCTGACCACAGAGCATCCAGGAGGTGCCTGGAAACGATCCTCTCCTTATAGCTTAGCATAAGTCCATGAAGAGCTTCCAATTTAGAAACGGAATTAAAGTAACAGTCCTGTGATGTTAGATTTACATGCAGTTTTGGTTTTGTCTAAAATCGCATCTGGGTTAGTCCGTTCTCACACTGCCATAAAGAACTTTCCTAAGACTGGGTAATTGACAAAGAAAAGAGCTTTAATTGACTCCCAGTTCCGCATGGCTGGGGAGACCTCAGGAAACTTACAATCATGGTGAAAAGAGAAGCAGGCACCTTCTTCACAAGGCCACAGGAGAGAGAACATTTGCAGGAGGAACTGTCGAACACTTACAAAACCATCAGATCTCCTGAGAGCCCACTCACTATCGTGAGAACAGCATGGGGGAAACTGCCCCCGTGATCCAGTCACCTCCCACCAGGTCCCTCCCTCGCCCTGTGGAGATTATGGGGATTGTAACTCCAGATGAGATTTGGGTGGGGACACCCATATCAGCATCTGATCCTCTCAACGTTCCAGGGGTCTCGTAACATGCCAGGCCTGTCTGCAGCCACGCTGGCCTCTCTGGGTGGGACTTCCTCTCGGAGAGGCAGCGGAGACACCTCCATCTCCATCGACACGGAGGCGTCCATCAGGGAAATCAAGGTGAGATGCTCTCTTCTTACTCACGACTTGAGAGAACCTTTTGTAAAAATCAGTCTTTAGATTAAAAAAAAAAAAAAAACTTAATTCATAAAGTTCTGGATCTTTCTTCTTGGTCCTATCTCCCTCACCTCCCCTAAAATATGATGTTCTCCTAACATCAAGACCCAGCTCACGTAGTGTCTCCTGCAGGAATCTGATCCTACTCACTGACCCCCCCAGCAGGGCAGACTGTGTGCCGGCCCCCTGCGCCTCTCAGCACCCAGGGCATACCTTAGTGAGAGCACTAGGCACGTTGTGTTGATGCGCTTGGTCGTCTCTGTGTGCTTGGTCGTCTCTGTGTGCTTTGTCGTCTCTGTGTGCTTGGTCTGCGTAGACATTCAGTCCACACGTTTGGACACCAGACGGCTTTACCTACTTTCACACAACCTTCCCCACTAAGTATGTTCCCCTTCGGCCTAGAACATGCCCTTTCCTTTCTCTTTGTAATATGCCTTTAGTAGACCTCATCTTCGTATTTTAATGATTTCTTTTCTCCCGCTGTAGTGTAGGTATTATTCTCTGCTCTATCGTCAGCACCCAGGACAGTGCCAGGCGTTTGGTAGCATTCCATGTGTTAGAGAGAAACACAGTGCTATTTGTTAAAATAACTAGGGTCAGTGCATCTGAAAACCTGAAGACTGGAAGGGAAGGTGAGGTGACTAGACCTGTGTCCTCCAGGGAGCAGAACCAAGACAGAAGCAGCTGAAAGGAGCCAGAATTGACTCTGTTTCTGAATTTTCTAGTGCTTTAAACTAAGTTTAAAAGAGAAGCAGCTCCCACTGGGGATGTCTGAGCAGCTGCATGGCCATTTGCCAGGGAGGACAGATAGGGATTTAAGCATCCACCAGAGGTTGGCCGGGGTCACCTTGAAGGTGCTTCCAACACCTATGTTTTATAAGTTTACAAAACCAGAAGAGCCGTTTCCCATATGCCACCCCTGGGCCACCTGCAGCTCCTCATTGCTTTCCATTTTTTTCCTTTTTTTTTTCTTTTCTTTTTTTTTTTTTTTTTTTTTTTTTTTTTTTTGAGACAGAGTTTCGCTGTTGTCGTCTAGGCTGGAGTACAGTGGCACACTCTTGGCTGACTGCAACCTCCACTTCCTGGGTTCAAGCGATTCTCCAGCCTCAGCCTCCTGAGTAGCTGGGATTACAGGCGCCTGCCACCATACCCGGCTAATTTTTGTATTTTTAGTGGAGATGGGGTTTCGCCATGTTAGCCAGGCTGGTCTTGAACTCCTGACCTCAGGTGATCCACCCACCTCAACCTCCCAAAGTGCTGGGATTCCAGGCGTGAGCCACTGTGCCTGGCCTGTTGTTTCCCTTTCTACAGCAGACTTGGTGGCAGTCCTGATGTTTCCCTGCCCTTAGGTTGTGCGTGCCGTTCATTTGTTCAGGTACTTACTGAGAGGCTGGCTCATGCCAGGTGCTGTTCCAGGCACCAATAATTTGGCAAAGTAGAGACTTGGAGCTCCATAAATGCAGGGGAAAAGTGTTGCTGATTTCTGCCTCTAGCATCTCACTGTATCTTGCAGAGTAGGAACTCCAAGTGCTTGAATGAATTACTAAATAGGAGTTGAAATAACCTGTACCATTTTCAGAAGCTCTATTTTGCCTGTTTTTTAAACTGTGTAAAATCATATGAGATACACCAGGATTGCATAAAATCATGTAAAAATATCATGTGGGATACACCTGAACTTTAATCTTTAAATATTGAAGTTTATTTTCCTTTAACACTTAATAAAAAAGAAAATTGGGTGCTCAGACTACCCAAGTAGAAAGTACCCTGAAGTATGAAAGATGTAGGGAGTCACCTGTTTTCCCTTGACATCATCTGCCTTTTCTGCCATTTCCCCCAGGAACTCAACGAGTTAAAGGACCAGATTCAGGATGTAGAAGGCAAATACATGCAGGGGTTGAAAGAGATGAAGGTACCAATTCACAGAAGTGTGGTCTCACCGTATTAACCCAACTTCACTTAAAAAAAACAAAATCCTAAAGAAGAAATTCAAAGTGCATGCTTACTGTAAAGAGGCTCCAGGCTGTAGAACTCACAATGGCAGGAATGCCGGCATGGGTGTACACTCACCATTTTCCCAAATGCATTGTTTGAACCAAGACTTGAAAACGTAACTCCCCAGTAGAAAAGGTTACTAACATACTCCCTGACGCATGTCTTGTACTCACCATCCTTCTCTAAGGCTTCAAACCAGTTTCTTATTTCCCATAGGCGTGTACCAGACACTTGAAGAAGGTTTGGTTTTCTTCACTTTTTGTAGTAGATGTATACAAAAATGCTTAGGTTGATTTGCTTCTCAAAATATCTGATGTCTACTAATAAGGCCATCCTTACATGCCACACTTTTGAAATATCCCAGTTATTTGTGTCCTGTAAAATGCTGCTAATTGAAGTAAAGACTGACTGTGGCATTGGCTTTCTTGGAGCATGTGCACACTGCTTTTAGAGTGTGCAGTGACTTCATTGCACCAGCCAGGAGATGTGGTTGCCCTGTTCCTTGACAGTAAGGTGAGCACTCAGTGACTGTCTTCATTAGGCGCAGATTGTGGATCTGGAAGTAGGTGGCAAATCTGTTACTCCCTTTTCAGCCCCCTAGAAAGTACCTGAGAGATCGTCTGAATTTAATATCAAAGGGCACCAGACAGAGGAGGTGACATCAGTCATGACTAATTCATTATCTTCATATCTGTCACCTTTCCTGAAAGGGGGAAAAATAAGACTCTGGCTTTCAATTCATGCGAAAAAGGGAGCCCCTTGGCCAGGCGCAGGGGCTCACGCCTGTAATTCCACACTTTGGGAGGCCGAGGCGGGTGCATCACCTGAGGTCAGGAGTTTGAGACCAGCCTGGCCAATATGGCAAAACCCCGTTTCTACTAAAAATATAAAAATTAGCTGGGTGTGGTGGCACACACCTGTAATCCCAGCTACTTGGGAGGCTGAGTCAGGAGAATCACTTGAACCCGGGAGGTGGAGGCTGCAGTGAGCCGAGATTGTGCCACTGCACTCCAGCCTGGGTGACAGAGTGAGACACTGTCTCAAAAAAAAAAAAAAATTAAAGCTGGTGGGGAGCCACTGAAGCAACCAGAGACCCACTGGTCCCACCTGAAACAGCTGTCCTGGTGTGGAGGTGCAGAGCTAGACCAGCACTGGTCCCTCCAGCCCCCTCGTAGCCTCTGCTGCACCTGAACAGGCAGCTCCTGCCTCTGCCTTTAGCTCTGCATGTATGCGCCCTGACGGTTCTGCTCTGTCTGTTCTGGAATCGCCTTAGCCTCCTCATGTTGGGGACCTGCAAGGGTGTGAGGCAAGTGAGGGCATTATGATGCATATTTTACAGGCCTCTTTCTCTGGACCGTCCTTCAAAGGGAATGACCTTTGTCTTTCCAGGACCTGCCCAGTGAGATCTGCATGCCATTTTCCTATGGGTCAAAAATCTGAAATCACTACTGCTCCTTTCCTGATTCATAAGCCAGAGTAGGGCTGGTTGGCGGTCACTGTGGCTTGTGGCCCTGAGTAATTACCTCAGCCATCACACACTGGCTCTTTCACAGGGGCTGGTCACACGCCTCTAGTGATTCTTCAGAAATCTGTTGAACAGCCTGACATCCAGCCCTAAGACACCATGCTGGGAGGATTCCCCAGCTACTGAGTGGAGCCAGAGACTCTACTGCCTCTGTGACAATATCCCTTTCCATACTGGTGTCTCGTTTGTTCTAATGAGTGTGTACATTGCTTTTACTAGCGAATTTTCTGAGCAATGAGAATTTGACCAAATTGAAAAGGGGAATTTCCGTGCATTTGGAGTTGCCATGTGTTTCTTCCTCTGATCCATTTGCTCTAAGAAATATAGTCTAAGTTTAGGACTGAGGGTTTTTTTTAACAGAATACTGAATGATTCTTTGTTTTGATTTTTTTATTGCAATTTCAAAAATATGACCTGCTTTCCACAGGACTCTCTAGCAGAAGTTGAAGAGAAATACAAGAAGGCTATGGTTTCCAATGCTCAGCTAGACAATGAAAAGACAAACTTCATGTACCAGGTTGATACCCTAAAAGATATGTTGCTGGAGCTTGAAGAACAGCTGGCTGAATCTAGGCGGCAGTACGAAGAGAAAAACAAAGTAAGCATTAGTATGATGCAGAATATTAGGATAGGCTGGATGCAGTGGCCCAGGCCTGTAATCCCAGTACTTTGGGAGGCCAAGGTGGGAGGATTACTTGAGCCCAGGAGTTCGAGACCAGCCTGGGCGACATGGCGAGACATCATTTCTAAAAAAATTAAAACAATTAGCCAGGTGGCACATGCCTGTAGTCCCAGCTACTTGGGAGGCTGAGGTGGGAGGATCACTTGAGTCTGGAAGGTTGAGGCTGTGATGAGCTGTGTTGACACCACTGCACTCCAGCTTGGGCAACAGAGAAGACCCTGTCTCAAAAAAAAAAAAAAAGGAGTGGTGGGGGGTGTGTGTGTGTGTGTGTTTATATGTATGTGTGGATATATCGTGTGTGTGTGTGTATGTATATATAATGTATAATTTACATTATGTATTTTTGTATTTTTAAACAATGGCTCTCCAGTTATCCAGGAAATCCAAACATCTGAGAATAAATGTACCATACTCTTTGCCAAGTGACTTGAAATATTGATACGTATAATTTCAACATGTAAACTAGAGACAGTTTTTCTAGGAGAACATATAAGCTAAAATCAAACTGTGAAAAAACATACCTATGAAAGAGCCACCATGCTCAAATAAGGTGTGATCAGATGCCTCAGGATTTTCCTGTTAATATATATTTTCTGATTTTTATTTTATTCTCTCTTAACACCATAGAGAAATAGTTATGAGTATCAAAGATTTTAAGAAAATTATATTATTTCCTGCTGATTGGGAAAAGACACAGTTACTCCACTGAAGAATTAAATATATCATCAAGCTCAGAGAAAGACAGTCTTATTTGAGCTTTCAGTAAGAACCACTGGAACTAGTTTGTTGATAGCTGATATCAGATATAATTTCTAGCGTGAGTCTCAAGCATGAGTCACGTGTTAAGATAAGTAATGACAGCAGACTGATTCCATGAAGGCTGGGCTCGGATGTTCTTTAGATAGAAAGCAAGGAATACTTTTTTCATGTTTTTAGGAATTGTCCAATTTTTCGGAGATTCTGAGAGAAACAGAAAATGTAATGTGTGGGTGTTGTTGGTGTTGTTTTTAACTGGCTGATATCCTCTAAATCCGAAGGGTTAAAACCGAGGTACCCTTGATAACCCTCAGGCCTGCTTCTTTGACTGCCATAGAATTGAGTTGGAAGCTGAAGATTTTATCCCAGAGTTCCTGATAGCTGAACTCTGAAAGAGGGGAGAAGCTTTTCACAAGACTGATGTCATGTGGGAACAGAGGAGTGGAGAGCACATCCCAACCCGCCTCGGGTGGGGGCCTGTAATGCATTTGCACTCCTCCTGCAACGCTGTCGTTAGGCATCATTCAGTGGACTGAGAACTCTCGAGTCTCACTCCAGAGAAGTTGGATGGTGCTAGAATGCTGTCCCGAGATGGACACAGGGGCTATGCAAAGCCCCACAGGAGGGCACCAGCCACCCCCAAGCTAAAGGAAGTGGGTGAACAGAACTGCTAGGGTGAGCAGAAGCTCAGGCCAGATCCCATCTCAGATCACCCGCCTGACAGGGAAGGGGCATCCTACAGGCCTATAAGCTTTCAGCAAAGTGGGTTGGGTCCCAGGCCATCACCAGGGATGGCGCTGCTGTGACTGGGCAGGAAAACAGCAGAGCCGAGCTGCCAGCTTCCTGGGCTGAGCCTCGGGAGGGGAGGCGGGGCCTGAGGAGCAGCTAGGTTTTGCAGGCTCTTCACTTGCTCCCCCAAACTCTCCTGTTTTGTCCCTTAAGGGGCAGCCCCCCGAAGCACAGAGCTGGCCACCAGATGTTCATGAGAGATGCTTAAGTAGGTCATATTTATCTCCTTTTTATCCCAAAGAGTCTTCCTTGTCATATTTCAGCAGGGGCCATTTTATGGTAAGTCCTTGCAGTGCTGTGGAAGGCATCAGGCTCCCTGGGGGGGCCCTTCCTTGGCTCTTGCTTCACTGTAGATAAGAAATCAGGAAACCCCTGTTGATTGTATCATCTCATCAGGTTAATTTGACAGTAAGTCATCATACATCATCTGTAAAGTCCAGAGGAATCTGTTCGTGTTGTTTCAAAGGCCGTGAAGTCCAGGCGCAGTGGCTCATGTCTGTAATCCCAACAGTTTGGGAAGCTGGGGCAGGTGGATCGCTTGAGGTCAGGAGTTTGAGACCAGTTTGACCAACATGGTGAAACCCTGTCTCTACCAAAAATACAAAAATTAGCCAGGCCTGGGGGCGGGCGCCTGTAATCTCAGCTACTTGGGAGGCTGAGGCAGGAAAATCACTTGAACAACCTGGGAGGTGGAGCTTGCAGTGAGCTGAGATCGCAACACTGCACTCCAGCCTGGGTGACAGAGTGAGACTCCGTCTCAAAATATATATATAAATAAAAAACCAAATAAAAGACCTTGAAGATTGTGATGACCTAGGAGCAGGTGATTTGTTCCAGAGAAACTGTCAATCGTGAGAACCTGAACTGGCATGCCAGAAACATGGGATTCCACTGCTTCAGTGCTGTTTTTCTCCTTTACAGGAATTTGAAAGGGAAAAACACGCCCACAGTATACTGCAATTTCAGTTTGCGGAAGTCAAGGAGGCCCTGAAGCAAAGAGAGGAAATGCTCGAGGTAGGTAGCATTCTCCTGCTTTTCTTTTCCTTTTTTCCCTTTGGAGCATTTTGTCAGACCATGACTACCTTAGCTTAGGCTGCAGTAATGAAATACCATACACAGCATGGCTTAAACAACAGAAATTAATTTTCTCACAATTCTGGAGGCTGGGAGTCCAAGATCAAGGTTGGGTTCAGGTGAGGCCTCTCTTCCTGGCCTGCAGACAGCCACCTTCTTGCTGTATCCTTCCTCAAATGGTGGAGAAAAAGCAATCTCTCTGATGTCTCTTCATATAAGGACACTAATGCTATTTGATCAGGACCCCACTCTTATGACCTCATTTAACCTTAATTACTTCTTAAAGACCCTATCTCCAAATACAGCCACATTGGGCATTAGGGCTTCAACAGATGAATTTAGAGGGACACCATTCATTCATGGCAATTACTAAAGTTTTCAGTTTTCTTAAAACTGAGAGTTTAGGCTAACTCTCCATTCCTAGATTTACAAAACAGTCCCTCTCGTTGGTGGACATTCCTGTTCTTTGGTGATCTGGTGTTTGTTTTCGGAGGTGTGGTGTACAGAATAATGGTCCCCCAAAGTCGCCCACATCCAAATCCCTGGAAATTGTAAATATGATACCTTACATGGTTCAAGGGCCCCTGCAGTTGTGATTAGAGACCTTGAGAGAAGGGATTATCCTGGATTATTTGATGGAACAAGGGTCCTTCTAAGAGGAAGGCAAGTCAAAGGCAGAAGTAGAGGATGTGACACAGGAAGCTGAGGTTGGAGTGATGCAAGAAAGGGGCCATGAGCCAAGGACAGTAACTCAGTCTTAGAAGCTGAAAAAGGCAGGGAAACAGATTCTCACTAGAGCCTCTAGAAAGGCTTGATTTTTAGCTCATAAGACTCATTTTGGATTTCTGACCTCTAGAATTACAAGAGAATAAATTTGTGTTTTAAGCTGCTGAATTTATGGTGATTCATTACAATGGCAATAAGAAACTAATACAGGGTTGGTTTTTAATTTTTTTGACTTATTCTTTAACTGCTGCCCTGAAGTGAGAATTTCACCCAAAGCAGGTTTTCTTCCTGCACTTGAAGCCAGGAGTAGGACAAGGAGAAAAATCTTAGAATGCCGACGATGAATTCAGGGTTGTTGAGGTAAAAGGGTGCTTGTGGCCTCACTCACTGTCCCAGCTCTCAGGTTATCTCTTGGGCTGGGGTTTTTCTTCCTCTTTAACCCTTTATCTGCTTTCTATCTGTTCCTTTCCTCAGGAAATCCGACAGCTACAGCAGAAACAGGCGAGTTCTATCAGGGAGATTTCTGATCTTCAGGAAACAATAGAGTGGAAAGACAAAAAGATAGGGGTAGGATTCTCAAGTCTTGAAAATCTACTCGAATGGGCAGCCTGCTTAGCAAATAGAGTTTTTTTGCTTAGCAAATAGAGTTTTTTCAGAGTCTTTAGTTTGCAAAACCGCTTGTCTGAGTATGCATGCAACTCCCACATGACACAAAGTTGTATTAATTGATTTAATTTTATTACGTAGTGAATACACTAATGTATCCAAATTGATATGAACTTGGAATGTGACATGGTCCGTCCACGGAGGGTCTTGTGAATGCGTAGCCATGCTGTCTGCCTGCCCCGTGGGTGGGCCGGGCCAGTGGTTGTTGAAACACCTGGAATGAGGAGGGCGCTCTGGGGAGGTCTGATGTGTGCAAGGCCAGACTTCTTGGGATTAACTGCCTGGTGGTGCTTTGAGAAAAAAATCTAAGCACCACCTGGCAGATATCCCCACCTTGAAATCTTCCCCAGGGAAGGCCTCCACATACCCTTCTCCCTGCACAAGAAGAGAAGAGGCAGTTCTACACTTAGAATTGAAGAATAGGGGGAACAGAACCCCACAAAGTAACTGTTGTGATTCATAATGACAAATGGTTTCCCCAAAATAGTGATTCATACACCCAGCTCTGATAAAGACGTCGAGATACTTGTACAAACTGTCGGCACATGGACTCAACAAGCCACACCGTGTTTCCACTGTCGTGCTCATCAGCACTTAGGATTGTGTGTATGTGTGTGCACACATGCACACTTTAGGACCACTTTGTTTATCTGAGTCGATGGATACCAAGAATCAATGTGTAAAAATAGTCTAAATGGCTGCAACAGCTGTTCTGGGAGGTGCTTAAGCAATCCTTTTTCTTTATTGATCCCTCATTCAAGTGGAGACTTTGCTTAACTCTAACGCAGCTGTGAACACGCAGACAACGCTAGAAAGTGATGCAAATATAGTAACCTCTGGGACCCCGTGCTGTGTTTGTGTGCTTCAGAATGCGCATGTCTTTCATGGAGTATGAACAGTAACATTTTTTGGATTATATATACTAAGTGAAAAGCTTAATACTTGGATTTTGTTAGTATCTTTAGGCAGAGTCTCTTTAACGTCTAGAGTCCACTAGTGTTTTAGATGGTAGAAGCCTCCTTCTGGTTCCCGCTTCTGAAGTAACTTGCTCGTCTCTGCAAATCTTCTTTCTCTTGGCTCTGCTGCACACTCAGGCGTTAGAGAGGCAGAAAGAGTTCTTTGATTCCGTAAGGAGTGAACGGGATGATCTTAGAGAAGAAGTAGTCATGCTGAAAGAGGAATTAAAGGTATGAAGCCAAAGTACAGTTTTATAAAAAAAAAATCCAAGTGACAACAGCAAATTTTGGGATTCTGTGAATATGTGTGTACATAATTAATTTTATGTCATTGAGCTTAGTTCTGTTAATAATTCATATCTTGGGTTAACTGACACCGATGAGATGTAAAATAAATGTAGATTCAGTGGGTGGTGCCCAAGGTCTTTTGATGTTAATAAACATAGCTGATCTTGAACGCAAGAATTTTTTGATATATTATCTAAATTTTTCTCATACTCATTAGTAAATTCTCCAGGATATTACTCAGACTTAGAGAATTAATTTGCCTCTTTATATTAAAACCCCCAATTTAAGGACTTCTCTAGATGAACAGTGACTTGGGTAAGTGGTTTGAGCAAGGATCCCGCTAATTAGACTTTGAGACCTACTAACTAGATTACAGGTGGAAGAAGGTTCCCTGTCCTTTGTGGGCCATGCTAAGGCGTCTTCATGGGCTGCTTGACACAGGTGAAGTGCCAATGACAGCACTCTGGGTGGGGGTTTCCTGAACTGTCACCATCTGCTGCTTGGCCTCCAGGGTCAAAGCCAGAGCAGTGAGCCAGCCAGGTACAGGCTTAGAGCTAAGATTCGTAATTCTGCTCCTCAAAGAGGCGATCAGTACAGGGGAGTTCCTCACACACAAGGGAGAGAGACGCGGGCGGCAGGAGGGCGTGGGTGAGTGATGTCTGCAGTTGCGAAGTGCCGCTGTTTTCAGTGAATTCTGTTTCTTTTGAATATACTGAACGTTCTAGCCACCTCTTAATTCCTTCTTTAACGTAAGTTTCATATACGCCTTTCAGAACATGTATATATTTCTTTCTTTATCTGGCTCTTCTTTTTAAAGAATGCAACCAGGGTTTTAAAATGAAAGGTTGCATGACAGTGACTTGCTTACCGCTCCACTTCGCTTGGGGGCAGCCCACAGGCCACTACCTGTAGTTGAAAAGGATGCCTGGTGGAAGTAGCTTGTCACCAGCAAATGAAGGCATGGATTGGAACATCTGAGAAAGAAGTAGCCTTTAGAGGACGATATCCCAGATTTGTGTGTGTTGACCGAATATTTACGAGTGCTGCGCCCTGGCAGTTCTCTGTCTCTGTGGAGTTACCCTGTACTTCAGGAAAAAATGGTTTTCTTTTCTTTTTTGTTAGTTGTATTAAAGCAGAGTTTAACCTAATATCACTGAGTAAATATTACGATGAGCCTATTTTTGTTCCCAGAAACACGGAATAATCCTAAATTCAGAAATAGCTACCAATGGAGAGACTTCCGACACTCTCAATAATGTTGGATACCAAGGTCCTACCAAGATGACGAAAGAAGAGTTAAATGCCCTCAAGTCGACAGGGGATGGGACCCTAGGTAAGTATTTGCTTTCCTTCGGCTTCTTCCGCCTTTCCACTCAGCATTGGTTCACCCTCCATGCGCTGTTGGGGTTGAAGCCACTGTCACTGCTGGGTTAACAGTCACCGGCATGCCATTTGTTTCATCACTTCATGGTAATTTCCTTACCACCAGTGTGGTCATCCACGTGTTGTCTGGCATGCATCTCTGTGTAGTGCACCATCAGTGGCTCAAGTATATCTTTTCTTTTGCTGCTCAAAGCTACCAAGCAAGACTGTGAAGGCAAGGAAAGTAGTCTCAAAATTAAGTAACAATGTGGAGAGTACTATTTGGTTTTCCTCAGACACATATATATCTGTACATATAAAGTGTGGCTTTTTAAACTGATTCTGTGACAGAATTATCAAAAGATCAGAATAGTCGAGGCTGTCAAGTCAGTAAGTTGGCCATATTTGCAAGCCAACCTCGACATCCTGGAAAGCATTGAGCGTTTTGAGGGCACGGGGTGCCTGTGGACAGCAGGTCCATCTGTGTTGCCATTTTCAAGCCACGCTCGAGGCGGGCGGGCGGCCGTGGTAGGGGTGTAGCCGTGCTGAGAGTCTGAGTATGCCCACTTTGTCAGAGGAGATCCTCCTTTGTATGCCACGTGTTTGCTTCTGAAAGAATATAAAACTGGGGAATCCAGTAGATTAGAGGAGTATCTTATACCATTTTCAATGACCTGATTTGTCATAATTTGTCATAAGAGTTGGCTTTGGGAGGAACCTTCAGATTCTGGCGTGCAACCTGAAGTTGCAGCACGCAAGTGAGGCCTCATCTGTCACTGGTCACCCTCTGCGTGCCAGTGTTTCACAAGGAGGCTGGAATAAGGTCAGGGTCCATGACTTTTCGTTTTAATTCAGAAACTTTCATCTTACTTCTTTTTATTTATGGAAACGTAGACACCTCCAGGCCCCATCTTCTCAGGACTTGTATTCCAGGGAGATACCTCATTCATTATCTTTATGACTATTAAAGAAACACAGCTCTTTTCAATTGTGTAAAAAAGTTGTGGCCAAGTGCAGTGGCTCACACTTCTAATCTCAATGCTGCGGGTGCCAAGACTGGAGGATCATTTGAGACCAGGAATTCCAGGCCAGCCTGGCAACATAGCAAGATTCCATCTCTAGATATGTATATAATATCTGTATGCTATTGTTGAAAAAAGATAAATAAATTAATTTCCATCATACCTTTATATGAGCTACCGAAACAGCTAGGAATTTGATTATGCTGCTGTTACTAAATCTTTGATAACCATTGTGAGATGTTTAAAGAACCAGAAATGTCAGTTTTGAAAGTGGCCTTCAAATGACTTTTGATCACACATTCCTTCGGTAAATAATTGTAGGAACTTTCCAATATATATGTTTATTTTAAATCTATATATGTATACTATTTCATCAGTATAAAATGTACATTATAAAGCATATAAAAACATGCAAAGAAGTTTTAGAGTAAAACTCTAAATAGAATTCCTAATATTTCCTCCATTTTCCCTGGGATATGGGCACCCCACTATGGAGACCACTGGGCTATAAAATTATCTAGCTTTGACTTTCAGTAACATAGTACTATATCTAATCTGCTGCGGTTTTGTTTGGAGAATCCAAAAATTCCAAAACAGTTTGATGTTCTTTAGACGATGAATAATTTGTTTAATTTAGTGGTCATCTTGATCTTTCAACATTTGCCTCCTGCTGGTCCTCTCTCCCTAGTCCCTTAGGGAATGGAGCAGAGGTATCAGGGCACGGACACAGGGTGTTTTCTCAGGAAGACAATGGTTGAGTGGCAGAAGCTAGATTTCTTTTCATATGAGCTATTTCAAAAGCATCTTCCTTGAGATTGACCTTGAGGCTGCATTTCTAAAAGTGCACTGAATATTCTTTGAAAAAATTACTTGCAAGCTGCTTTTAGGGCTGTGTGACATGCAGTGCAGTTTGACAGCTGCAAAAATACAAGTTGTCAAGTTGTGTGTTGAGAAGTGAGAGTGGGGAATTGCACCTTCAGTGCGTTCCTAAACCCATCATTGTGGATTGTTTGGCTGCCTGATCCAGAGTTCTTTCTATTTGTCAAAACTTAACTTCACCTTTAAAAATCTGTCCACACAAGATGGCACCAGCAGCCACTCTGGCCTTTGATGTGGTGGCAGTGGCCCTCACTGACCCAAAATTTACTAATGCAACTGCTGCTTTGCCGCACAGAACTGGCAAAGGCTTGTTTCTCATGACTCTTTGATGACTCTCTTTAGGAATAGGGGTGGGTGGGATTTAGAACATGTATTTACATTCTAATGTAAATTATGTGGCCGCCACATCATGGGGTCCCTTCAATTTTCTCAATGGTCTTTTAGGAAGAGCCAGTGAAGTGGAGGTGAAAAATGAAATCGTGGCGAATGTGGGGAAAAGAGAAATCTTGCACAATACTGAGAAAGAACAACACACAGAGGACACAGTGAAAGCTTGTGTGGACATAGAGGTATTCCCTGCTGGAGAGAATACCGAGGACCAGAAATCCTCTGAAGACACTGCCCCATTCCTAGGAACCTTAGCAGGTGCTACATATGAGGAACAGGTTCAAAACCAAATTCTAGAGAGCACTTCTCTCCCTGAAAACACAGCACAGGCTGAGTCAGATGAGGTCATGGGTGCACCAGATGACAGGACCAGAACTCCCCTTGAGCCATCCAGCTGTTGGAATGACTTAGATGGCGGGAACCACACAGGGAATGTGGGAGAGGCAGCGGCGACTCAGGTTGGAGAGCAGGCAGGCACAGTGGCCTCATGTCCTTTAGGGCATAGTGATGACACAGTTTATCATGATGACAAATGTACAGTAGAGGTCCCCCAAGAGTTAGAGACAAGCACAGGGCATAGTTTAGAGAAAGAATTCACCAACCAGGAAGCAGCTGAGCCCAAGGAGGTTCCAGTGCAGAGTACAGAAGTAGGTAGGGATCACAACGAAGAAGAGGGTGAAGAAACAGTATTAAGGGATGAGAAACCAATCAAGACAGAAGTTCCTGGTTCTCCAGCAGGAACTGAGAGCAATGGTCAGGAAGCGACAGGTCCGAGTACAGTAGACACTCAAAGTGAATCCTTAGATATGAAAGAGCCTGAGGAAGAAAAGAATGACCAACAGGGAGAGGCATTGGACTCATCGCAGAAGAAGACAAAGAACAAGAAAAAGAAAAACAAGAAGAAAAAATCCCCAGTACCTGTAGAAACCCTTAAAGATGTTAAAAAAGAGTTAACTTATCAGAACACAGATTTAAGTGAAATTAAGGAAGAAGAGCAGGTAAAGTCTACTGACAGAAAGTCCGCAGTGGAAGCCCAAAACGAGGCGCCTGAAAATCCAAAACAGAAAATTGCGGCAGAAAGCAGTGAAAATGCTGATTGTCCGGAGAATCCTAAAATTAAGTTGGCTGGAAAACTTGACCAAGAAGGCGATGATGTAAAAACAGCAGCTGAGGTGGTACTAGCTGATGGAGACACATTAGATTTTGAGGATGACACAGTTCAATCATTAGGCCCGAGGGCTGGTGGTGAAGAATTAGATGACGGTGTTGCAAAAGATAATGCTAAAACAGATGGTGCCACTCAAAGCAGTCCCCTAGAAGCAGAGAGCGAAGACGCAGATAGCTGCGCCCTGCCCGAAAATGAAAGTCCCTCACAGGACATTAGCGATGCCTGTGAAGCAGAAAGTACAGAGAGGTGTGGGATGTCAGAACATCCAAGTCAGACTGTCAGGAAAGCTTTAGACAGCAGTAGCCTAGAAAATGATGACTTGTCGGCACCGGGAGGAGAGCCGGGGGACTTCAATCCAGAAAGCAGAGAAGATACCAGAGGAGGGAATGAGAAGGGCAAAAGCAAAGAAGACTGTACCATGTCCTAAGCTGAGGCAGGCGGCAGGTGTGGTGCCCAGGAAGTCTGAGTGTGAGGGGCTCTTTTCTCCACTGCCAATGTAAGTAGAATGTTATAAGTTCATAGAGGTGCGCTGTATGCCAATCACCAGGTGATCTTTAAGTTATAGACTGTTACTTGTAGATTTCCATGTAATCATTGAGGTTATCACCCAGATTAGAAAGACATATTTGTTATCAGTGTATGTTCTAATTGAGAGCATTCCAGTAGTATCAAACAATAAAGTCTACTGTTTATAGTCCACTTAATAAAAATAGAAGCATTTACCATTTGCCTTAGGCTGATAGGAATGTGGATATTCTTGACCAAATATATCAGCATCTAGTTGAAATGACCAAATAGCATTCTTAGACTTATGTATTATGAATATAATTGATATTTAAATTAATGTCTTGTTCACATATGTGTATTTTCATATTTGATTTTTAAATGTACATTATAACCTGTATGGTATTTTATTTAAAGGGGATAAACAGCCAAATAGCAAATAGGTCACTGAATGATAAGATTTGCACCTTAGAACAATAGTCATTTTAAGGATAACAAGTAAACGTCTGAAAGCACGAGGGGCTTTGCTGGCCTTCACCTCATAGAAGTCTTTGATCTTGAACCAATGCTTTTGGATCTCATTGTTGATATACCTGAATTTACTCTGTAGGAGATTTTAACTTCACTTCATGCTGATGATGTATCAATTTCATTTTATAGAAAGATTTAAAGTTTTTTTCTGGTAGTGATATATGTCAAATTACATTTCCTACTGCAGTATTTGAGCAGGGACAGTCATTTTTTAAATGTTTTTGGCTGGGCGCGGTGGCTCACGCCTGTAATCTCAGCACGTTGGGAGGCCGAGGCGGGTGGATCACCTGAGGTCAGGAGTTTGAGGCCAGCCTGGCCAACATGGTGAAACCCTGTCTGTACTAAAAATACAAAAAATTGGCCAGGCGTGGTGGTGGGTGCCTGTAATCCCCGCCATTCTGGAGGCTGAGGCTGGAGAATCACTTGAACCCGCGAGGCAGAAACTGCAGTGAGCCGAGATCAAGCCGTTGTACTCCAGCCTGGACAACAAGAGCGAAACTCTGTCTAAAAAAAAAAACACAAAACAATGTTTTCACGCCTGTAACCCTAGCACATTGGGAAGCCAAGATGGGAGGATCACTTCAGGCCAGGAGTTCAAGGCTGCAGTGAGCTATGATTGCACCACTGTACTCTAGCCTGGGAGACAGAGTGAGACCCTGTCTCTTAAAAAAAAAAAAAAAAAAAAAGAATTTGAACCTTAAAATTACTTCTCTTTGTTTGAATTTCTAATCATCATTCAAAAGAGCAGTAAAAAAGGTTACTTGTTCTTGTACAAACTACTAATTAGACTATAGTAGAATATTTTAAAGAGCTGAATCACTTTTGGTATTTTGGTATAAATATTTTCATTTGTTATGTCCCAGTGTATTCTTATTGGAAAATTTGTGTTTTGATCTGCCTGAAGAAAATATCTGTTTTCTATATAAAGAAACATTTAAAAAATAATTGTAAAGTTAGATTTAAAATTGTAAAATATAAAATCACAAAGGAATGTACCTTATGAATGTTGACATTTTATGAAATTATGTGGATTCATATTACTGTTACAAGATAGAATTTAATGCAAAAAGACCAAAACCTCAATAAAATTTGAGGAAAACGTAAGTGTTATTATGTAACTGAAATAAAAACATTTTATAATTGTACAAGACTGTGGTTCCACTCTCTGGGCTGCTTGAAGTCTGAGTCTGACTACTGTTGTATGTAATACCACCTTTCCAGTAATACCTGCTTGCGGGTTGCTGATTCCCATTGGGGTCCTGTGGAAGACCCACACCTGATGCCCGTCCTCAGTAAGGAATGCACTTCCCTCCTGGCATCGAGCCTGGGGCTAGCATGAGCATTACTGGGAGAATTGAGACGATCGTCCCGCACCATCTCCTGTGATCTGTGGTTCTAATGTGCAGCCTCAGTTGAAAACGGTCTTCATCTGTTGCTGTGCTTGAATGCACCAATACTTAGAATGTTTTGAAGAGTATGATGAAAATGGAAAAAACCTTGACTATTTCTGCTCAAGTGTCCTGCAGTGGAGGATGGTAGGGATGATAAATGCTTGCTAGGAAATCAAGTCCAAGGGCTCTATAGGACTTCACAGGGTTTTAGTTTATGTCTCTAACTTTAGCAAAGCTGCATTCATATTGGAATGCATACTGGAAACAGCTCTCATTCCTACCTTTAAAGGGCTCTTGGAAAGCAGTTCAACAACCAAGGTCACTAAATGGTGAGATCATCAAGCCATTTTAAGTTCTTTCCCATGTTATTCACCAGCACCCTGCAGGACCTTGGGCGCACGTCACATCCCTCAGCTCAGCCATCCAGCTGTCTCAGTGATTCACCACTCATTTGTTTAATTAATAAACAGGTTTGATCACTTTGTACATGGAAGGCACTGTACCATTGAACAAGCGGCTAGGACCCAGCCCTCCAGTAGGGAATGGGCAGCTGAAAATCCATGAGCAAAAAAGAAGGAAAAAGAAAGACTTCTGAGGAGCCAAGCCATTTCTCGATGATTTCAGAGCCTTCGTTCTGAGCATCAGTTATCTGCTCTCCAGTGTAATGACTTTATAGCCAAGCACAGTAATTGATATTACTGTGAAGGCTCTTAACTTACCAAGAAATGGTTAAGGCCGGGCACATTGGCTCATGCCTATAATCCCAGCACTTTGGGAGGCCGAGGTAGGTGGATCACTGGAGCCTAGGAGTTCAAGCCCAGCCTGGGCAACATGGTGAAAGTCCATCTCTACAAAAAAAATATACAATTAGCCAGGCATGGTGGCATGTGCATGTAGTCCCAGCTACTTAGGAGGCAGAGGTGGGAGAAACAGCTGAGCCTGGGAGGTCGAGGCTGCAGTGAGTTATGATCACACCACTGCACTCCAGCCTGGGCAATGGAGTGAAACCGTGTCTCAAAAAAAATGAAAGAAAAAAGAGAAAGTTGACTTAGCTATACTCCATGTAAGAAGGTATAGAAATATATAGGGCAATTTAGAAAGATTATAGCGTCAAAAGATTCAAACTCAGAAAAGAATCGAAAGGTTGCCTTCCAGCCATATCCCCAGAGGAACCTAGACCACTGGGGTTTCACTATCATACAGAATAGAGAAAAACATTGGTTACTGACACCTGAAATCAAAAAGCATGGATATTTTTCAGTCCCAAACCCGAACATAGCTCCCATATATAAATGTAAATCTTCCTTCAAAAGTATAATTAAGTATAATTATGGGTGTCTGTCAAAAATACAGAGGAAGATGGATTTTGAATTATAGGTTGTTATAAAAAGGTTGGACAGCAATCAAGTTTTTAAACAGTTTTCAAGAATGACCTTAAAAGAGATGTATGACCTTGGTCACTTTCCATAGTTTTTAATATTTGCAGTTAACAGAAGACCTAATGACCTGACACTTAAGTTTCCACTATCACTAGAACCCTGAATGCTAATTCTGGGGAGTTTAGATGGTTTGGGGTTCCTGTTTTCTGTTGATAGACTCCCTTTCTGGGAGACCACCCCCTAACCCTGTACAGCATGCCACCCATGGCCACCCATCAAGGGAACACAACAGTAAGATTTGTTCCAGACGTCTGGGCCCCTAAGGGAAAGGGAGGGGTGTTTGTGTGCGCATGTATTATGTTCAGAATATGTACTTGTTCAGTGTGATAGTTGTACATGGAGAAAACTTTGTCTTTCAAGAAGAAAATCCTTTTGTTCTCTTTGTCCCTATCTACTGCCTCTCTCAAATATTTTTCAACATGTGAATGGCTGGTGGCTCATACAGGGAAAAATTTCCCAATTATGCAGACATTATAAGTCTACCAGTGATGTGCCACTATTTATTCAACAAATTGGACTTGGTGGTTTTTAACGCTGTGAAAACTAGTACTCTTATTTTCTTCATGTCAAATTATTTTGCTTCATTTCTTTTTCTGTTTTCTTCAAACTCTTTCGTTCTTGTTTTCTTCTCCAAGTCTCCTTTAAAATTTCTCTTCCTTAAAAGTTTCTTCTCTCTCTATTTTTAATATTCTCACTATACAACTCAATGTCAGTTTACCTATATCGATTTTGCTTGCGCTCTTATTACATTTTAACAGTTACTTTCTAGTGCTTATCTAGAATATTTGAAGTTTTCTAGAAGAAAACAATAATTTACTATAGATACTTGAGCTTCAAGATCACATTCTGATATATTCAGTGTTTCTTATGATGCCTGTAGTTTTTGTATGTAGGAGTATTAAAACATGTAAGAACATGAATAGTGATACTGGAGAAAAGAATCAGGTTTATAACTGCAAAAATGTTTTTTTTCAGTGTTGGGTGGGTTACGGGAGGGAAAGAGTAAAACATCTGTCAGAAGTAATTTGACTATAAATTAAAATAGAACTCAAAAGGATGATACATTTAATTTATATTGTGCTTAATATTATCTGGTGTTTTACTGTGCCTTTCAAAACAACAACTTAGGATCTTCAGAAAACATAATTAGAGAAAAATGTAACTTGGATTAGCATGTGGCTAGATGATTTTTTAAATGAAAATGAAGATGCATTTTATATGAATTATTTTCTTTTCACATGGCTAATCAAGGTTAGTTGTTCATTCTGCGAAGAATCTGGAGGTAGGCCGCGTGAGAGCAGCGTCCCAGTGGGCTAAGAGCTTTGAGTCAGGGTCTGACTCAGAGGTGTGAGTTTAGATCTGGAAAAATAGTGGGTGCCCGTTAGGGGCATGTTCCTGTGGTTGGGCTGCAAGGCCTTAAGAAAATTGCTTAGTGGTTCTGGGCCTCTGAGCCTCATCTATAGAAGGAGGCTGTAATGAAGCCCACCCGTAGGGCTTCCAGGGCTGAAACAAGCTAATGATATCAAAGCTGCCAGAACTGTACCTGTGTCAGAGTGAGTGTGTAGCATACGTTATCACTGTCATCACTCCAGCATTCTGACTGTGCCTTTACACTAGTGTGGGATTTTGCCCAAACCTCTAAACCCTCCCCAAGCTGTGGTTTCCCCCACCCAGTCCGAAGACCGTAGTACTTGACCCTCCTTCAGAGAGATGTTTGGGTAATTTATAGACACTTAACATTTATGCATCTTTATATATCAGGGGTGGGAGGAATTACAGACACTTAAACCATTACTGCCTTCTTCCTCAAAAGAAGAACACCTTTGATAACTGGGTTAGCAGAGGTGTTAGTGGACTTAGGGTTGTAAACAGATAGTCACAGCACTGACATCGATGAGTCTATGAGAGACATTAGAAAGATAAAGAAATCTGGGATGTAAACTTGGAAAGGCGAGGCTGTTCAAAATGTTGGTGCTATTAAACTGTGATTCTCAGTGTTTGTACATTGCTAATGATGTTAAACCATGAAGCCTGTGAGATCTTGTGTTGCAGCGCGGTTTGGCCCTAGCGTTCTTGCATGCTAACCTAAGGTAGAAGATTAGCAGCCTGTTTGCATGCAGCCGGATGCTGCCCCTGACGTGAAGCATGTTCTGGGAGGTTGACCCAACCCCCCTTGGCTGAATTCTTCCCCCGTCCTGTCTGTGGCCTCATTCACCGTGGTACGTGTATAACTACTTCCATCATTCATTTCACTAACCTGAACGATCATTCTTCAGTTTAGCAATGTGCTGAAAGGCGCGGCACACGGATTCACCTAAACCTGTGTCTTTCTGATTTCTTTAGATATTAGGTTGAAAAAGCTGGTTGATGAACGGGAATGCTTATTGGAACAGGTAACAATCTTTTATTACTTTACCGGTTCTTGAACAGGGCACCTGAAACCACCTGCCCATCCTTCCTTCTTGCTTACTCAGAAAACCCCGAAGTTAATCATGCCTGAAAGTCATTATCAAGCCAACTGGTGTTCTTAAGATTGTTATCCAAATAGAACATCAGAGTTAATATTTTCATCCAAAGAGAACATCCTGAGTCACACGAGGTTTAATGAGGATGTCTCAAAGGCCCAAAGCCATGGAACTGAATTTGGTACATTTTACTGAATTGCTACTTAAAATAAATATAAATATCAATCATTAATAATATTAATGATTAACCATTGAGAGGCAAGGGCATTACTGAGTCATTCCAAATAGCACTTCCCTTGTCCATATGGGTTGTTTGTCCATAAAAGTCAGGTTTGTACTCTTGGTGAGCAGCATCCCTCTCTCACCGGTATTTCTTTGTTACAGCTCAACAAAATTGTTTTAACCATGTTTATCTTCATTGCTCTCTCCTACCTCAAGAAGTAGCGGGCCAGGTGCAGTGGCTCACACTTCTAATCCTAGCACTTTGGGAGGCCGAGGCAGGTGGATCACTTGAGGTCAGGAGGTCAAGAGCAGCCTGCCAACATGGTGAAACCCCATCTCTACTAAAAATACAAAAAGTAGCCGCGCGTGATGGTGGGCGCCCGTAATCCCAGCTACTCAGGAGGCTGAGGCAAGAGAATCGCTTGAACACAGGAAGCAGAGGTTGCAGTGAGCCAAGACTGCACCGCTGCACTTCAGGCTGGGTGACAGAGCAAGACTCCATCTCAAAAACAAAGAAATACTGAACAGTTGTCCTATTTTGGATCTTTTCATATGCAGGATAGTGATTACATCACTCTACAACCACTTTCCTCTAATTTCTCCTCATAAGCCTAATCAAATATATTTGCCTTACTTTCTACCATTCTGTTGAAGATTCTCCGAAAATTGGAGAAAGCACTAAAGACGGTAGGAAGATTCTCCTGAAGTTCCTATGATCTTTTGAAAATATGCGTTCATGAGTTCTATACTTACTTCCTTAAAGCAGCATGCACTTTTGGTTTGTTTTTAATTAGGGGTCTCCTATGCTTGATGTGTGGAGTAGGAAGGCGGGCAATCACCTGCAACAATTTTCATAGATTGAAAGTTAAACATGAAAAGCCCCCGGAGACCCCACCAACTAGATGCCAGAAAGTTCTGCAGTCATTGACTGTTAACTGCAATTCCAACTATACGGTCAGCCCTCCACATCCATGGGTTCCATATCCATGGATTCAACCAACACAGATTGAAATATTAAAAAAAAAAAAAACTACAAACTCCACAAAGTTCCAAAAAGCAAAACTTGAATTTGCCCTGCACGGAGTCCTGCACTGAATCCACGCGAATGAAGTGAGTTGTAGGCGTTGTATTGGGTGTTAAAAGGAATCTAGAGGTGATTTAAAGTGTACAGGAGGATTCATGTAGGTTTCTGCAGATACTGCACCATTTTACATCAGAGACTTGAGCATCCACAGATTTTGGTGTCTGAGGGGGTCCTGGAACCAATCTCCCACAGCTACCAAAGGACGACTGGACCTGATTCTTTAGAGAAGGGAAAGCTAGCTAGAGGCCACCTCCCTGAAAGCTGACAAACCGCCTCTGAACACACCTGCAGCTTGCCTGGACTCTGAGAAAGCACTCGACTTTTGGGGGACTTAATTACAATATATCGGAGCCCAGAAGGCTCCAAGTGGCCCTTTCTGGTTTCTTAGTAAATAAAGAGAAAGTGAATAGCACAGTGACTCACTGAGTCTTAAACATTGCAGGTATTTCATGTACAGTCTCCTCCTGAGTCCTAGAAGAATTTCACTTTAGAAATGACTTTTCTCCCAGAGTTACAGTATAATTCATTTTTCATTCGTTGTACATTGAATTGTATTTCTGAGAAGAGTACTGATGGACAGAAAGTTCCTTCTGTCAGTTGACATGCTGCTTCCTTTCTGATGGGCTCTAACTTCAGCTTTTTGGTTTCATTCAGAATAGAGAAATTAACATGTTTTACTGGCGGGTGTTTTCAGATTAAGAAACTCAAAGGGCAGCTGGAGGAGAGACAGAAGATTGGCAAACTAGACAATCTTCGATCTGAAGATGATGTCTTGGAAAACGGGACAGACATGCATGTAATGGACCTACAAAGTAAATGTCAACTCTTGTGTAGAAGTAAATGCTTTCATATGTGCTGCTTTAGTATACTTGTGCTGGCAGAGAAAACTGTCACGGCAAAAAATGCCCTCATTCCCTCTCATCCCCACAAAAGCCCTTGAAAATAGAAGCACAAGGATGGGTAGGTGGACAGAACAATGCTATTTCTCTCTGACCCTATGAAATAGAACAGGTGCCCAAAAATGTGTGCCAAGATAGCACCACATGTTGTGCTGATGGAAACCACATTTACTTTGCTGGATACAGCCATCTTTTGATCTGTTGATTGTATGAAAAAAAGAAAAAAGAAAGGCTTTTTTAATGCCAATAAACTAGAAACAGTCTTAAGGGAGATAAAATTATGCCCAGTCTCTCTCCCCCCTTTTCCCAACCCCCCCACCATTTCTTTGTTTTCTTTACTCATAGGCAGGCACTCTCTTATCTGGGGTCTGCTGCCCCAAGCACAGGGGCGGAAGGCACTTTCCCAGCCTGGGTTCATGGGGAGAGAGTGCCTTCTACTCTCAGCTCTGGGAGGTTGTGGAGGCAGGACCAGAACTAACAGATTTGCAAGATGATTACAAAGTAAGGGCTTGGTTCCCAGTAACTATTGTTTTAATATTTGAAAAGCCCAAGAGCTTAACAGATTTTCCTTCTCTTTCAACCTTTAGGGGATGCCAACAGACAGATCAGCGACCTCAAATTTAAACTTGCAAAATCTGAGCAAGAGATAACTGCATTAGAACAAAATGTACGTGTAAGCAACAACGGGCAGAACTGATGATTGACTGGAGTTTTACTTGCTAGAAATAGCCCTGAAAGGCTGAGGACCAAAAAAAGCCAAGATTTTTAGAACCAAAAAATGTCCTGAGAGGGATAAGTTAGGACAGCAAGTCTTTCCATCCGTTTCTTACAGAGAACAAGTAGGAAGGAAAGAATTCTTAGAATTTAAGTTGTTATAATAGATACTAATCCTTTATCAACAACAGTTAGTTGTAGAAAATAGCTAATGTGGCTTGGGAGTGTTTTAAAATTTTGTTCTTTAAAAATAATGTAGTTAATTGGCCGGGCGCAGTGGCTCACGCCTGTAATTCCAGCACTTTGGGAGGCTGAGATGGGTGGATCAATGAAGGTCAGGAGTTTGAAACCAGCCTGGCCAACCCCATCTCCACTAAAAATACAAAAATTAGCTGGGCATGGTGGCATGTAAGAACAGGACTGAACAGCCCAGGGAGTGAGCCAGGCGGACCTGGGAGAAAGCCTTCCACGCAAAGGATCAGCACGTGCAGGGGAGCTGGGGGCAAGGCACTGCCTTTGTCAAGAAACAGTCAGAGCGGTGAGCAGGGGGTGAAGGGGCTGTAATCTCAGCTACTCAGGACGCTGAAGCAGGAGAATCGCTTGAACTGGAATGTCTGAGGTTGCAGTAAGCTGAGATCACACCACTGCACTGCAGCCTGGGCAACAGAGCAAGCCTCTGTCTCAAAAATAAAATAAATAAATAAATAATTTAGCTAATTAACAAACCACATCATCTGGGACGTCCCTCTTGCCTGGGCTTTTAGCCTGTCTCTTGCAGCAAGGCCAGCTCTCCCTGGTGTCTAGACATAGGGCACTCCTGCCTCTAGCACACTGGGCCCTGGGGCAATTTTGTTCTAGCTAGAAAGAGAGGAAAAAAACAGGGTATACTTGGCTGGAACTTTTTGGAATGTTTATAGAAACAAAAATGAGAACAGCTCGTGTAGAGATGATGCGTGCTTTTGATTGCAGCAGAATGAAGGTGTCTGGCAGGCCTTCGCTGCTGCGGTCTCTCATCTCAGAATCTTGGCTGGGGAATGCCATGCCTAAGCCTCCTCCTTTCACTCCTCACCCTGTCCTTTACTCCTCCCACCCCCACCACCCCAGGAGAGATTAGACTGGAGCTGAGGTCCTGGTGGAACCCATCCCTTACCAGCACCATTCTGCCTGGACACACTGTTCTGTTTCCAACAGAGCAGCCCCACACAGTGGGAGAAGCAGGAGGCAGCAAGGCGCCAGCACTGCGGAAACGACCCTGGTGGATGGGGTCAGAGGAAATGGGTCCCCATCGTGTCAACACGGGGTCGCCCAGAAATAAGAACTAATAATAGCTTGCTTGGCTCAAACCCACACCATAGTCCAAAATGTTATAAGTATTTACATGGTGTATTCTCCCATTTTATTAAATCACACCCTTTGATCTCAAAGTAAAGAAACTGAAGAAAGAAAACAGGCCTATCAATTGATACGTATGTTTTTTTTCTACCTTTTAGGTAATAAGGTTAGAAAGTCAAGTATCACGTTACAAATCAGCGGCTGAAAATGCAGAAAAAATAGAAGATGAACTTAAGGCGGAAAAACGGAAACTCCAAAGAGAGGTAAATTTCCTAGGCAATTTCTAGGAAGAGAATGGCTGCAAGTATTTCTCTAGTGGGAACAGTACAGGGAGGATTCACTACTGTGACATCTGCCCCTGGGCTGGTCATTGTCAGATCATCCCACACCACTCTGCAGTGCTGGCGTCTTAATAAAGGAAGGCATGACTCAGCCAGTTAGTGCTTAAGGGCAGACCCTTGTTGGCATCAACTAGTTGACCTGTCAGTTTTGAGCATCTCCTATAGGTCTTGTCCATAAACATCAAGGTAATGAGATAAAGGAGTAGCCAGGCCTCTTATGCTCCGCATATTTTTTGCGTCATGCAGAATGAGCCCAGGTAGAGGAACCAGGAGCCCATGGGCCCGCTGTGGCCAAGAGCTGGGTGTGGCACCAGGGCCAGGCCACAGCTGCCTCAGGTCACCCTGTGGAAAGTGCCCTTGAGAAACTGAGCTGCTGTCACTCCACCTGCTGGTCACACTCCCAAATTACCATGCTTCCCAATTAAAACACATATTTTACCTTACTGAAGACACTTGGCAAAGTTGTTCGTTCAACAAATATTTACAGCATCCATTGCATGCCGAGCATGGGTTCAGGTGCTGGAGATGCAGCTGTGACCTTGACAGAAAGAAGTCTCTGCCTCCATAGAGCCTACGCTCTGGAAGAGGGAGGTCAATAAAAGTGACCACAGGCAGCAGAGGGGCGGGGGTGCGGAATGGCCCAGTTCTAGGTAGGTGGCCAAGGAAGACTTTCCTTCTTGTGGCATGTAAGAACAGGACTGAACAGCCCAGGGAGTGAGCCAGGCGGACCTGGGAGAAAGCCTTCCACGCAAAGGATCAGCACGTGCAGGGGAGCTGGGGGCAAGGCACTGCCTTTGTCAAGAAACAGTCAGAGCGGTGAGCAGGGGGTGAAGGGGCAGAGGGAGCAGTCAGAGCACCCCAGCCCATGAGGCAGGGCCGTGGAGGCCGTGGACAGGACTTGGGCTCCTCCTGTGAGTAAAGTGGGAGCTACTGCAGTTTTAAGCAAAGGAGGGGCTTATGTTGATTTATGTTTCAATAGGATCACTCAGGCCGGGCGCGATCGCTTACGCCTGTAATCCTAGCACTTTGGGAGGCTGAGGTGAGCAAATCACTTGAGCTCAGGAGTTCAAGACCAGCGTGGGCAACATAGTGAAACCCTGTCTGTACATAAAGTGCAAAAAAACAAATTAGCCGGGTGTGGTGGCCTGTGCCTGTAGTCTCAGCTACTTGGGAGGCTGAGGCAGGAGGATTCCTTGAGCCTGGGAGGTGAAGGCTGCTTTGACCCATGAGCGTGCCACTGCATTCCAGCCTGGAGTGACAGAGTGAGACCCTGTTTCAAAAAAAAAAAAAGGAAAGAATCACTCCTTTTGTATTTAAACTATAGGAAAGGGACTATGGAGGAGAAACCAAAGATGCCATTTCTCTCCTCTTTATTTTGTTTATTTATTTATTGTTTTTTAAATTTACTTTATTTTATTTTATTTTATTTTTGAGACAGAGTCTGACTCTGTTGCCCAGGCTGGAGTGCGATGGCACCGTCTCGGCTGACTGCAAACTCTGCCTCCCACCTCAGCCTCCCGAGTAGCTGGGATTACAGGCACCCACCATCATGCCTGGCTAATTTTTATATTTTTGTAGAGATAGGGTTTCTCCATGTTGGCCCCTGCCTTGGCCTCCCAAAGTGCTGGGATTACAGGCATGAGCCACCACGCCTGGCCTTCTCTCCTCTTTAAAAATCATTTTTCACCCACATGCCCCTCCATGCTACCTCAGTTCTTAGCCCCTCACCAGCAAAGTGTGCAACCCCTTGAAAATGCTGTCAGAGCCTCGGGCCCTCCCCTTCTTGGAGCCTGACATGCACACCCTCACACATACATGTATATGTGTACATATACATGTACATACACACATAAATACTTTTGACCTTCTTAAATCCCACTTATCAGATAATACAATTGTGTTGTTGTTTTTCATCACCCATGTTTGTTTGACGTAGCTACATATTGGCCATTTTATATGTCTTTCCGGCTAGTGTCTCAGACTGTACTAGAATCATTTTCCTCCTCCCTGAAGTACATACTGTAAAGGTTCTTTTAGAGCAGACTTCTTGGTGGTAAATTCCATTTTTGTTTATACCTGTTTTTGTTTCAGCCTTGTTCTTGGATGGTAGTACTGACCCTTTGCCCATTCTAGAAAATCATTTTCCTGAAGATCCTGGGAGTCGGTTCTTCACCCGCAGCTTAGCTCGTGCATCTGTCCACATGAGTGGGACCCAGTGGCGGCTCCTGTGCCCTTCCCACGCTCCAGATGTTCCTTCTGCTTCCCTGGTGCACCCCTCAATGTGCCACTCTTGCTGCAGCCCATATGTGTTGATGTAGACTGTTTCAGTTAGCAATGTTTCACATTGCCATTGTGATTTATGGTTTTAACCCAGGAGTTATTTACTTTTTTTTTTTTTTTTTTTATACTTTAAGTTCTAGGATACATGTGCACAACGTGCATGTTTGTTACATATGTATACGTGTGCCATGTTGGTGTGCTGCACCCATTAACTCATCATTTACATTAGGTATATCTCCTAATGCTATCCCGCCCCCCTCCCCCACAATAGGCCCTGGTGTGTGATGTTCCCCTTCCTGTGTCCAAATGATCTCATTGTTCAATTCCCACCTATGAGTGAGAAAATGCGGTGTTTGGTTTTCTCTTCTTGCGATAGTTTGCTGAGAATGATGGTTTCCAGCTGCATCCATGTCCCTACAAAGGACACGAGCTCATCCTTTTTTATGGCTGCATAGTATTCCATGGTGTATATGTGCCACATTTTCTTAATCCAGTCTGTCACTGATGGACATTTGGGTTGATTCCAAGTCTTTGCTATTGTGAATAGTGCCGCAATAAACATACATGTGCATGTGTCTTTATAGCAGCATGATTTATAATCCTTTGGGTATATACCCAGTAATGGGATGGCTGAGTCAAATGGTATTTCTAGTTCTAGATCCTTGAGGAATCGCCACACTGTTTTCCACAATGGTTGAACTAGTTTACAGTCCCACCAACAGTGTAAAAGCGTTCCTATTCCTCCACATCCTCTCCAGCACCTGTTGTTTCCTGACTTTTTAATGATTGCCATTCTAACTGGTGTGGCATGGTGCCTCATTGTGGTTTTGATTTTCATTTCTCTGATGGCGAGTGATGATGAGCGTTTTTTCATGTGTCTGTTGGCTGTATGAATGTCTTCTTTTGAGAAGTGTCTGTTCATATCCTTTGCCCACTTTTTGATGGGGTTGTTTGTTTCTTTCTTGTAAATTTGTGTGATTTCTTTGTAGGTTCTGGATATTAGCCCTTTGTCAGATGAGTAGATTGCAAAAATTTTCTCCCATTCTGTAGGTTGCCTGTTCACTCTGATGGTAGTTTCTTTGCTGTGCAGAAGCTCTTTAGTTTAATTAGATCCCATTTGTCAATTTTGGCTTTTGTTGCCGTTACTTTTGGTGTTTTAGATATGAAGTCCTTGCCCATGCCTATGTCCTGAATGGTATTACCTAGGTTTTCTTCTAGGGTTTTTATGGTTTCAGGTCTAACATTTAAGTCTCTAATCCATCTTGAATTAATTTGCGTATAAGGAGTAACGAAAGGATCCAGTTTCAGCTTTCTACTTATGGCTAGCCAATTTTCCCAGCACCATTTATTAAATAGGGAATCCTTTCCCCATTTCTTGTTTTTGTCAGGTTTGTCAAAGATCAGATGGCTGTAGATGTGTGGTATTATTTCTGAGGGCTCTGTTCTGTTCCATTGGTCTATATCTCTGTTTTGGTACCAGTACCATGCTGTTTTGGTTACTGTAGCCTTGTAGTATAGTTTGAAGTCAGGTAGCGTGATGCCTCCAGCTTTGTTCTTTTGGCTTAGGATTGTCTTGGCAATGCAGGTTCTTTTTTGGTTCCATATTAATTTTAAAGCAGTTTTTTCCAATTCTGTGAAGAAAGTCATTGGTAGCTTGATGGGCATGGCATTGAATCTATAAATTATCTTGGGCAGTATGGCCATTTTCACGATATTGATTCTTCCTATCCATGAGCATGGTATGTTCTTCCATTTGTTTTGTGTCCTCTTTTATTTCACTGAGCAGTGGTTTGTAGTTCTCCTTGAAGAGGTCCTTTACATCCCTTGTAAGTTGGATTCCTAGGTATTTTATTCTCTTTGAAGCTATTGTGAATGGGAGTTCATTCATGATTTGGCTCTCTGTTTGTCTGTTACTGGTGTATAAGAATGCTTGTCATTTTTGCACATTGATTTTCTATCCTGAGACTTTGCTGAAGTTGCTTATCAGCTTAAGGAGATTTTGGGCTGAGATGATGGGCTTTTCTAAATATACAATCATGTCATCTGCAAACAGACAATTTGACTCCCTCTTTTCCTAACTGAATACTCTTTATTTCTTTCTCTTGCCTGATTGCTGTAGTCAGAAATTCCAACACTATGTTGAATAGGAGTGGTGAGAGAGGGCATCCCTGTCTTGTGCCAGTTCTCAAAGGGAATGCTTCCAGTTTTTGCCCATTCAGTATGATATTGGCTGTGGGTTTGTCATAAATAGCTCTTATTATTTTGAGATACGTTCCATCAATACCGAATTTATTGAGATTTTTTAGCATGAAGGGCTGTCGAATTTTGTCAAAGGCCTTTTCTGCATCTATTGAGATAAAAATGTGGTTTTTTGTCTTTGGTTCTGTGTATTTGCTGGATTACGTTTATTGATTTGCATCTGTTGAACCAGCCTTGCATCCCAGGGATAAAGCCCACTTGATCATGGTGGATAAGCTTTTTGATGTGCTGCTGGATTCAGTTTGCCAGCATTTTATTGAGGATTTTTGCATGGATGTTCATCAGGGATATTGGTCTAAAATTCTCTTTTTTTGTTGTGTCTCTGCCAGGCTTTGGTATCAGGATGATGTTGGGGTCATAAAATGAGTTAGGGAGGATTCCCTCTTTTTCTATTGATTGGAATAGTTTCAGAAGGAATGGTACCAGCTCCTCCTTGTACCTCTGGTAGAATTTGGCTGTGAATTCGTCTGGTCTTGGACTTTTTTTTGGTTGGTAGGCTATTAATTATTGCCTCAATTTCAGAGCCTGCTATTGGTCTATTCAGGGATTCAACTTCTTCCTGGTTTAGTCTTGGGAGAGTGTAAGTGTCCAGGAAATTATCCATTTCTTCTAGGTTTCCTAGTTTATTTGCATAGAGGTGTTTATAGTATTCTCTGATGGTAGTTTGTATTTCTTTGGGGTCGTTGGGGATATCCCCTTTATTATTTTTTATTGCATCTATTTGATTCTTCTCTTTTCTTCTTTATTAGTCTTGCTAGCGATCTATCAATTTTGTTGATCTTTTCAAAAAACCAGCTCCTGGATTCATTGATTTTTTTGGGAGGGTTTTTTGTGTCTCTATCTCCTTCAGTTCTGCTCTGATCTTAGTTATTTCTTGCCTTCTGCTAACTTTTGAACGTGTTTGCTCTTGCTTCTCTAGTTCTTTTAATTGTGATGTTAGGGTGTCAATTTTAGATCTTTCCTGCTTTCTCTTGTGGGCATTTAGTGCTATAAATTTCCTCTACACGCTGCTTTAAATGTGCCCCAGAGATTCTGGTATGTTGTATCTTTGTTCTCATTGGTTTCAAAAAACATCTTTATTTCTGCCTTCATTTTGTTATGTACCCAGTAGTCATTCAGGAGCAAGTTGTTCAGTTTCAATGTAGTTGAGCAGTTTTGATTGAGTTTCTTAGTCCTGAGTTCTAGTTTGATTGCACTGTGGTCTGAGAGACAGTTTGTTCTAATTTATGTTCTTTGACATTTGCTGAGGAGTGCTTTACTTCCAACTATGTGGTCAATTTTGGAATAAGTGCAATGTGGTGCTGAGAAGAATGTATATTCTGTTGATTTGGGGTGGAGAGTTCTGTAGATGTCTATTAGGTCCGCTTGGTGCAGAGTTGAGTTCAATTCCTGGATATCCTTGTTAACCTTCTGTCTCGTTGATCTGTCTAATGTTGACAGTGGGGTGTTAAAGTCTCCCATTATTATTGTATGGGAGTCTAAGTCTCTTTGTAAGTCTCTAAGGACTTGCTTTATGAATCTGGGTGCTCTTGTATTGGGTGCATATATATTTAGGATAGTTAGCTCTTCCTGATGAATTGATCCCTTTACCATTATGTAAAGGCCTTCTTTGTCTCTTTTGATCTTTGATGGTTTAAAGTCTGTTTTATCAGAGACTAGGATTGCAACCCCTGTTTTTTTTTGTTTTCCATCTGCTTAGTAGATCTTCCTCCATCCCTTTATTTTGAGCCTATGTGTGTCTCTGCATGTGAGATGGGTCTCCTGAATACAGCACACTGATGGGTCTTGACTCTCTATCCAATTTGCCAGTCTGTGTCTTTTAATTGGACCATTTAGTCCATTTACATTTAAGGTTAATATTGTTGTGTGTGAACTTGATCTTGTCATTATGATATTAGCTGGTTATTTTGCTCATTAGTTGATGCAGTTTCTTCCTGGCATTGATGGTCTTTACATTTTGGCATTTTTTTGCAATGACTGGGACCAGTTGTTCCTTTTCATGTTTAGTGCTTCCTTCAGGATCTCTTGTAGGGCAGGCCTGGTGGTAACAAAATCTCTAAGCATTTGCTTGTCTGTAAACGATTTTATTTCTCCTTCACTTACGAAACTTAGTTTGGCTGGATATGAAATTCTGGGTTGAAAATTCTTTTCTTTAAGAATGTTGAATATTGGCCCCCACTCTCTTCTGGCTTATAGAGTTTCTGCTGAGAGATCTGCTGTTAGTCTGATGGGCTTCTCTTTGTGGGTAACCCGACCTTTCTCTCTGGCTGCCCTTAACATTTTTTCCTTCATTTCAACTTTGGTGAATCTGACAATTATGTGTCTTGGAGTTGCTCTTCTCGAGGAGTATCTTTGTGGTGTTCTCTGTATTTCCTGAACTTGAATGTTGGCCTGCCTTACTAGGTTGAGGAAGTTCTCCTGGATGGTATCCTGCAGAGTGTTTTCCAACTTGGTTCCATTTTCCCCGTCACTTTCAGGCACACCAATCAGACGTAGATTTGGTCTTTTCACATAATCCCATATTTCTTGGAGGCTTTGTTCATTTCTTTTTACTCTTTTTTTCTCTACACTTCTCTTCTCGCTTCATTTCATTCATTTGATCTTCAATCACTGATAGTCTTTCTTCCAGTTGATCGAGTCGGTTACTGAAGCTTGTGCATTTGTCACGTAGTTCTCATGTCATGGTTTTCATCTCTATCAGTTCGTTTGTGGTCTTCTCTGCGGTGATTATTCTAGTTATCCATTCTTCCATTCTTTTTTCAAGGTTTTTAGTTTCTTTGCACTGGTTACATAGTTCCTCTTTTAGCTCTGAGAAGTTTGATCGACTGAAGCCGCCTTCTCTCAGCTCGTCAAAGTCATTCTCCATCCAGCTTTGTTCTGTTGCTGGCGATGAGCTACATTCCTTGGAGGGGGAGATGCGCTCTGATTTTTTGAATTTCCAGCTTTTCTGCACTGCTTTTTCCCCATCTTTGTGGTTTTATCTGCCTTTGGTCTTTGATGATGGTGACGTACTGATGGGGTTTTGGTGTGGGTGTCCTTTCTGTTTGTTAGTTTTCCTTCTAACAGTCAGGACCCTCAGCTGCAGGTCTGTTGGAGTTTGCTTGCGGTCCACTCCAGACCCTGTTTGCCTGGGTATCAGCAGCGGAGGCTGCAGAAGATAGAATATTGCTGAACAGCGAGTGTTGCTGTCTGATTCTTGCTCTGGCAGAAGCTTCGTCTCAGAGGTGTACCCAGCCATGTGAGGTGTGAGGTGTTGGTCTGCACCTAGTGGGGGATGTCTCCCAGTTAGGCTACTCAGGGGTCAGGGACCCACTTGAGCAGGCAGTCTGTCTGTTCTCAGATCTCAGCCTCTGTGCTGGGAGAACCACTGCTCTCTTCATAGCCGATTTTCCAGGTGTTGTATGTCTCAGTTTCCCTTGGCTAGGAAAAGGAATTCCTTTCTGCCTTGTGCTTCCCAGGTGAGGCGATGCCTCGCCCTGCTTCAGCTCTCACTGGTCAGGCTGCACCCACTGACCAACATAGACTGTCCAACACGCCCCAGTGAGATGAACCTGGTACCTCAGTTGAAAATGCAGAAATCACCCATCTTCTGTGTCGCTCATGCTGGGAGCTGGAGGATGGAGCTGTTCCTATTTGGCCATCTTAGGCACCCCCCTCCTTTACTTTTTTAAAATGTAAAATTTTTTCATTTAACTTTTTTTTTCCTTTCCTTTTTTTTTTTTTTTTTTTTGACACAGAGTCTCACTCTGTTGCCCAAGCTGGAGTGCAGTGGCACAATCTTGGCTCACTGCAACCTCCACCTCCCAGGTTTAAGCGATTCTCCTGCCTCAGCCTCCCAAGTAGCTGGGATTACAGGTGCCTGCCACCATGCCCAGCTAATTTTTATATTTTTAGTAGAGACAAGGTTTCACCATGTTGGCCAGGCTGGTCTTGAACTCCTGACCTGACCTCAGGTGATCCACCCGCCTTGGCCTCCCAAAGTGCTGGGATTACAGGCGTGAGCCACCAGGCCCTGACCATTTAACTTTCTAGCTTAATTTTGCTATGGTCAGAGAACATCGTTCCTGTTATATCTGGTCTTTGAAATTTGTCAATACTTGCTTAATGGCCAATACATGATTCGCTTTTGTAAATTAAATGTCTCAAATTTGCTTAGGAAGAATGTATAGTCTCTGATTTATGGACGCAAAATTCTGTATACGTCCACTGATCAAACTTGTGAAGTGTGTATTCAGATCTGATTTCTTTTGTCTGCTTAAGTTCTCAGTAGCTGATAGAGACTTGTCAAGCTCTTCCATAAGATCAGGGTGGATTTCTCTCATTCTCCCTATTTCTCCTATATATTTTGAGGCTATTGATACTAGGTGTTTAAAATTCTGATATCTTCTTGATGAGTTAAACTTTTTGTCATTTTGTAGTGACCCTTTTGGTCCCTGCTGCTGTTGACCTTGTCAGGTATTCACGTGGCTGCATCAGCTTTCTTTTGGTTAATATTTGTCCACTTCTGATTTTTCCATCCCTTGGCTTCCAGTCTTCCCTGTGTTGTCATGCTTTAGATGATCTCTTTTAGATGCACATAGCTAGGTGGCGGTGGTTTTTAATTGAATCTGAAAACTGCGTATCTTTTTTTTTTTTTTTTTGAGATGGAGTCTCGCTCAGTTGCCCAGGCTGGAGTGCAGTGGCCTGATCTCAGCTCACTGCAAGCTCCGCCTCCCAGGTTTACGCCATTCTCCTGCCTCAGCCTCCAGAGTAGCTGGGACTACCGGCGCTTGCCACCTCGCCCGGCTCGTTTTTTTTGTATTTTTTAGTAGAGATGGGGTTTCACCGTGTTAGCCAGGATGGTCTCGATCTCCTGACCTCGTGATCTGCCCGTCTTAATAGAGCCTTTAGTCCATTGTTATTGGTATATTTGGACTTGTTTTCACCATCTGACTGCGGATAACCATTTGTCCTGTCTTTTGTGTGTCCTCTTTCTCTCTCCAAATATAAACTTTATATTCAATTTCTGTTCTTTTCAGTGATCACATATTGGGTATTCTTATTTAACTTAAAAAAATTAAAGTTGAACACTATCTTTACTCCCCTCCTGTAAAATAGAAGGACTTTTGAGCACCTTAGCTTCACTCTCCTGCCTGACATGCACACACTCACACATATGTGTATATGTGTGTGTATGTATATATGTACATCCACACATAAATACTTTTGACCTTCATAAATCCCTCTTCTCAGATAATACTATTGTTGTGTTGTTTTTGTTGTTTTATATTGCCCATGTTTGTTTGACATAACTACATATTGGCCATTTTATATGTCTGTCATATTAGTGTCTCAGACTTACTAGAATCATTTTCCTCCTCCATGAAGTACTTACTGTAGAAATTCTTTTAGAGCAGACTTCTTGGTGGTGAACTCCCTGTTTTTGTTTATACATGTTTTTGTTTCATCCTTGTTCTTGGACAGTAGTGTTGAGGGACATGCAATTCTGTGTGGTGGTCATTTTCCTCAAATGATTTTAGCCATTATGCCACCATCTGCTGGCTTCCATTGAGCTGTTGAAAAAGCTGTTGTTTTAACGGTGGGTCCTTTGTAGGGGACCTTTTTTTTTTTTCTTCTCTAGTTTCTTTCAGGTTCTTTGTCTTCGATTTTCTATGGTTTTACTGTTAGATGTGGTTTATTGGAATCTTTCTGCTTGAGATATATAGTGTTTCTTGGATCTATGAAGTCTTTTTAAAAATTTATTTTGGAAAATATTCAACCATTAACTCTTTAAATAATTCCTCTTTTTTAGTCTCTCCACTTTCCCCTCTGGAACTCTAATCAGAGGATGTTAGAAATTCTCATTGTCTCCACATTTTTTAACCATCTCTCTTTCATATTTTCTATCTCCTTACCTCTCTCTGTTGCGTAATGCCTAAAGTTTTTGCAAAGATTATCCAGTTCACCTTTTTTTAAAAAAAAGTATCTTCATTGTTGATAGTTTCTTGCTGCATGTTCATGTATGCCCTCTTTTTAAATTGTATTCTTATTCTTTAAATATTTCATACACAGCTGTTCTATTTTCTATATCTGATGATTGAAACATGCTCAGTCTTTGGGGGTCTAATTCTGTCATTTATTGCTTCTGTTGACTCTCACTCAAATGGTTTGTCACCTTAGTGTTTTGTGAGCTTATGCGTGATTTTAATTTGTAGGAATACTCCAGGCTTAACTTGTGGAAACCTCCTGCAAAAAGGGCTTGCTTCTGCCTCTGCTGGTGAGATGGGGGCGGGACTTCTGTCCCAGGACCCAGACAACCTTCCTTGAGTGTTTTGGGTTGAAAGCAAAGCTGTAGACCCTGTTCTTGTGACCCCCGCAAAACCATGTTCTCCCAGCTTAGGGCACCCCCACTCTGCCATGCTGCCTGTGGGGCCAGATGATGTCCTGCTAATGTGACTTCTATAGCTTGTCTTCTGCCTGACTCTCAGGCTCCATGGCCCTGGCTCCCAGATGTGGCCGTCTTGGCCTCAGGCATTCCTGCCTTGGACTCTGGCTGCCAGGGCTATGGGGACCACCTCCTCCATGCAGTCCAGGCTCAGCTCCTGTTGTTTGTGTTTGTTTACCTCATGCCTCACTTACCTTTTGTGAAACCATCGGAATCCCCACTGGGCGTGGTGGCTCATGCCTGTAATCCCAGCACTTTGGGAGGTCAAGGTGGGTAGATCAGACCAGCCTGACCAACATGGTGAAACCCAGTCTCTACTAAAAATACAAAAAATTAGCTGGGTGTGGTGGTGTGCACCTGTAGTCTCAGCTACTCGGGAGGCTGAGACAAGAGAATTGTTTGAACCCAGGAGACGGAGGTTGCAGTGAGCCAAGATCACACCATTGTACTCTGGCCTGGGCAACAGAGTGAGACTTTGTCTCAAAAAAAAAAAAAAAGAGGAGGGGGAGGCGTGGGGCGCTGAGCGTGGTGGCTCATGCCTGTAATCCCAGCACTTTGGGAGGCCAAGGTGGGCAGATCACAAGGTCAGGAGACTGAGACCAGCCTGGCCAACATGGTGAAACCCCACTCTACTAAAATACAAAAAATTAGCTGAGCGTGGTGGTGCACACCTATAGTCCCAGGAGGCTGAGGCAGGGGAATCGCTTGAACCCGGGAGGCAGAGGTTGCAGTGAGCCAAAATTGGGCCACTGCCCTCCAGCCTGGTGACACAGCAAGACTCCGTCTCAAAAAAAAGAAAAAATCATCAGGATCCCCAGGAGTGTTCCCTCTCTGGAGTCCAGTTGTTTCAGAGGAAGGGCATCATGAGTGACCAGGGTCCAAGTTATTTTATTTTTCAGTAGGATTGGAATTTTGGTAACACAAAACCCTGTTATGTTTGGAGGAAACAAGTTCCTCAAAGCTCATTGCTTTTTCCTCTGTTCCCAGCTCCGCTCTGCATTGGATAAAACAGAAGAGCTCGAGGTGAGCAACGGCCACTTAGTGAAGCGTCTGGAAAAAATGAAAGCAAATCGGAGTGCACTGTTGTCCCAGCAGTAAATTCCAGCTCTGAACAGGCAACTGGTTGGTGACTGGAGAGCATTGTTTCATAGGCTTTTCTCTGTCCTGTCTGGGAGCGCTGCTTCTTCCCCTGCCTTCTGAGAGAAGACGACCGTGGCAAGCTTAGCACTTAGGGGCTCCCGTGCCATGGCTCACCCGAGGAAGCCCCAGCAGCCACCAGGTGCCTCTGTGTGCAGACCCCTGGCCCGGGCTGGGGCCGACGCTCAGAACCTGCAGGTACTTCATAAGCACATGGGGGCCTCGAGGGAGCTCTGTGTCTGACCGCACAGCAGCCTCTGAATGCCACTGGAAATGGTGATCAAAGTAAAGATTCAGTTGGGACTTGAGTTCTTTTTTTTTTTCATGTGTCTTGCTGAAGATTAAGGGGAAATGTTACAGTGTTGGGACTTCCTTTCATGGCAGAATCTACAATTTGAGCGACTTCAGTAGTATCTCTTAGTCTACGCTTTTCATAACACAAAAACACTGTGGAACCACAAGCCATTACCAAGCAAAACTCTTTCACTGGAAACAAGGGGGCAGTCTAGTAGTAAAAGTGACCTTAAGAAGACTCTTTACAGGCAACAAATGAAGATTTTCTAAGGGATTTTTGCATCAGTTCAGTCATAGGAATACTTTTTTCCAGGGTAATTAGGCAAAGCTTCACTGAAAATGACAGCTTTTCATTTGCATTATTTAATCCTTATATTTGGAATTGAAGTTGTTAACTTCTTTTAAAGAATGTACTATTAGAAAAATTAAAAGTGAAATGTTGAGAGACTTCAGCAATGTGGTTTTAATTTTTTTCCACTGAGAAAGAAGATCTTTAATTTCATATTAACGGTTCTGTATATTTTGGGTCTTTTTTTTATTTTTTAAGAATATCAAATCAATTCATTTTTCTTTCCCTATTTTTTTTAAAAAAAGGTGTTTTCACAGAATGAGTGCACTTAAAAAGTGAAGTGAAGAAGGAGGTAACAGTAGAGATGATGGCGATATCATCAAGGACAAAAGTAAAAACGTTTAGCTACCTGCTGATTTTTAGTGACTGTTCATATATGTTGTATTTCAAATATGGCTGGTGAAGCCAGCCAGCTTTTCCGGACATTATCAAGTGGAAACCACATCAGTATCATCCAAAACCATATCTAGTCTTAACGCACGGAGAATGCTGGAGTGAGGGTTGTGAGTTCAGGGTGTATAATTAAGAAAACACTCCCAGAGTAATGCTAGGAGTCACCAGCGTCCATCCCCCAGAACTGTATGGATCCAGGATATACACAGCTGCGTTCCATTAAGAAAGAGATGCAATCTCTATTAAAATACACAGATTTTTGTATCTCCTTGTGCAGAGGATATTTGCCACTGCCCATTGGGAGGCAGACAAGTTATAGGAGGCTGGGGGCCAACACTGGCAAGTAGGAAACCAAGGGTAAGGACAGGTAAGCAAAACGTGCTGGCAGGTGGGCACCACTGGGAGACCCACACTGCACACCCAGGCGCTGTATGAACAGGAAGGAGGAAGGAAGCTGGACGAAGCCCCTCGGGGACCCTGTCCTGACCATGCTGGGCCCATCAGCAAAGGGGAGATGTTCAGTTCATTGTCCCATCCTTCAGGTTTCTTCCACAACATCTGAATACAAACATGTTTAACCGGGAAAATGTCTATGTCACTCACGAATAACACCAGTAGCAAACACTCACACAGCACACAGACATGCTCGGCAGCATGCTGACGCTTTTAGGTATTTTTCACTCGTAATTTTCACATATTTCCACTCATTTCATTTGCACAGAAATTCTATGAGGTAGATGCTGTTATTAAATCCACATTACAGATGAGGGAACCAGGGTCCAGGAAGGTGAACTGGCCAGAAGTCTCCCAGCTGGTAAGTACAGGGCTGCAAGGCATCGATTCCCAGGTGTCTCACTGCCCTGAGAAGATGGCGTTTTCCCTATCAGTGGCTCTGAGGAAGTCAAGCCTTCAGTCTCTACCTTTCCCACCAATTCTTTTGGAAACAGCAAACCAATGTTACACACACTTCCTAATCCAGAGGAAGCTGGAACACGATTTTTAAATTTATTTAGTAGAATAAAATTTTTTTTTTGCAGATGTAGCTAATGGAAATTGTTGCTGGCTTTTTTCATCCTTGCAACCTAGCATTTCTCAGCCTCAGGACGACGGTCGTCTGGAGCTGGGTCGTTCTTGGTGGCTGGGGTGGCTGTCCCCTGCACTGTGGGCTTTTCCCAACACCCAGGAGGCGGAGGTTGCAGTGAGCCAAGATCACGCCATTGCACTCCAGCCAGTGACAGAGCAAGACTCTGTCTCAAAAAAAAAAAAAGAAAAAAAAATGATTTTTTGGTATTCTATTTAATTTTATGAAATAGTAACACAGATCAAGTATTTATGATGAAAACTTTGCCTGAATTGAAATATGCTGTAAATATAAAGTACATACTGACTTGAAAATTTGCTATTAAAAAAAAGAACATAAAATATCTTATTAACAATTTTTAAATGTGTATTACATGGCAAAACGATAATTTAGATATATTGGGTTAAATACAGTGTATTGTTAAAATGAATTTCATCTGTTTATTTTTTTAAATATAGGTATTAGAAAATTTAAAATTACATATATGGCTCATATTATGTTTCTATTGGACAGTGCTGCTCTAGACATTCAAATGGCCAGGACTTTTTCATCCTCAGGTGTTAGCTTAAATGTCACTCTGTGAAGCCTTTCTTAACCAGACAGCTAAAGCAGCAAATTCCCCAAACGTACACACTCTTGACCACACGTACCTTAGCTCGCTCTCTATCCCACTAGCTGCTTTCAACTTTTTTCATAGTACCTTTCATTATCCAAAATCCAGCCTGGGCAACGGAGTGAGACTGCCTCAATAAAATACAATAAAATTCCAATCTTTCAACAATTCCTGTCCCCTTTCTTGATGTGTTTTTCTCACCTTAGCGCTGTCTAACATACAATAAATTTTTCTTTACTGCCTCTCGTCCCCTGCTGGAACGGAAGCTCCATGGTCGATGGTAGGGAACTGAGTGTGGAACTCAGGGAATAGAACCAGGTTGGAGATGTAGATTAGGAGTCACCAGCAAAGACGCAACTTTCAAATCTTGAGACTAGACTTTCTTAGGGGGAGGGTGTAACTAAGTAGAGGGCACAGGAAGCACCTAGAACAATCTAAAAGGGATTAGAGGAGGAGAGGCCAGGAAAGGGGACTGAGGATGATGGCAAAGGGTTACATACTAAGAGATGCAAAAGGCAATAGAGAGTGTAAAAATACAAAACCAGTGCAGCTTACAAAGCCAAGGTTTCTGACATAAACTGAACTCAGTGCCTCCCTCCCACCTGCCCCCACAAGCATGCTCCTCTTCCCCAGATCCTCAGTAATACAAGTGCACCTTCATTCACGCCACCAGCCTGGTCAGAAGCCTCAGTGTTCTGTTGGCCCTTTCCTCTCCCTCATCGCCCCTCCACTCTCTGTCCTTTTCCCATTACCATCGCCATTGCCCCTGGACCAGGCCATCATCATTAGTAACCCGTCCTCCCTGGTCTTCCCAGTTTCAATCTTGTTCACACTTCCAACCCATGAAACTCACTTGTAAAAAACCTGATTATGTCACTACCCCCTCTCCAACTATAATCATTTTTGTTCTTTGCAATAACTCATTGAAGTGGGTACTCTTATACCTCCATTTTATAAAAGAGGAGACTAAAATAATTAGCTGGGCAGGTGGCACACACTACTTGGGAGGCTGAGGCAGGAGGATGGTTTGAGCCCAGGGGTTAGAGGTTACAGCAAGCAATGATTACCACTGCACTCCAGACTGGACAGAGCAAGACCCTGTCTCAAAAAAAAAAAAAAAAAAAAGATGAAGAAAGAAAAAATAAATAAAGGGGGCACAATGGAGGGTCCTACATTAATATTATTTTGGCCCTGGTTGTAACCACTCTACTGCACTGTGGTGTCAGGAGCCGTGTCTGTCTTGCTCAGCACCATGGCTCAGTGCTTACAACACTACCTGGTACACGATGCTCAGGAGGAGATAGCTGATGGTTTGTCTTCATTGTCGTGACTGTCAGTCATGTGTTTCCCAACATGTTTTATCATGAACCACGAATTTCTAGGAATGTTAGGAGGGGTTCTAAGTAAATAGCTCTATAAACAAATAGCCTGTGGTAACAGTTAAACAGGTGATGAGTTTACTCGTTGAGAAGCATCTGTCATTGGGATTCCTTAACAGGGAGACAGATTAGATAACATTTCACAAACTTTGAACATGGAACCCGTTTCTTCACAGAGCCTTCTGGGATCAGGGCTCTGCAGAACACATTAGGAAATGCACTTCTAGCCTCAAGGTCAGGCACAGGCATATACACTCCTAGCCTGAGTCCCTACTCCCAAGCCTGCCTCCAGGTGCACCCCCGCTATCCTTCCTCACAATGTTGTTTACAGTCCAGGGAGCAAAATTCTATTCTCCTCTCACTACAGAAAGCCCTGGAAGTTGCAGATGGCATATGAGGCACATGTCTGCTTAAGAGGACAAACCCAGGAGGGTCTTCAGCTGTTCTTTAGGTGTGGCCACTATGTTACAAGACGACAAGCAAAACTATAGCTTCATTCACTGAACTACTCATGCCTTACCCTCTTCATCAAGACTTCTTTGTTCCACCACTTTTCCTACTTTCAGAGCCCTATGTTCTCCACTCTCAGGAGCTGGTTTATCCAAATATATGAAGGTAGAAGCAGAAGGGTTGATTCACAAACTTTCATAAATGAGAATAATATAATCATTATGTTATTGATTTGGTTGGTCATAGCCTTCAGCATGTTTTTGACCAAACTTATTAATATGTTTATGGGGGCTGGGGACAGGGTGAAGAACAGGAAGAGTTTTGATGGTCTACTACTGCTGAAGCCCAGCCTTACTTATCAATATAGATGGGAAACTATAGATCCCGAAAAGATTTCATAAAGACAAAGTAGACAGAAATAGAAGGGTAGTTCTGCAATATTGTTAAAAATACTATCTCAAACAGTTAACATCACATTTGGTAGAAAAACAGCAAATTGACACATTTACATTTAAATCTGGAAGAAAAAAAGATGCCTTGAAGCCCTTAAGTTTAGCACTACTGTAAAGTTTCAGACAGCACAGCAAAACACAAAATGTAATAAGATATAATATTGGAAAACTGGCAACATAAGTATTGTTTGTAGTCAATTGCAAAACTACTGATGATGTAATGAGAATTCCTTAAAATACTAGGATATGTGATTAATGTTCAGAAACCAATAGCTTTCCTATGTATCAAAACTTACCAGTTAGATTTAGAAATCTATCTAACTAAAGATTAGTTCATTAGGATCTCATAATCGCAAACAAAAACCATACAAAAGGCCAGGCACAGTGGCTCACGCCTGTAATCCCAGCACTTTGGGAGGCCAAGGCGGGTGGATCACGAGGTCAGGAGATTGAGACCATCCTGACTAACATGGTGAAACCCCATCTCTATTAAAAATACAACGAATTAGCTGGGCGTGGTGGCTGGCACCTGTAGTCCCAGCTACTTGGGAGGCTGAACCTGGGAGGCAGAGCTTGTAGTGAGCCGAGATTGCGCCACTGCACTCCAGCCTGGGGGACAGAGTGAGACGGGGGAAAAAAAAAAAAAAACCCACCCAAAAAAAGCCTCCCCGACAAACGGAAGCAATAATAATAATCCTAAGAAACAGAAGAACCTACATTAGGAAATTTATACATTCTGCTGAGATACAAGACAAAAAAAATGGAGAAAGATGTATGGTAAGAATAAATATCATAAACATAAAACTTTCATATTTAGCACATTTCTTATCTATTTTTTTTTTTTATTTTATTTATTTATTTTTATTTTTTGAGACGAGTCTCGCTATGTTGCCCAGGCTGGAGTGCAGTGGTGCAATCTTGGCTCACTGCAAGCTCTACCTCCCAGGTTCATGCCATTCTCCTGCCTCAGCCTCCTGAGTAGCTGGGACTACAGGCGCCCGCCACCACACCTGGCTAATTTTTTGTATTTTTAGTAGAGAAGGGATTTCGCCATGTTAGCCAGGTTGGTCTCGATCTCTTGACCTTGTGATCCGCCTGCCTTGGCCTCCCAAAGTGCTGGGATTACAGGCATGAGCCACTGCGCCGCACCAGATTTAATACATTTCTTATGAGAACCCCTTTGAGATTTTTGGGGAGGTAATCTCACAAAATTATTGGGTTTTTTTTTTTTTCTTTCTTTTTTATAAGAAAAGAAAGATCTCACTCTCGCTCAGGCTGGAGTGCAGTGGCGTGTACTGCAGTACACGGAGCTCACTGCAGCCTCAAACTCCTGGCCTCAAGCAACCCTCCTGTCTCATCCAAAAGTGCTGGGATTACAGGCATGAGCCACCATGCCCGGCAAACAACAAAATTATTCTAACATTCACCTGGAAGTTTAAAAAAAACATTGCAACCAGACTAGGATGACTTTGATAAAACAACAGTTGAGGGGGCCTCTGCCAGGTATTTTCAGTGTTACAAAGGTGCAAGGATAGACAGGTCCCTGCAATGGGGCGACCCCACCTTGCTCAAAAGGGCCCAGCTGCTCTGCTCTGCGTTATTTTCTGCACTCCCTGAGGATTCCCAGGGTGTGGCTTCCATGCTATTGAGACTGTTCCACAAACACAGCGCCCTTTTCTACATCCTGTCTGTTCCACACATTTTAGCCCCCAGTAAGTTGTGTGGTATCAGTTAGACTGTACGTTCTTCAAGAACTACCGTAAGCTTTTCATTCCATGGCCTGCCTGATGCAGAGCAAGACCTCAGTAGGTGTTTGCGGAATAAGAAATTCTAACGGCTCCTGAATAGAGAGGTTAAAAATGTCTAAAGGCATCACAGTCCATGTGGGAGAGCAGCTCCATGGTTTCTCTCTATAGATAGCTCCTCGAAAACGCCCACAGTGAGGCTCTGTGAGAAACAGGATTATAGGAGATTTCTATTTTCTTTTTCACCCTTTTCTGCATTTTCTACATTAAACACATGTGACTTTAATAACGTTAAAATATTTCAAAGTGATAAGGAAAAAATTAAGTGTAAAAAATCAAATCATAAAAGGCACAAATCAAAGTTATTGCGTGACTGGGCATGGTGGCTCACGTCTGTAATCCCAGCACTTTGGGAGGCCAAAGCAGGCAGATCACTTGAGGTTAGGAGTTCGAGACCAGCCTGGCCAACATGGCAAAACCCCATCTCTAAAAAGGATAGATGGGTGTGATGGTGCAAGCCTGTAATCCCAGCTACTCGAAAGGCTGAGGCAGGAGAATGGCTTGAACCTAGGAGACGGAGGTTGCAGTGAGCCGAGATCGTGCCACTGCACTCCAGTCTGGGTGACAGAGTAAGACCATGTCTCAAAAACAAACAAAAACTATTGTTTGAATATGATTATTCTGAACTTGAGCTGGAGTAAGAATCTCTAATATCACTGAAAATAAAGACAAAGAGACTGATGGATTTAATACAAATGTAAAATTTCACATCAAAACAATATAATCCCCAAATCAATTACTTAAGTCCAAACGTGGTAGAGCTCCCTGGCAGAAAAGGCAGAACCACTAGCTCCATACACAGACACAGGAAACTCGGACCAAGAGGAGCAAGGGTCCCATGCCATAGGGCCAATGGGGAGTATCTGGAGACAGTGTCAAAAAAACTCAAAGTGGGCCAGGCGTGGTGGCTCAAGCCAGTAATCCCAGCACTTTGGGAGGCCGAAGCGGGTGGATCACTTGAGGTCAGGAGTTTGAGACCAGCCTGACCAACATGGTGGAACCCCATCTCTATTAAAAATACAAAAATTAGCTGAGTGTGGTGGCAGGCACCTGTAATCCCAGCTACTGGGAGGCTAAGGCAGGAGAATCGCTTGAACTTGGGAGGCGGAGGTTGCATTGATCTGAGATTGTGCCACTGCACTCCAGCCTGGGCAACAGAACAAGGCTGTCTCAAAAAACAAAACTAAACACCTCAAAGAGCCTAGAGGAAGGCAAAACAAGGACACTGGATCCCACAGTTACACAAAAACAGCTGAGGTCACTTAAGTGGGAATGTTTCTTCCCCTTGCAGTAGCAGGAGGCTTGGTGTGTCCCATGCAAACAGCCCATTTGCCCTTCAACCCGCCTCCCTGCCAACACGCGGCAGCCCCTCCTGCCACCTGCTCGGTGGCTTGCCTGTAAGCACAGCATCACTGTCCAGCACAGCTTACCTTTTCTGTAGCCTGGTGACACATGTGATATCTGTGCTCAGCCTGTCCACTCATAACACAACATCTCATCTCTATTCCCCGAATCCCAATAATCCTCCCTAAGGGGCATGAGCACTGTCTTAGATGGTTTAAAAGGTTGACATATGAAAGATTTGACTCTTTCTGTGTTGTACCCACTCACAGGGTGGAGAAGAGACCAACAGTGAAATAAGCATTTGGCAAATGTCTGTTCAGCAGAGGAATTTCTCAAAATTCTAACAGTGCTGGAGCAGTCAAAGGAGAAACACCAAGGGCCTAGAGTAGAATGTGGTTTCCAGCTGTCTTGACATCAGGGTTGCTGGCCCACGGACACACTTCCAGAGCCACCCCTTCCAGGGTCACCATGGCCCAGTCCTGCTCCAGATGCCATCTGCCCAACAGCCCAGGGGAGAGTGTCCAGCCTCCTAATGTGAGCCTCAGTCTGAACCCCTTTCTATAACAGAGGCCAGACCTCATAATCTCATCAGCAGCTCTGGCCTGCTGCTGCCGTGGCTGCCCTCTCCAGCCACTGGTGTTAACTTCAAATGATATAGGGACTTCCAAATGAAATCCACGTAAAAGGATAGGCCATATCACTTTAAAAGACACTTGAAAGCACTTTCGGTAACGGCAAGATTTGCAATAAGTGTATTACATCATTTCAAGATCCATGCTCACGGTCCACTGTCCACCCCTGCACCCTCAGCCCCTGGCCCCTGGCAGGCCAAAGAGCAATCTGCAGAATGAATGAATGAATGAATGAATGAATGAATGAAGTGCATTTCAGAGGCTGCAGCCTCATTTGAGGGGACAACTTGGGGGTAGGTGCAGTTTCAGAGCCCCTCCTCTATCTGCCACCTATCCAAAGTCCCCCATGGCTTAACAATCAAGTGCATGTTTAGACTAATAAGCAAATGAAGTCATCTGCAGCGCTATCCTGTCCCCACCCCTTCAGGACTGTATCATTTTGTACAGGTTTAAATTCCCTATCAGGGATGACACCAAGCACAAAATATGGGGGGGGGAGGGTGGGATGCAAAAACTCAGTAATCTAATATTTTAATGCAGTCTTTTAAAAAATCGAAATTAATGCAAAAAATCCATAATAAAATATTCAAATCTAATTTAATTTTATTTATTTTGAGATGGAGTCTCCCTCTGTCGTCATCCAGGCTGGAGTGCAACGGGGTGATCTCAGCTCACTGCAACCTCCACCTCCTGGGTTCAAGCGACTCTCCTGCCTCAGCCTCCTGAGTAGCTGGGATCACAGGCGTCCACCACCACGCCCGGGTAATTTTTGTATTTTTAGTAGAGACGGGGTTTCGCCATGTTGGCCAGGCTGGTTTTGAACTCCTGACTTCAGGTGATCCGCCTGCCTTGGCCTCCTAAAGTGCTGGGATTACAGGCGTGAGCCACCGCACCCGGCCTGGAATATTCAAATTTTAAATAAAGACAGGACCAGTAACAATGTACCCTGTGGAGCCATTTTAAGAGTCTGATGTGAAAGGAAAAAAATAGGACTGAATTTTTTCATTACTCTTGACCTTTTTTAGAGACTGCATTAAAATATTATTTATCTTGATTGCTGCGATTTTGGCAGCCTCTAAACTCCTGTGCCCGTGACAAATGCCTCACTGGCCTCATCCTAGCCGCGGCCCGACCCTGCTAACGGCATTTCCAGAAGATGGGCAGAGGACAAGCCAAACACCAGGAGGGACCATGCGGCCTGGGAAACAGTTCGGCAAGGCGGCCGGGCCCCATCCCACCACGGAGGGCGGAGGACTCGGCCTGCACCAGACCCAAACGAGGGGCAGTCCGGCCTCTGCTGGCAGAAGCAGCGCTTCCAAGTATTTTCATATGGTGGCTTTGCAGAGCTGCACGGTCCAGAAGAGGGTTTCAGGCTGCAAAGCGGGAAAGTCTCGAGGGCGCTCTGCGCTCCAAGCCAGACGCCCACAATCTCTTCTACGTCATGCAATATTCAAGTACGCGGCCTCCTTCCCGCGCTTTCGCGCCCACAGGCTGGGCCAATCACAGTGCCGCACTTTTCATACTGACCAACAGGCGGTGGGCGGGCCGCCGGGGACCGTTACCCGGCAGGCGCCGCGGCTGCTCTGGTGACGCCACTGGCTGGGAGGCGGCTGCAGAGAGCGGGGCACCGGCCCTTGGAGAGGGCAGCGGCGGTAGCTATCTAGCGGCTCCGAGGTGCGACGGACAGAGACGCGGGGCGGCAGGTCGGGCGGCGAGGCCAGCGAGGCCATGGGCTTGAGCGGTTGGGGATGGCGAACCCCGCGTGTGGCCGGTCCCGGCGGCGAGGCCCGTCCCGCTGAGGCACGCGGGGACTCCGAACGGCGGTGTAGGCGAGGCCAGCGAGGCGGGCTGGGGACTGGCGCGTTCCTCGGGCAGCACTGGAGTTCCGACACCGCAAAAGTCGGTCTCGAAGGAAGTCGCGGGGGGCGGGTCACTCAAACGCGGTTATGTCCCTGGTTAAAGCTAGAAATTCGCGCGTATGCTTATTCTTGCCGCGGAGACTGGTGGAGCCTCTGCTGCGTGGCGGGGACTCTAGCGACAGGGGGACGCGAGGTGCATTCTGTACTCAGGCGTGTGTGCCCTTGAGGACGCGTCGGACGCCCTGGAGGAGGCACCAGCTCCTGACCTAGTGTGAGGGGCCCGGACGGTTTCCCTAAGAAGCGCGTATTTAAGATGGGATCTGAAGTTGAGTGTGAATTAAAGGTGGGGTGGGGAGTGGGCAGGCGAGAGAACAAACAGGACCTGACTTTTTGTATTTTTAGTAGAGACTTTTTGTATTTTTAGGGGTTTGGTCTCGATCTCCTGACCTCGTGATCCACCCGCCTCGGCCTCCCAAAGTGCTGGGATTACAGGCGTGAGCCACCGCGCCCGGCCAGGGCCCGACTTTTTAAGAAAAAGGAAAGGAGGGTGTATCTGGAAGACACAAAGTGCCCAGGTTAACACAGAGGACCATTGTTGGGTTTTACAGGGCTTATTCAGATTTTAATCTGTCTGAAAACAGTGACAGTCCGTTGCTGAGTTTTAAGCAGGAGCGTAACTGATTCGATAAGCATTTTAGAAAGATGATTCTGGCCAGATGTGAGATGATTGCCTGCATAGTTGTGAGAGTCAGGAGTTAAAATTGACAAGACCTCAGGGATAAGGGAGGTAGGTGTCAAGGGCGAGTCCTGTGATTTCTGGCTGAGTTCTGGCGATACCATTCCCTGGAGTTTGGTGCACTGGAGGAAATAGTTTGGTAAGTGAGAACTAAAAGAAAATAATAAAAATGGGCATGTACCTAGGAGTAGAGTTGCTGGATCATGTGGTTATCTTGTGTTTAACTTTCTGAGGAACTGCCATACTTCTCCAGAGTGGCTGCCCCATGTTACATTCCCACCAGCAATGGATGAGGGTTCTGATTTCTCCATGACCTGCTCAACACTGTTACTGTTAACTGTTACTGTCATCCTAGTGGGTGTGAAGTGATATCTTTTGGTTTTGATTTGCATTTCCCCCATGACTCTTGATAAATTGAGCATATTTTCATGTGTTTATTGGCTATTTTTATATCCTCTTTGTCAAGTCATTTGCTCATTCTTAATATTGGGTTGTTTGCCTTTTTATTGTTCAGTTGTAAGAGTTTTTTCTATATTCTAGATAATAGACCTCTAGGGCATACATGATCTACAAGTACTTTCGTTATACTACAATTTTCTCTTTGGCAAACGTTTTTAACTTTGGGTGTCTTCATATTTAAGAATGAAGCTTGCAACACACTGCAGATTTCAGTAAATGCAGATTTGAGTGTAGAATCAGATGTGAATGAGAATCCAGCTTGAAATAGTGTTGCTTTTCTCACCAATTTTTTGAAAATGTGTTTTTAATTTAAAACTTTACTTAAGTAATGAATGTACTTTCTAAGAATAAATTAATAAATATTTGAAAATGTTGCTTTAATTTGTAATATGGTAAGTATTGATGGATATTACCCAAATAAAAAAAATACTCCTTGGGACTCTCAATTTTTTTTTTTTTTTGAGACAGAGTTTCACTCTTGTTACCCAGGCTGGAGTGCAATGACGTGATCTTGGCTCACTGCAACCTCTGCCTCCCGGATTCAAGTGATTCTCCTGGCTCAGCCTCCTCTCCTGGCTCAGCCTCCTGAGTAGCTGGGATTACAGGCACCCACTACTACACCCAGCTAATTTTTTGTATTTTTTGTAGAGACAGGGTTTCACCATGTTGGCCAGACTGGTCTCAAACTCCTGACCTCAAGCAATCCACCCACCTCAGCCTCCCAAAGTGTTGGGATTACAGGCGTGAGCCACCGTGCCCAGCCAGGGTTCTCAATACTTTTTAAGAATATGAAGAGCTGGCTGGGTGCAGTGGTTCATGCCTATAATCCCAACACTTTGGAAGACTGAGGTAGGTGGATCCCATGAGCGAGGAGACCATCCTAGGCAGCATGGTGAAGCCCTGTCTCTACAAAAAAGTTATCCAGGCATGGTGGTGCATGCCTGTAGTTCAGCCACTCGGGAGGCTGAGGTGGAAGGATCACCTGAACCCCCCAGGGAGGTTGAGACTGCCGTGAGCTGTGTTGCTGCCATAGCACTCCAGCCTCTAGCCTGGGCAACAGAGTGAGACCCTGATCTAGATATATATATATACAATATTTTGAACAATCAGATGTATCAAATATATATGTGTTTGAATTATCTTGGCCCACTGCAACCTCCATCTCCTGGGTTCAAGTGATCCTCCCACTTCAGCTTCCCAAGTAGCTGGGAACACAGGCTTGCACCACCATGCCCAACTAATTTCTTATATTTTTGTTAGAGACAGGTTTCACCATGTTGCCTAGGCTGGTCTGGAACTCCTGAGCTCAAGCAATCTGCCTGCCTCGGCCTCCTATAGTGCTGGGATTACAAGTGTGAGCCACTGCACCTGGCCAGACTAGTTCATTTTCATACATAATAACTCTAGTTATCATCTAAGAAGAAGGAATGACTCATCTTGGAGCCATTCCTTATTTCTCCTTTTACATTGGGATGCTCTATGCCCTTTCCTGCTTCTTAGCCTGGCTAGCCCCTACTTGACCATCATTTACTTTTTTGATAAGTTTTTCCTTACCTTTATTTATTTATTTATTTTTTTGTTTGAGACAGAGTCTCGCTTAGTCGCCCAGGCTGGAGTGCAGTGGCGCGATCTCGGCTCACTGCAAGCTCCGCCTCCCGGGTTCACGCCATTCTCCTGCCTCAGCCTCCCGAGTAGCTGGGACTAGCTGCCTCGCCCGGCTAATTTTTTGCATTTTTAGTAGAGACGGGGTTTCACCGTGTTAGCCAGGATGGTCTTGATCTCCTGACCTCGTGATCCGCCCGCCTCGGCCTCCCAAAGTGCTGGGATTACAGGCGTGAGCCACCGCGCCCGGCCCTTACCTTTATTAATGCAACCATGCTATACAATTATTGTCTATGTAACTGTCTTATTTAACCCCTAATTGTCTTATTTAACTTTGTGAATCCCAAAGTAGGTACAGGTTATATTTTTCTTGGTCAGAATTTTAGTTTTTAATTTCTTTTTATCCTTTTTTCTAGCAAGGATTTGAACATAAAATTAATTGCTTTTTAAAAACAACTAGCAGTTTGAAAAACTCCAAATACATTTTTGAGCATGTTACATTTTATCCTTTCAGTCAAAATCAATACTAAAGGAGTCCTACCCCCAATGGCTAGCTCTTACTCATCATTCAGATCTGAGGTTAAGTAACTCTCTGAAAAGCCTTCACTAATCCTTAGACTAGGTTAAGTCTTGAATATTTCCCATAGCACCTTGTGTTTCTCAAAATATCCAGACTGTAGGAATTTCTTAGGGCAGGGGTTCCCAACCCCCAGCCTGAGCTCTGCCTCCTGTCAGATCAGCAGCAGCATTAGATTCTCATAGGAACTCAAACCCTGTTGTGAACTGTGCATGTGAGGGATCTAGGTTGCGTGCTACCTATGAGAATCTAACTAATGCCTGATGATCTGAGGTGGAACAGTTTCAGCTCAAAGCCACTACCCTACCTCCAATCCTCCGGTCCGTGGAAAAATTATCTTACACAAAACTGGTGTCTGGTACCAAAAAGGTTGTAGACTGTTGTCCTCAAGTATTGTTTCTGAGCCCCAAATTAGGCTGTTGAATCTATATTTTTAATGAGCGCCCCAAGTGATTCTTATATCAGGTAAGTTTGGGAAAACGTACTCTAAATTTATAGAAGATTTACGTGCATCCATCCCCCTTTTGGAAATTGTATGCCTGTTGTGCTTCATAGAGCCAGTGACTGATCACCTCTTTGTCCTCAACACTTAACATGTAACTTAGAAAACACAGGCTCAGTAATTATTGAATAATGTATTGAAGAATGTTTCTCCAAATAAAGGTATTCATCCCTGAAACTGGAAGTGTAATTGCTTGGTAATAGGGTAGACATTATCTAACATCATTAGAAATTGCCCAGTTTCCAAATGGTTTTAACAATTTGTATTCCCTCAAGCAATGTTTAAGAATTCTAGTTTGTCCACATCCTCACCAATATCTGGTGTTAGCACTCTTTTTAAAAGCCATTTTGGCCAGGTGCAGTGGCTCATGCCTGTAATCCCAGCACTTTGGGAGGCCAAGGCGGGTAGATCGCTTGAGCTCAGGAGTTCAGGACCCAAGTGGATCACTTGAGGTCAGGAGTTTAAGACCAACCTGGCCAACATGGTGAAACCCCATCTGCACTAAAAATACAAAAATTAGCTGTGTGTGGTGGTGCGCGCCTGTAGTCCTAGCTACAAAGGAGGCTGAGGCAGGAGAATCACTTTGACCTGGGAGGTAGGGGTTGCAGTGAGCCAAGATCACACCACTGCACTCCAGCTTGGGCGACAGAGCGAGACACACACACACACACACACACACTCTCTCCCTCTCTCTCTGGGTGACAGAGAGACACACACACGCACACAAATTTTAAGCCATTCTAATGAATGCAAAGTGGTACCGTGGTTGTTTAAATTTGCATTTCCCTGATGACTAATGATGTTGAGCATGTTTTCATACCTATAAGCAATTTAAAAAATCTGTTTGTACACGTTATTTATGTAATCTGAATAAGCATCTTCTTTTGGATATATGGATTGTGAATACTTTATTCCAGTCTTTGGCTTGTGTTTCCATTTTTTAAGTAATGTCTTTTGATGAGGAGAAGTTTCTTAATTTTGCAGAATCCCAATCAACAACTTTTAAATTAACACCTTTTGTGTTCTAAGAAATCTTTGCCTATTCCAAAGTCATGAATATATTCTGTTGTGTTTTGAGAAGCATTATAAATTTGGTTTTCACATTTAAAAATATGATTAATCTCCCTTTTATTGTTGTGTGTGATGTGGTATGGGTCCAGGCATTTTTTTCCCCTCCAGGTAAAAATCTAGATTGTAGAAATCTACTTGTGCCAGTACCATTTATTGAATATGCCTTAGACTTTTTTTTCTTTTTTCTTTTTTTTGAGACAGAGTCTTGCTTTGTCACCGAGGCTGGGGTGCAGTGGAGCAATCTGGGCTGACTGCAACTTCTGGGGTTCTCCTGCCTCAGCCTCCCAAGTAGCTGGGACTGCAAGCGTGTGCCACCATGCCCAGCTAATTTTTGTATTTTTAGTAGAGACAGGGTTTCACCATATTGGCTAGGCTGGTCTCAAACTCCTGACCTCAGGCGATGCACCCTCCTCAGCCTCCCAAAGTGCTGGGATTATAGGCGTACACCACCATGCCTGACCAATACCACATTTTCTTTATCCAGTCTACCACTGATGGGCACTGGGTTGATTCTGTCTTTGCTATTGTGAATAGCACAGTGATGAGTGTACAAGTGCATGTGTCTTTTTGGTAGAATGATTTATTTTCCTGTTAGTATATACCTAGTAATGGGATTGCTGGGTCGAATGGTAGCTCTGTTTTAAGTTGAGAAATCTCCAGACTGTTTTCCACAGTAGCTGGACTAATTTACATTCCCACCAACAGTTCCCTTTTCTCCACAGCCTTGCCAGCATCTGTTGTTTTTTGACTTTTTCATAATAGCCATTCTGGCTGGTGTGAGATGGTATTACATTGTGGTTTTGATTTGCATTTCTCTGATTAGTGATGCTGAGCATTTTTAAATATTTGTTAGCTGCTCATATGTTTTCTCTTGAGATGTGTCTGTTTATGTCCTTTGACCATTTTTTAATAAAGTTGTTTTTCACTTACTGATTTGTTTAAATTCCCTATAGATTCTGGATATTAGTCCAGAATCTATAGATAGCAGATGCATAATTTGCAAATATCTTCCCCCATTTTGCAGGTTGTCTGTTTACTCTGTTAATAGTTTCTTTTGCTATGCATAAGCTCTTTAGTTTAATTAGGTCCCACTTGTCTTTTTTTTTTTTTCCTGCAATTGCTTTTGGGGACTTACACATTCTTTGCCAAGGCAAACCCACAGCCAACATTATACTGAACGGGCAGAAGCTCGAACTATTCCTCCTGAGAACTGGAACAAGACAAGGATGCTCACTTTCACCACTCTTCTTCATTGTAGTCCTCGCCAGAGCAATTGAGCAAGAGAAAGAAATAAAAGGCATCCAAATAGGAAGAGAGGAAGTCAAACTGTCTCTGTTTGCAGACTGTATGATTCTGTACCTAGAAAACCCCATAGTCTCTGCCTAAAAGCTCCTAGATCTGATAAACAACTTCAGCAAAGTTTCAGGATATATCAATGTACAAAAACCAGTAGCATTTATATACACCAACAATGACAAGGCTGAGAGTGGAATCAAGAACTCAATCCACTTACAGTAGTCACAAAGAAAATGAAATGCCTATGAATACAGCTTACCAGGGAGGTGAAGGATCTCTACAAGGAGTACTGTAAAGCACTGCTGAAAGAAATCAGACAACACAAATAAATGAAATCCATGCTCATGGATAAAAAGAATAAATATTGTAAAAATGGCCATACTCCCCAAATCAATCTACAGATTTAACACTATTCCTATGAAACTACCAATATTATTTTCACACAATTAGAAAAAAACTATTCTAAATTCATATGGAACCAAGAAAGAGCCTGAAGAGCCAAAGCAATGGGAGAAGGACTCCCTTATTCAAATAAATGGTGCTGGAATAACTGTCTAGTCATATGCAGAAGATTGGAGATAGACATCTACCTTTCACCATATACCAAAATTAACTGAAAATGAATCAAAGATTTATTTATTTATTTATTTTTTTATTTTTATTTTTTTTTGAGACTGAGTCTGGCTCTGTCGCCCAGGCTGGAGTGCAGTGGCCAGATCTCAGCTCACTGCAACTCCGCCTCCCGGGTTTACGCCATTCTCCTGCCTCAGCCTCCGGAGTAGCTGGGACCACAGGCGCCCGCCACCTCGCCCGGCTAGTTTTTTGTTTTTTTTTTTTAGTAGAGACGGGGTTTCACCGTGTTAGCCAGGATGGTCTCGATCTCCTGACCTTGTGATCCGCCCGTCTCAGCCTCCCAAAGTGCTGGGATTACAGGCTTGAGCCACCGCGCCCGGCCAAAGATTTAAATGTAAGACCTCAAGGCCAGGTGCAGTGGCTCAAGCCTGTAACCCTAGCACTTTGGGAGGCCATGGCGGGAGGACTGCTTGGGCCCAGGAGTTTGAGACCAGCCTGGACAACATAGGGAGACCCTGCCTCTACAGAGAATTTTAAAATTAGCCAGGCATGGTATTGTGCACCTGTAGTCCCAGCTACTCAAGGGGGTGTGTGGGGGAGTGCTAAGGTGGGAGGATCACTTGAGCCTGGGAGGTCAAGGCTGCAGTGAGCTCTGATGGCACCACTGCACTCCAGCCTGGGTGACAGAGCAAGACCCTGTCTCAAAAAAATTAAAAACAACAACAACAACAAAAGTAAGACCATAAACTATAAAAATCTTAGAAGACAACCTAGGAAATACTCTTCTTGACATCAGCCTTATTTATTTCTTCTTGTATTCATTTTGGAAGGTGGTTTTCAAGGAAGTATGTCCATCTGAGTTGTAGAATTTGGCAGATAAAGTTGTTTATTATATCCTCTGTCATTTTAATGGCTGTAGATCCCATAGTAATGTTCCTTTATTATTCATGACATTGGTATTTTGTGTTGTCTCTTTTTCTTAGGTAAGTCTAAGAAAGGCATAAGAAGGGTTATAAATTTTGTCAGTCTTTTTAAAGAAACAGTTTCTGGTTTTATTAACTTTTATCTATTCATCTATTTTGTTTACTTCTCCTCTTTTATTGTTTCCATCCTACTTTCTTTGGGCTTAATATTCCTGCTTTTTCTAGTTTCTTAATATAGAACCTGTGTGAGAAAACTGTTATATGACACAGTGTAGGACTGTGATTTCTGAGAGAAAGGAAACACCCAGCGTGAGTCCTATGATTATAGCCTGGCTTCCTGCCTGGAAGCACATTGCATACCATGGAAAAAGAACAAGGACTTCAAGCACAGCAGAAGTCTCCCTGAGTTGAGCTAGAGATTGGAGTTCAGAAAGGTTAAAGCAGTTAGAAATTGCAGGACAGTGTTCCTGAGAGAAGGGAGATATATAGAAGAAAAGCTCCAGAAATCTGCAGGGGGACTCCCTCCTTAAGACTTGTCAAACACTAATATGTGTATTTGTAGTTACAAACTGCTGATGAAGCTATCACATGCTTTGACCTTAATGTATATTTCTTCTACCCAGAGCATTCTGCTCAGAAGTTGCCCACCTGGCAAGGAGTTTTGAAAATGGGTGGGGGTAGATACAGGGAGTTTAGTAAGTCCCACTGTCACTGCCACAATATCTACTTTTTAAGATTTCTCAATTTTATAAGATTATCTTTTTCATAAATTCTCTAAAACTGCGTATTTTCATTTATAAGTAGATAAATGTATCATTTTAATAGTTTGTCTTTAAATCAAGAGATTTCACTTGTGTCATGTAAGAACTTCATTTAAATTTTTAATAATAAGGATAATGACAGGCTAAGTAATGCAGGCCTCTTACTCACTGAAGGCAATTTAAACACCTAGGGGGAAAAAAAATTGAGATGGAGTCTTGCTCTGTTGCTCAGGATGGAGTGCAGTGGTGCAATCTTGGCTCACTGCAACCTCTACCTCCCAGGTTCAAGTGATTCTCCTGCCTCAGCCTCCCTAGAAGCTGAGATTACAGGCACCTGCCACCACACCTGGCTAATTTTTTATATTTTTAGTAGAGACATTTCACCATGTTGACCAAGCTGGTCTCAAACTCCTAACTTCAAGTGATCCGCCACCTTGGCCTCTCAAAGTGCTGGGATTACAGGCCTGAGCCACTGTGCCCAGTCCCGGAAAAATATTTTTTAAAATCTTCTCAAAAGCATCTGAGAACTCGTCAGATAAGAAGTTACCAGGTCACAATTTGTGAAAGAATGGGAACCTTAAGAAGTAAGCCTAGCATTACAAACAACTTTTGCCCTGAAAATATTTGTGAATTTAAAAGAAATGATTTGAGAGGATAGGCTGTGCTTTTGACAGCCTTAGGGCAGTAAGAGGACAGGAGTCAGAGTCTTCAGGTGATCAGAGGTGAGACCCAAGGAATAGATTATTTGGCTTGGGATCCAATGTGCTTAGGATCCTAGAGGGCTGTGCCTTACAATTAAAGTAAACCAGCCCTTCCTCAGACTATACTTTTCTGTGCAGCCTAGAATATCTCAAATTTCAGTTAAAGAGATTCCAGATTACTAATTCCCTATGGCACCTAGAAGTAGCAAACAAGTTCTCTTTGAGGGACACTAACACCATTTTAGGGTTCAAATTATTTATATATACAACTTACCAAATATAGTTCTAGAACATAATTAAAACATCACCAGACATCCAAAATGACAAGACATAATGAGCCAGAAAACAATAATAGACAATACAAACAGATCCACAGAGATTCCAGTTACTGGAGTTACTAAATACAGACTGTAAAATGACTATTTACTGTCTTTCAGAAGAGAACAGCTAATGTTAAAAGTTTTACTACAAATCATGCATTAAAAATGGCATTACAGGGCCGAGTGCAGTGGCTCAGGCCTGTAATCCTAGCACTTTGGGAGGTTGAGGCGGGTAGATCACTGGAGTCGAGGAGTTCAAGACCAGCCAGAGATGGCAAAACCCCATCTCTATAAAAAACACAAAGATTAGCTGGGCATGGTGGCTTGCACCTAGCTACTAGGGAAACTGAGGTGAGAGGATCACTTGAGCCTGGGAGGTCAAGACTGCAGTGAGCCATGGTCACCCCACTGCACTCCAGCCTGGGTGACAGAGCAAGGCCCTGTCCCCTCACCCTCTCCCCGCCAAAAAAGCATAACAGAAAAAAAAAAAAAAAAAAAACTAGGTAAAAATTCTAGAACTAAAAAATTTCAGGTCAATTAGGAACTCAATGAATGGGTTTCACATCAAAATTAGAACTATAGAAAGAATTTGTGAAATAGAAGGTTAAACTATCCAGACTGAAGCATGGAGAGACAAAAGGATGGAAAAAATATAGAAGCAAGGCAAGAGATGTGACAGATACAGTGAAAAGGTCTAAATAAGTTCAACTGGAGTCTTATAAAGGAAACTACTTCTAGAAATCCCCAGTATTTTATAAACATTTTCCATATTATAAATAAAAATCTACCTCTCTTGTTTTTATAAGCTGCATGATAGGTATTCCATTATATTAAAACGCTATACTTTTTGATGCAATCTCCTTGGCTGTTTTAAAATTTGTTACTAAAAAATAATTCTTCAGTGAACATAATTGTGCGTATCATCAAACATATATGTCAGCTTTTTTCCATAGGAATAGTCCTAGAAAAAGCATTTCTAGGTCAAGGAATATGTACCCAACATTGCCAAATCATCTTTCAGAAGGTTGGAAGAATTTCAGTTCTCATTATATATGAATGTCCATTTCATGACCCTTAATAATACAGTGTATGATCAGTCTCTACCAATTTGATAATCAGGAATCCATCCATTTTAATTTGCATTTTTGACAGTAACTAGTTTATATCTTTTTAATATAGTTGACTCAAGCCTTATGAATTGTCCAAACATAACTTTCATATACTTTTCTTTTGGTATATTACTAGTTTGCAGGAGTACTTTATGCATTAGGTCTATTACCTCTTTGTTTGAAATAATTTTCCTGAGTTTATCATTTTGTTTAATCTTTTTCTTGGTTCTAATTATTTTTTAAAATTTTTTTCTTGACCCCCCGACTATCTCCTTCCTTTGTTTCCTTTTACAGCAAGAAATTTGAATGAAATGTGTATACTTAATGTCTCTAGTTCTTTCTTTTACTTGTGAGTCTACTCAAGAAAGGCATCTTTCAATATTCCATATCTGCATCTACTGGTCTTTCTCCTACCACACATATTGCTCCTTCTCACTCTCCTTTGTTGGCTCCTCTTTATCTCTTCAACCTTTTTCAACTTTGGAATGCCTAAGCACCTATTTCTTGAGTCTCTACTCTGCCTGTTTCTATATTCAAGCAGTAGGTAATTACATTCAAGTTCATAGATTTAAATCTCTATTCTGATGATTCCCGAATTTGTATCACTAACTAGGTCAGTGCTATTCAGCAGAAATGCAATACAAGCAATATATGTGATTTGAAATTTTCTAGTAGCCACACACAGTGGCTCATGCCTGTAATCCCAGCTACTCAGGAGGCTGGCTGGGGTGGGAGGATTACTTTAACCCAGGAGTTCGGGGCTGCAGTGAGCTGTGATTGTGCCACTGCACTCCAGCCTGGGTAAAAGAGCAAACCCCTTCTCTTTAAACAAGACAAAAAAACCTTTTGACTGAAGAATAAATCAAAAATGGCAAACCTTCATGATAATATTCCAGCCCCTTTATTATTTTTTAAAAAGGCAGAAAGAGGTGAAGTTATTTTTAATGTTTTATTTAACCCAGTATATAAAAAATATTTCAACATGTAATCAAATAAAATGTTAATGAGATATTATATGTTTTTCATATGAAGTTTCTGAAATCTGGTGTGTGTTTTACACTACAAAACATCTCAATTCAGATTAACCAGATTTCAAGTGTTTAATAGCCACGTGTGGCTGCTGCTCAGTGCAGCTGTAGGTAATTTTGCTGATCTCCAGACCTTTATATCTCCATTTGAATGTCAAATAGATACCTGTTTCTCTTACAATGTGCATTCATTTTAACAAAGACAAATCCTCTTGGTTTGAACCTCAGTAGATCCAGTATCTAATCACTTTTTATCTCCTCTATTGCAGTCACTGTGGTCCCAGCTATCACATCCTGACTGGCTAGGTATCTGCATGGTTCTTTTCTTCTCTTTCAGTTTATTTTCCAAGTCTCACCTTATCAGAGAAGTATTCCTTCATTACTGGCCAGCTCCAGATCCATTATGCCTATGCACAGTAAATCAATCACTGTAACATGAATTTTGCAAAAGAGAAAAATTTTTTTGCAAGGGCATTGAGCAAGGAGGAGGGAGGGAGAAGAGCTCTCGAGTCTGCCTCCCTGAAGAAGATAAGGCTTAGGGATATTTATGGGTTAGGGAAGTAGAGTGGTCTAAGGCATGAGGAAAGGTAATTGGCATGGAGTAAAAAGGAAGTAACAGGTTTATTCTGCACAAACCTAGCCAGAGTTCATGGCATTTCATAGGATGCTTAGGAGGATCTGAGGGTGGCATTTTTGACCCTCCAGCATCAAAAGGCCACCTCTCAGGTATTTGCACTGGCCCAGTTGAAGGATCCGTTGTCTCGACCAGTTTGAATTGGACAGGAGCTGGCCCAAGTTTCTGAAAAACCGAGCAACCGTTACTGTGGTGACCTTTGAACATTATCTATAAAGTAGCCAGGGAAGGTTAAGTTTGAATGTCACAGCCTTCAGGTACTGCAGCCTTCAGCTTCATAAGAAAAGGAAAAAAATGACAAGACGAAAGCTACCAAAGGCAAACAGGGCAGGCAGACCTGATCAAATTAACCCCTCAGTTTCACCTGGACTACCTTATTTAACATATAAACCTCTCCTCCTCACATACAAATACATATCCACAAAAATCAGTATTCCTTTATCTGTTCGATGCTTTATTTCTTGTGTTAATTTTTGAGGAATTACTGTTTCTTTTTTTTTTTTTTTCCTTAATACTGGGTTTCCAGTTGCCCAGACAGGAGTGCAGTGGCATGATCATAGCTCACGCTGGACCTCAACCTGCCAGGCTCAAGCAATCCTCTCACCCCAACCTCCTAAGTAGCTGGGACTACAGGGGCACGCCACCATGCCTGGCTAATTTTTGCATTTTTTGTAGAGTCAGGGTTTTGCCATGTTACCCAGGCTGGTCTCAAACTTCCTGGCCTCAAGTAATCTCCCCACCTTAGCCTCCAAAAGTGCTGATGTTACAGGCATGAGCCACCGTGCCCAGCCACCATTTCTCTTTGCTCTGTGGTTTGATAGGAATTGATATAAGATGTATCTTTGATGGCCTTTTCATTTTTTTTCATGTTGATACTCTGTTCACCTGCTTCTGAGTCTTTTTTAAAATAAAAATTTCCTAGAAAATTGCCTATTTTTGTTAAATTTTAAAATTATCCTTCAGTGGCGTACATGGCATTCTCAATTTTTAAAAGTACCTCTTTATTGCTTGCTAAAATGCTCCTTTTCTCAATGCTCATTTTTGTTTCAGTCTTCTCTTAACAAGATTTGTCTTGTCTTTTATCTACTTTTTTTTTTTTTTTTGGAGTCTCACGTTGTCACCCAGGCTGGAGTGCAGTAGTGCAATCTTAGCTCACTGCAACCTCCATCTGCCGGGTTCAAGTAATTCTCGTTCCTCAGCCTCCCACATAATTGGGACTACAGGCACACGCCACCACACCCAGCTAATTATTTGTATTTTTAGTGGAGACAAGGTCTCACTCACCACATTGCCCAGCCTAGTCTCAAACTCCTGAGCTCATGCAATCCACCCACCTCAGCCTCCCAGAGTGCTGGGATTACAGGTGTGAGACACTGCGGCCAGCTGTTATTTACCTACTTTTATTAGTCTTTTAAAAGAATAGCTATCGATTTTAGTTACCATTTTTACTGTTCTTAAAGTGATCACTTCTGTTTTTGTCTTAACTAATTATATTTTCAACTTTTTTGGCTTATTTTTAATCTTTTCTAGATTCTTGAGAGTTGAGTGTTCATTTATTTCTAGCTTTATGTAATAATAAGCATCTAAAGTTGTGACTTCTTTTGGATATAACTTTGACCATGTCCTGTAGATTTTGGTAGTCTGTGTTCTTATTGTCATTAATTTATTTTAATTATCAAAGTCCACACAGCTTACTAAGTGACAAAGTCAGGATACAAGGCTGTCTCCATGACATGAGATCTGCTTTTTAATATCTTCTCCTTATAGAACAGAGAGAGTACATTTAGATGATTTCTTTCAGGATCAGTGATTGAAATAATTCAGAGTTAAAACACAATGAATTCCTTTTTTTTTTTTTACAAACTCATCAGGAACCTTCATAACACTTGATTACCAGAATTCTGCTGTAGACAACTCAGCTTTTAGGGGTATGGACAGTGACGATAAGTAGGGGACAGAGGCTCAAAATGATTTTGTGAGTTGGCTAACTTCCTTCTGCTTGTTGCCTCTGGGATCATTCATGTGTCCATTGGGGTGTTCTACCAGTAATTAGCTTGGGCTGCTTCATGTGGCAGCTGGGTTCAGAGTCATTTTCGCATGTACCCCCAAAATATATACATCTAATATGTATCAATAAAAAATCATCATTATTACCTTTTTAAAACAGTTTTGTTGAGTTATATTTTACTCATTTCAGTGATTTTTAATAGCCTTATCAAGTGTTGCAACCATCCCATCATAAACCCATCTTAGAACATTTTTATCCCCCATGCCCATTTATAGCTAATCTCTCTTCCCGTCTAGCTGCCTATCCCAGGCAGCTACTAGTATACTTTCTCTATACACATTTGCTTTCTGTGGATGTTTTACTTGAATGGAATCACACAATAGGTGATCTCTTTTATCTAGTTTCTTTCATGCAGCATGTTTTTGATATTAACCCATAAGGTAACATCTATCAATAGTTTATTTCTTTCTGTTGCTGAAAGATTTTCCATTGTATGGATTTGCCACGTCATTGGTTTTTAGTAAGTGTACCAATTATCTTGGAAACTTTTTATCTAGGTTTGACATAAATGGGGTGATGTTTTGGTTTTAAGACTCTATTTTTTATATTTAAACTTCTTTTAGTGACCTAACACATTGGTTTTTTTTAAAATGTTCCTTGGAAATTTTAAAAGAACATATCTTTTCTGTCCTTCATGTAGTTGTCAATTTATGCTTTTTAAATATAATAATAGTTCAATATTTATACCTTTTCTAGATTATATATCTTTGAGTGATGCAGGCCACTGCAGTGGTGGAGACAGCATCTGGTAAAGGCTACCACAGTAATGGAGGCAACCTCCAAAAAGGTAAGGGTCTAGGCCACTTACCCTTATTCTTGGTGGGGAAGGGTGTTAAATGTGTTGTGCCAGACAGTTTGCCCTTCAGGTTGCTGCTTTTTAACTCTTCCTCCCTCTAAGGTGGTAAGACCTCAGTATGTTTTTAACTTGCCAAATTGACTCAGGTGATTTTTGGTGGATCAGGGCAGTCTAGGCAGGACCTATCTTTAGGAAAGGGAAAGTGAGCAGGAAGAAAGGATTTCTGTCCAGCCAGCCTTTCAGGAACTGCTGACAGGTATAGTTGCCTTCAGGGTGATAAGCAGAAAGTGCGCAGGTTGACTTCTACTGCCCAAGTTGTGTATGTTTTCTTCTTCCCATAAATCTGAAATGTATTTTTCTTGGGTCACGGCAGAAAGAAAATAAGAAACGGCAAGAGTCTAAAAAGCAAGATGACTAAACTTTATGTGCTTATGACTATATGTAGCTTAAACTATTAAGATATATATATTCTAGATTAAAACAAAAACTCTACGTTGTTCATGAGACATATTTAAAACAAAAGAAAAGTTTAGGATAAAACGATGAACAAGTTAAACAAATTAACTTAAAAATTTGGGGTGATAGTAATAAAGAGCATAATCAATGCAGAAAGGATTAAGAGGGTCATTTTAAAATGATAAAGTTATACAATGAAGATGTCAGTTATGAACCCTAATGGAATAAACAGTATACTTTGTATTCATACATTAAATGTTGGAAATCTAGGGAAAGGCTGCTGGAGATTGGACATGATAATGGTTCTCTATCTCAGTAAATCCCAATAGGATATGTTATGCAATTCAAAATGGTCCCCAAAAAATAAACTTTAAAAAATCTGTTGGAGAGAATGTAAAATAAATTTTAAAATACAGGAAAAAACTTACCAGATATAAAAATAACCTGTGATACTATAATAATTAAAACAGTAATACAGTCATACAAAAAGATAATAGGTTAATGGAATGGAATAAATAGAAACAAATTCTTAGAAAATCATGAAACAGAAACAGGAAGACTTCAGAATATGATAAAGGTGTTGTTTCAGCTCAGAAGGAAAACAGTGGATTATTTGGCAAATGGTATTAGGACAAATTGACCATTCATTTTGGAAGAAAGTTAAGTTAGAGTCCTACCTATGCTAAAGAGAAAAATAATACTCTGTGTAGTGTAAAAAGACTAAGTGTTAATCTCCACCCCACCTACACACACACAATTAGATTAAATTATAGGAGAATATTTTTATAATTACTTGGTAGAGAAGACCAAAGACACAAAACCCAGAAGTTACAGAATACTGATTCATTTAACTAAATAACCTGGAAAATTCTGATATGACAAGATACTATAAAAAGTTAAAGCCAGGCAAGCTACTTGGGTGGCTGAGGCAGGAAGATTGTTTGATGCAAGTCTAGCACCCAGGCAACACAGCAAGACTCTGTCTCTTAAAATAATTTTTAAAAAATAAAAGATAAGCAATAAGCTAGGAAAATTCAGTTATGTTACAAATGTAAAAAAAAAAAAACAACAAGGAATTAGTGTCTAGAATGTATAAAAGACTTCTAAACAACTCTGTCATCTCCAACCACATATTTATAACAGCTTACTGGACAGACAATTCACATCTGGGTCTCTACTTGACCAGAATTGAATTCATTATCCTTATCCTCCTCCTCATTTTTCCTCTCTACCTTCTAAACCTGCACTTCATGCAGTCCCTATCTCTTTGGCCCTGAATATTCCCATTCAACTATAGTACCAAGTTGTAAACATGTAAGCATTATCTTTGAGTGCTATTTAAGTAGGTATTTATTGGCCAATTGGTAAGTCATAACATCAGTTTAGCTGATTGTGATCAACTTTTTTTTTAAAGAAATGGAATAGAATAAAATAGAAAATACCAGAATACACTGGACATGGGTAAAATTTTTGTTTTAATACACATACATATACGTATGTGTGTACTGGGTCATGATATAAAATGTAATTCCGATTATGGTCTTAGTCAAAAAAAAATCTTTTGAAAACCACTGCTCTCTCTCTCTTCCTGTTACTGTCATCTCTAATTGGCCACCAAGACATGTCAGTTGTGGAACTTTCGTGCCAGTCTCTTCTTTAGTTCCACTTCTGTACACTTTTGGTACCTGCCTTTATTCTCCTCTTTCAAGTTTTTAGTCTTTCTGTTGCCAGGAATGACCACAACTTAATTCCAGTCACATTACTACCCTTTAATGAGTTTTCAGGGGTCTTTTGTTGTCTTAGAATAAGAGCCAAACTTCTTAGCACATCATAAAAGGCCTTTTTCAGTTCATAATTCCTGTCACACTCATAAGAGTTCTTTTACTACAGACAAGCTGTCTTACAATTTCCTGAAAATGCCATGTTCTTTCACACAGCTGATTGTACTTGTGTTGGATTTACCTAAAATAATTTTGTCTATTTTGTTTCAAAACACGTTTGAAATATAAAATTTTTCTGAAGTCTGCTTCCCTTTTTTTCAAAAATTTACCTGCTCCATCAACACAACTCTGTCAGCACTGTTTTAAAATTACATTTTTGTGTGCTTATCTTATGACCCTATGAAAACCATAAGCACTTGGGGACAGCATCTGTGTCTTCTTTTCCTTTGTTTTTACAGTGCCTAGGGCTAGCACTAGGAAGCATCCAAAGATTTATTAAATAAATTTATAAGAAAAAAAGTTTCTTATTAGACCATTTTACAAACAGTGGCTGCCCTATAAACAGTAAATTCCTTGCCATGGAAAGAATTCAAGAAAATCTTAGCTGTTGTCTTAGATCAGGCTGCCATAACAAAATACCATACAGTGAGTGGGTTAAACAACAGGCACTTATTTTCTGTTAGTTCTGGAGGCTGGAAGTCTGAGATCAAGGTGCCAACATGGTCAGGTTCTGGTGAGGGGTGTCTGCCTAGCTTGTAGATGGCTGCCTTCTTGCTGTGTCCTCACATGAGAGAAGGGGGAAGCAAGCTCTTTTGGTCTCTTCTTGAAAGGACACTAATCCTATAATTAGGGTCTTGCCCTCATGACCACATCTAAACCTAATGACCTCTCAAAGTCCCCATTTCCAACACATGGGTCTGGCCTTCAACATATGTGTTTGGGAGGAAATGGTTCAGTTTTTAGCTGCTACTAAAAGGGATATTTGTCATGGAAGATGTAAAAAGTAATTCTGCATTGGGAAGAGCTTAAACCAGATCATGTCTAAGTGTTTAGATTCTATAATGTTGCTGTTAATGTTTTTATCCTTTTTTTAATCAGATAAACCTTCAAATCCAAAGAAAGAAAATTTGTTATTATCCTCCAATGGTTGTGATGAAGTCAAATTGACTTTTCCTGATGATGACTGGGATTCTTCAACACTAGAGCAAAGAGCTAATAATAAAGAAATCAACAATATTGACAAGATGGATTTATTAGAGCCATTTTTTTCAGTGAGTCAAGATACTAACACAGAGAGTACTCATTTTCAGTCAAGTGAACTTGAAGACAGTACTGACTATGCTTTCTTGAATGAAACATATTCTATACATTACCCAGAGTCAAAACTAAAGAAGGAAAGTCTTATTTCTTTAAGTTCAGAGTTAGATCTTGAAGTGCAGAAAAAAGAGGAGGTGTTTTTTGATATTTTGGAACATCAAGATAAGACTGTTGGCTTGGAAAGAATCTACAATATTTCAGATGCTAATTATAGAGAAAGTGCTGAAGATACACAAAAGCATGATACAGATGAAGACTCACAGCAGGAATATCACAGTGCTGAAGAACAAGAATACATAAGTAACCACTTATCTTTTGACCAAACAAAAACATTAGGTATATCTAATCCAGAAGTTGTTGAATTACGAAATTTGGGTTATGAAGTTAAATGTGCTAGCAATGTAGAAGATAATCATGTTAACTCGGGAAGTGGTGCTATCATCTCTTCAGATTCATTTGATGTTTATGGACAAGAAGAGTCACTTCATGTCTCCAAATTTCAGAATTCTGTTATGTTAAGAGAATATCATGACCTAAAGCATGAAAAGTGTAAGGAAAAAGAGACAAGTTCAGTGTACCACACTGTATTTGATGGCCGTGTACTAAGAAGCAATTCTCCAGGAAACCAGGAATCTCAATCTAAGAGTGGTTCCTTGAGCCCTCAAAAAGTATTAAAAACGAAAACTTATACTGAACACATGAAATCTCAAATAAATGAAAGTAAAGATTTTTGTGGAAATAAAATTGCTGAGAACAAAATATTACTGCACCTTGAAAATCCTAGCACATTACCACAGGATAAAGCTTTAGAGACATTACCCCAACCCTGTAAAGATTGTCAAACTTCCTGGACCTCTGTTTTTGATGATTCAATAATTTCTGCCTGTGGATATTCACATTATGAAAGCCTACAAAACACCCCTGACTCAGCCTTAGATTTTTCTGCTATGCTACCGAAGATTGCAGTGAGAGATAATCAGGCAATAGAAGATAATACTTGCCTAAAAGTTGCTCATAGCAGTACCACAAAGAAAACATGCTTTCACAATACGGAAGGAACATGTACTAACTCAATGACAGATGCAGCAAGTTGTACAGTCACAATTAATCAGACAGTGGATGTTAGCACTGATTTTAGGGCTTGTTTCACAACCAGCAGGGCAACGAGTGCAAGACCTTCTGTAGTATCTACATTAAGCAACACAGATATAACAATGATGAATAAAAAACGACCTGATGAATGGCAAAATGAGAAACAAAAAAGTGTGGCTTGTAGTACAGATTGGTCATACAGTGAAGATTGTATAGATACACAGATGGCTATGACAAAAGGATCAGGAAAATCTCCCTCAGTTGACAGTTTAAAACCTAATGGAAATTTTCTAAATAAGGTAAAATCAATATGAGTAATAATAAAATTTAGACTTTATAAAGAGACAGTGTATGCTAACGTAAATGTTTTTGGTTTGTTGAATTAGGGCTTTTGTGAGAAAATGCTAGATGAGGGGAAAGGTTTGTAAATTACCACCAGTTCTATCCTCCTCTCATGGCAGCTTCTCCCACAAAGTCCATTAGAAATTGAATTATACATTTTACTAGTTTGGAATTTCAGATGTAACATATGTTTTTTTTAATTTAATTTTAAATCATATTTTCAGGATTTTCTGGAATTAAGAAAACCATGTGGTATCACAGACCTAAAGAAACATCCTGAGAGGTACATCATATATATATGCTTACAGATACATCTGGAAGAAAAAATCAAAATAGTATTTGCTTTCTGTATAGCATGCTTACCCATATAGAATAATAGCTAAAATGGACTTCAAGAAATCATCTGTTTCAACCGTTTGCCTTCAAATAAATATTAAAACAATATAGAATATTAAAGCTCTTCGCTTACTGAGATTTCAGTCTCAATTTCTTCAGAAACTTGTGGCATCTAATCTTTACTTGTTCAACCCAAATCCATACTGATTTAATTTTCCATTTCCTTTCATTTTATTCGCCTGTAGACCAAAACAAACTAATGACAAACTTTGGAATATGTCATTTATTTGGAGAAGTAAATAACTACTTTCACAGGAGCATTTTAATCTTGATTTTAACTCATTGTGTAATTTGCTTTGCATTTATTAGATACTCTTGTAATTCAGAACACAGTGGAGAACCAGGAAGTGGGAGGGAGAGAAACAGGGAAAGTCTAAGATAAGCCAAATTAGTTATCATACTCTGAGGTCATTTACTTTTTCCTTCACTTGTTACTCATTCTTCTAATGTTTAATCTGGTGTTTCAGTTCTATAAAATTAAATAGAATAATTGGTTTCTAGAAGCAAAACTATTGAGAATAGCTAGAAGTGGCAATTAGTAATAAGAGAAGACCTCCAAAAACTACTAATACTCAAAAAAACAGTGACTTGGGGCTTTTTGATATAATAGTACTGCAAAATATTTACTTATGTTAATGATCCTTAATTATTAAGAAATATGTAAATTATTTTCTATTAAAAAGATAATATGTTTTAAGAATAAGTTTCATCAAAAATACTTATAACTTTAAAAAATCTTGGCCAAAGTTTGATTTAGGTTGAAAAAAATCCATTGGTTCTGTATAAATAAGGTCATTACCAAAATGACTTTATCCAGAATGAGCAATTCTCCAGAATAAACGATTCTCAAATTCATACTTCCTTTTTTGGTATTGAAAGTATGAATCTGAGAATTGTTTACTTCCTGGACTTCTAGAATGAATATATTAAGCTTTAACTTCTTGTTTTCTGAAGTTGTTATATATTCCTACAGCCTCTTCAACCTCAGTATAAATTGATTTAAACTTGACAGGGAAATATAAAAAATTTAAAATCTGTTTCTGGAGGCATGTTATTACTATAGAAAAATGTTTGGAATCTTACCTGATCCTATCTTTTATTTTTAAAGGGAAGTTCAACTTTTTAAAGATACGGAGAAGGATTTGCCATCAATGTGCTGTCAGAAAATAATGCAGAGAGCCATAAACGCAGAGCTGCACCTTTTAAATGTTCACTATCAGATGTGTCGTCGCCATTGTTGTGATATTTACAAACTTGTAATGGAAAATAGGGAAGGATTAAATATGTGTTTATTAATTTTAAATCTGTTTTTTCTTAGGAATTTGTCACTAGCTTTAAGTTTATTCTAGACAGTTTCTTTAATTTTCATTTTTGAAGAGTAAAGTAAGGACTAGATTGTTACTGGGTTTGTTAGTTAGCCTAAGGGTAATAGAATCCTTGAGTTTCATGGAGGGGCCATAGGCATGGTTGGCATGACAAATCCAGTGAAAACATAGATTTGTTGTTTCTTTATAAAGTTCAAGTAAGGATGAAGTTAGAGGGTTTTGCATGACATGCTACCACACTTTCTCTGGCTTATGTGTCGACAGTTGTTTGTACTGCCCTTAGAAAAACACGTTTACTGTGGTTCATTTTTTTCTTTTACTCAACATTTAAAAGAAAATATTTAGAGTTCTAGTAAAATTAGAACCAAGTGGGGTTGAGCAAGGTGGCTTGTGCCTGTAATCCCAGCACTTTGGGAGGCTGAGGCAGGAGAATCACTTAAGGCCAAGAGTTCAAGACCAATGTGGGCAACATAATGAGACCCCCCCCCGCCCCCGCCATCCCTACAATACATTGTTTTACAAACTAGCTGGGCATTGTGGCATACATATAGTCCTAGCAACTTGTGAGGCGGAGACAGGAGGATTGCTTGAGCCCAGGAGTTCAAGAACCAAGTGTATAATATAATATTAGTGTTAAATGGATGACTTGGGCCTAAATAATTTAGTTTTGTGCACTCAACTTTTGAACAGGAATTTATCAAGTAATTCTGCTAAGAAGGAAGTGGGATCAGCACTACTGTCTCTTTTGGGGGACTTAAAAGTTAGATATGTGACTTTGAAAGAAAAAATACACAAAGGCATACCACTGGAAGAGCTGCCCCCACTGTCAGTAGAATCAAAATTATTATCTACCTTCTCTACTTTTGCTTCCAGGGTATGTATATATGTTTTAGAAATTAAAAATTTTACTTCATTTAGACAAAACATTTTAAACAAAGATTTTTTTCCTTTTCTCTTTCCAGCTAATGAAAAAAGAAACACATGTGTGAGTTATGGTTTCATCTGATTTATAATTCATTAGATCCTAAAACTTGCTTAATTCAGTTAACTTTAAACTTTCTGTTTTGTTCCCTATTTAGAACATTGATAAATGTTTTATTGAAGTGTTTATCTTTTTTCTTGATATTTAATATTGTACAAATTTATGGGGTACATGTAATATTTTGTTACATGCATAGAATGTGTACTAATCAAGTCGATATTCAGGATATCCATCACCTTGTGTATTTGTCATTTCTATGTGTTAGGAACATTTCAAGTCCTCTCTTTTAGCTACTTTGAAATATACATTGTAGTTAACTATAGTCACCTTACTCTGCTGTCAAACATTAGATCGTTTTTCTTCTGAAGTGTTCCTTTTAGCTTTTCAGAAGCAGATGCTGAACGAGATGATCAGAGGACTCAAGATTTTGATGTTTCTTCGAACCTAAAAAAGACAATCTCTCAAGTAAGGGTCCTTGAAAGTTCATCAATGTAAACCTTTAATTGTGTGGTTTAAGTAAAGTAAACCATAATTTTCAGAAACCCTTTTCACTCAGCTGGCTTACTTTGTGTACTACTATTTGATGGATATAACTGATTATAATGATATATTTATGTCAAATCCTGATCAAACAGATGTCAACCGTATATGTTGAGTAGGGTGACCATATAATTTACACCACGCCAGGAGACTTTTGCGGTTGAAAGAGCGTAATGGTAATTCTCTACGACAGTCAGTATAAACCTGGACTGTCCTGGGCAAACTATAATTTAGTGCCATAATCATGTTAAGCCAGTTCAATTAAAACTAACATTTTGTACCTTCATCTCATGAGATAAAGTAATAATTCAGTCATTTTAGACAGGGTAAAGTTATAATTTCTTCTTTACTGAAATGATGAAAATCATTTTTAAATGCCTGTCATAGGTTTTCTTATTCTCTCGTTCCCCCAAGAAAATGTTTGTCAGATGACAACCGAGAAGGAATATTTAATCTGTGTAAGAACACTCTGAAAATTACAAAGTGTTACGGAAACATTGGTTATATTCCATTATTGAGCAAGGAGGCAATGGAATAGGAAGGCTGGGGTTTAGTCTGCTTTTCTGACTTTGGTTTTAACTCTGAGATTTTCTTTATTTGAGTAATATTAATCCCCCAAGATGAATTCCAAAGTTAAAAGTCAAATACTTGATTGAGTAAAATTAAATTACTTTAACATTGTCTATTCCATTGTTAAATTCTTTTTATAAAAAATCTCAGTTATCCACAAAGAATTAACAGGTCAAAAACTAGATTTTTATGTATTTAATGGTAGGAATGGTATAACCTGTTTATTTAGAGGGAACAATAAATTATTTTTTAAAGAACAAGATGAAGATGTCGTTCTTTATAATCTTGGTTTTAGCTACAAAACAATATTTATTTTAAGTTGGGATTATGTTTTAATTCCTGTCTCATTAAATTAACTGGTAATGCATGAAACTCAGTATACTGTGTTTCTAAATTTCAGCTACTCATGTACCATCTTCACAATTTACCATAGCCCTGTATTACCTATAATATTACTTTGTCTTTAAATGATTCTCCTTTTTACATAAATTTAAATGTAAATAATAACTATTACATATAGGAAAGAAATACTACTACTTATAAATAAAAGATATACATAGGCATACACTAAATTAAATATATAACTGTTAAAGGTTAATGTGATAAATACTTGTGTGTATATATATATACCTCCAAAAATTATCTCGATTACTTCTTGTGTGTATGCCACACTTTGCCAGATAGTAGTGTTAGCACAGTCATTATACACAGACTGGATTCAAATTGTAATTCTTGTTAACTGTGTAACATGAAGCAACAAGTTACTTAGATTCTGTTTTCTCACATGTCAGGTCAAGTTGATAATGTTTTGCTTTCATAGCCCTCATTACTGTAAGGGCTGAATAATGCCAGTGAAGAGTACCTGTCACATAGTAAGAGCATAATAATTATTTGCTCTTATTTATTGTTGTTTTTGTTATCTTAATCCTCAGATGTCTTTATCATCTGACAATAGTCGTGCTACACAAAACATATCACCCAAAAAAGATGACTTTAAAAATGGTGATATAAATGCAGACTTTAGTCAACTGAAACTTGATGATAAAGGTTAGTATAAAAATGTGTTATCTTGTATAGTTGCTGGAAAACAAAATAAGGTTTAAAGTATTGGTAGTGTTTATTCATTAAAGAAAAATAAATATTCTTAATTGACAGAAAGGCATCATTCTGATTATAAATGTCAAATATGTTCTTATTGCTATTTGACATCTTTAAGGTTGCCTAATATAGCTGACAATGCTAAATAATTATATGGACTCTTATTCTTTTGGTTCATGTTTTTAGTATGAAAATTCTCTGTTATATCTAATTTGTATCTCTAAATTGTGTGCATTTTTAGCACACGAAAAGAGATTGTGATCATTCCAAAAGATTAATTTAATTGTAATGAAATAAAGAGCTGCAATGCAGCTTAATTCTTTCAAAGATGTTTCATGTTATTGCATATATAAAGATAATATGTCTTTTTCACTAAAGGACAATTCAAAATGCTGAAAATTAAGGGTTTCAATAAGCTGGGAATAGTGTTTTAATTAAAGGAAAACTAGGAAACAGATCACTCAGACTGAAAGCAACTTTTTATTCAAGGACTACTGAAAATCTCCTCAGAGAATCTTTGTGCTTGGTTCTCTTATTTTGCTAATATTTATCTTTAGATTTATACATAAAACTCTAGTAGTCATCATCATGCTGATTCATCCATGGTTTTTAGATAACTTTTCAGTGTGTTGGACATTATATGTCATTCATAGCTCATTGTGTTTAATGTCTTAGACTGCAGACATTACCAAGAGATGAGTGAAGACTGGTCTGATGCTAAAGAGAACCTGACAGGAGTTGACATCTCAGGAACACAAGAAAATCAAATAGAACAAGACAGATGGAATTTGGATCTTACACTAGGTTGGTTCTCAAGAATTTACTGAGAAATCCTAACCTAGATTATTTGTAAAATAGTGCTTACCTGCTTCTGTGTTGTGATGGGCAACTGAGTTGTTTTAATATTTTATTCCTGTTTTGGCTTTTCTTTATAAATAAAAAAATGAGGAAATGGTTCAGTTGGAGGTCAGTTTTTTAAAGAGGAAAAAAACTGCTAAAAGCTTAAATCCAAGATTTAGTTAACAGGTAGATACCCGCATTCTTTCTCTTGCTCAAGGCCACCATCAGCACTCCTGCAGGGCATCGTTTTCCTCTTTCCAGGCGTGGGTACATGGTGAATAAAACCAGCTTCCCAGTTACCACCAGGCAGCCAGTACTAATCTATCAAATTGGTGTTAATGATGAAAACTGTTTGCTTTCTCTTATTTCAATAATTTTAGGGATGTTTTCATTTTTAGATAGTCCTTAATTGCTTAGAATAGTTATAGTTTTCTCTAGTACCTGTGATTATTGCCCTTCTATCATTTCTAGGTAAGTTTATGCTACCTTTCCTTATTTTTTTTTGTATCTTCTATGGATTTTTCTTTTGTTTTCCATATCAGCATTGGTTTTATTGTTTTTTTCCTGCTTGTCTAAATAATGCTTATTATGGTTTTTTAAATAACATTTTAAAATATAGGAAAATTAAAATTAACTGGTTTCTCCAGCCTGCAATAACCACTATGAATATTTTAATGACTATTTTTATGCATTTTCTTATGTATATATTTAATACACACATGCAATTTAAAGTAGATAGCATTATATCATCTATTTTTGGGGTTTTGTTGTTGTCGTTTGTTTTTTGAAACAGAGTCTCTGTCACCCCAGACTGGAGTGCAGTGGCACTATCTTGGCTCACTGCAACCCTTCACCTCCCGGGTTCAAGTGATTCTCCTGCCTCAGCTTACAGGTGCCCACCACCACACCTGGCTAATTTTTGTATTTTTAGTAGCAACAGGGTTTCACCAAGTTGGCCAGGCTGATCTTGAACTCCTGACCTCAAGTGATCCACCCACCTCAGCCTCCTGAAGTGCTGAGATTACAGGCGTGAGCCACTGCACCCAGCCCCATATCATCTAGTTTTATTCTGTTTTTTCTTCCCTTGCATTAGTTTTCTTCATGTCACTTATCACAACACTGTATGGTTTGCTTACCTGATATATTGACTGCCTTCTCATCCTCTCATTAGCTCAGTGAGCTCAGGGATTTTTATATGTTTTGTTTACTCCCTATCTCCAGTGCCAGGTACGGCATGCAGCCCATTGGATGTTCATTAGCTATTTTGTGTTGAAGTAGTGAAAGGTGAGGTGATGGGTATAATGTATGTCTTCTGATTCTTATTTACCCTTTTTTACTATACTGTAGCTCATTATTCCCTCCTCCAATGTAAAAATATAAAGGTAGGTGGTTTTGCTATTTTCTCTGTAGAATACATCATGATTCAAAGAGGTTAACAAATGAAATAAGTTAATGAAGGTTGGGTATTATTACCTAACGACGACAAACTGTGCCTGGATTCCAGCACCACCATTTACTATATTTGTGACCTAAACTCCTGAGACCTCAGCCTCCTTATCTGCAAAATGAAAATAATAATAGCTACCTTGTGGCGTGGTTGTGAGAATTACATGAGATGATGTGTATAAAGTGCTTGCCATATTGCCTGGAGCACCAGAAACACTGGATAAGTGTTAGGCTACTCTTATATATTATTATTTAATGAGAAAAATAAAATTTCCATATCGCCTATTACTATATAAAAATTATAAAGCATATAAATAAAAGCTACTTTAAGGATTCATTCAGCAAATATTTGTGTTCTCCCTATGTGCCAGGTATGGGATTTGCTAGTAATTTGAATCTCTATTCAGTGGATCCTTTTTGGTTTCAAGTTCTCTTCACAATAGAGACTATGAAAATGTACTCTAAGAATTTTGAAATTTTTTATCAAGAAAAAAATTTATCCCTAATCCTAGTATTTGTAGTTTGGAAAATCATGCTTTCTAACTCAAGTTGTCTCCCTGCTTTTTTTCTTGTGTGCCCTTACCATTATTACAAGCTATATATTATAATACCTGCTATTGATCCTTGTCCAGTTAAAAGGTTTTCTTGGCGTGATGTTTCCCCAGCAAGGGAATTTGCATAATGAGAGCTCTCAGACCACTAGCTCTAGCCAGCATTAACACTAGGGAGTTAAAATCCTGTGTGTGTCCAGTGTTCTAGATAGCACTTCTCTGAACCAAAGACAAATGAAAGACAACTGCAGATTGAGAATATTTTTTAGAAGCCTGTACGAAACATGTACAGACTTTTTAGGAGTCTCATTACCTAAACAATACAGTATAACAAATATTTACATAGTATTTACATTTTATTAGGTATTATAACTAATCTAGAGATGATTTAAAATATACGGAAGGATATGTGTAGGTTATGTGCAAATACTATACCATTTTACATAAGGGACTTGAGCATCCTTGGGGTGTCCGAGAACCAGTCCCCCAGGGATACTGAGGAACAACAATTACAGTAATTGATTACTTTGTTTAGATGTAATTTGTCCATTTTTGAGCTACAAGAGACTTAACTAACCCAACCTCTTTAGTTTTTAAGATGATGTGATTAAGGCCCAGAAATCTTTATGGCAGGCTATTAGTCCTCAGTCTAGAAGTGCTGATAGTTGCTGATAACTTTATAATAAACTTTGGGTTAGTAAAAAGGAAGCATAAAATATGTAACAGCGTTCACATTTTCTCTGAAACATATCAGTACAATAAGGATCATTTCTGTTACATGTTTTTCTCTAAGCAGAAATGAAGAATGTTGAACCCTCACAAAGAGATAAAGGTTATTTGATACATGTTGGTGGCCTCTGCCCTTCAGTATCTGAGGTATACCAGGATTATTTTTTTGAGCTTCATTTTCAAATTTATTAGTTGTTCATATTTTGTTGTACTTTTCTACCCTTCACAAACTTTTATTTCTCTTCTTTTAGGCCGATTTAAGGTCTCATTTCCAAAAATACCAAGTTTCTGAAATTTCAATTTATGATTCTTCTACTAATTACAGGTGTGTTTCCCAACTTTAATCAATGTGCATTATTATGTGTCTGCTGTTTGCCAAAGGTTCTATACCAGATATCAGCCACAGTGGTGACAAAGTCAAGGGCTATTCTCACAGGGTTTCACAGGCCAGGAAAGGGGACACATGGACAAATAGCTGCAGTCTTGAGTTGATACTGTTCTTAACCAGATCTTTTTTTTCATTATACTTTGTAACTTGTTAATGGTATACAGGAGGGTTATTGATTTTTGTATGCTTTATCTTGCTACATGCCATTACTTAGGGAAGTAGAGCACATTAGGTAAAAGAACAGCTTCCAGAAATAGATAACATTGGTTCAATTCCTGGCTCTGTCAACAACTTGGTTAATAAATTTAGGCAAGTTACTTAACCTTTCTGTACCTCAGCCTCTTTGTATATAAAGTGAGCATAATAATACTACCTTCACAACATTGCTGTGAAACTATTACAAGTAAAATATGTGAAACACTAGGAATAAAGCCTGGCACATAGTAGGTGCTCAGAAAATTGTGTTTCATTTTACTATTTCTGATTTCAATTACTTTTTAGTTGACACTCAATATATTTTAGGTAGACAGCTACCTCATTTACATATAGTTACTTTGAGTATGTATGTTGCTACTTTCTGTTTTGTGACATTGCCAGATGATTCAAAAGTATTAAATAACAATGGCCATAGCTTAATGGAATTTTTTTTACTGTTTTATCATTAAAAGTGATAGCTGTTTATTTCAGATATAAAATTTTTATCAGTTAAGAAAGGATCCTATTTGTACTTGGGGTTGCAATTTATTAAAAATGTGTGTCTTAAATGAAGTCATATAATTGTAAGATAATTGTTTAGCTGTAATTATTTGACCTGTTGATATGATGTTAATACATTTCATTAAAGTAGTATTGTAATCTTAGGAGCATTACTTCATGTGAAAGACTCTTTTAGTATCTTGTTGAATACTTTTTAAGAACTATGGTTTTTTTCTTACTTGAAGTATTTTGCATTCTGTGTAGAAATTTAGAAAATACAGTTAAATGCAAAAATACAAGGAGTTTATAAAAATGTATCCATAGTCTCATCATTTGAAAACAGCCACTCTTCCCAGGATTTGGTGTATATCCTTCCATTGACACTGTCTAGGTTTGATGCTTTTATAGGAATAGCTATTGCCCAACTTTCTTGTGTATATAATTAAAATTCTGATTAGATTTTCCAACTCTTTGTTTTTGTCTGTATATTTCCCCACTACAAGGTCATAAAGATACACTGTTGCATATTCTGCTAAATATTTAAAATTTTGCCTCTCACATTTAAGCCTTTAAGTTATCTGAAGTTTATGTTTATACATAGGGATTAGTTTTAAGGTTTTTTAGTTATGGATAATCAGATGTCCCCAGACCACTAATCTCGGCAACTCTATCATATATTAGCTTTGCACATATTTTACATTAGATTTTAATATAAAATTAATAGGAGATAATGTGTAAGAAATACTTTTCTTCTATTTCCCATCTTTAACTTGGTTTTTATTTAGTTATCCTAAATAAATATTCTTCCTAATCCCAAGGTAAGTACAGCAACCTTTTTATTTTTAAAAGCAGTTATTCTTGTGAAAAATGTATTTGTGTCTGTAGTTACAAAATTAAGTTTGATGTAATTTGAAGTCATTAACAACCTTTTGGTTTTCTGCTTTTATGTTTTAGATATGCATCTCTTACTTTTACAAAAAACAGCGATGCAAAGATAGCTGTGAAAGAAATGAATGGGATAGAAATAAATGGAAAGTCAGTAAATGTGCGGCCTGTTAAAATTCTTGGAGAATATACATCACCACTTTCCTCCAAAAATGGGAATAGAATTAGTTCGAATAATTTAGAGAAAAGCACCAACAAAGAAATCCACTCAGCCTTCTCCATTTCTAGATTGCCCAGAACTAGACCACGGCAGCTGGGATCTGAGCAAGACAGTGAGGTTTTCCCTTCCAACCAGGTTAGTGTTTTTGATAGATCCCTTAGATGGTCTTTGTATGTCATATTGCTGTAAGTAGCTTTGTAGAATAAATAACTTCAATATGCAGTCTTGAAATGGGAATGACAGCATTAATCTGAATTTTTTTTAACCTTGAATCCACCCTAACCTGGTTTTGTACAACTCCAGTTGTTCCTGGGGGGAAATCTAGATCTTTGTAGACCGAGCTAACGAAAAACTCATTTTAACTAGGCTCTTTGCCAATCCTTCACTGTCTTTTTATTACTACTCTATAAGTAACTAATTATAATTTCATCTTGATTTTTCTTTCACAGCTAACCTTATCTCATAATTGTTAAAACCATAAAGTGTAGTCATTTTATTTTCATATATTCTCATGTCTCTGTTACTGAGGTAAACACCCTGTGAAAAGTGGTAAAGTTTGCCTCGTTCAGTCTTTTCTCTCCACTGCTCAGCAAATTGCCTGGAATCCCATAGGTGTTCCATATGTTTTTTTTTTTTTTAATTTACATACAGTAAAATTCAATACTTTTTGGTGCCTGTAGCTTTAGACAAATGCATATAGGCAAATCAGCACCACCATAATCAAGATTCAGAACAGTTCCATCATTCCAAAAAATTACCTGGTGCTCTGATCTGTTTCTTATTCTTAAAACTTGACCTTTTTCAGAACATTATATAAATGAAATTATACTATATAGCCCTGTTAGCCTGGCTTCTTTCACTGAATGCATTTGAGATTGATCCATGTTGTTGTGTATGTTGGCATTTTATTCCTGCTCATGTTGTGTCCATTTTTATTCAGTTTATTTTATTACTGAATTTTGGTGTTTTAATATTCTGATTTTGAGTCCTTTACCAGATAGGCGATTTGCAAATAATTTTTCTCACTTTGTGCCTTGTCTTTTCATTCCATTAACAGTGTCTTTCTCAGAATAGGGATATTTTAGTATTTATGAAGTATAATTTATTAATTTTTTTATTTATAATGTATGCTTTTAGTGTTGTAGCTAAGAAATCTTAGCATAATCCAAGGTCACAGAGATTTTCAGTTAATTTTTATATATTGTTTCTAGTATTTGTTGAGGTAGTTATTGTTTATTTGCATTTGTTTCTGTTTTGCATATGGAATAGTTCCAGCATCATTTGTTGAAAAGATGATCCTATTTCTGTTGAATTACCTTTGCGCCTTGGTCAAAAATAAATTGACCATGTTTGTGTGAGTCTATTTCTAGACTGGAACTGTTTTGTTGAACTGTTTTGTCTCTTTCCACCCGTAATACACTGCCTTCATTACTGTAGCCTCATAGTAAGTTTTGAAATCAGGTAGAATGAGTCCTCTAACTTTATTCTTTTTCAGAGTTATTGTGGCTATTTAGTCTCTTCGCCTTGCTGTATACTTTTATAATTCACCTATCTACAAAAAAAAAAAATCCTACTTGGATTTTTGCTGGGATTATTTTGAATCCATAGATCAGCACAAGAATCAATACTTGTTGAATAAATGAATATAATTTTTTCCCTTAATAAGAGAAAGGGATCTCTTCTAACTGTGTCCTTTATCCAGTCCTTTCCTCATTCCTGGAGTTACCACATTCCTTTTCTATACCATTAGCAACTCCACTTCCACTCACAGACCTTAGCCTCTACTCAAAGTCAGGCACAGCCCTTCCTAATCCTGACAGGATTTTCACTTGACTTTGCATTCCTCTAACTTTACCATCCTTATTTGTCCTATGGTTTTTTTTGTTTTGTTTTTGGGGAGTTTTTTGTTTTTGTTTTTTTGTTTTGTTTTGTTTTGTTTGTTTGAGACAGAGTCTCACTCTGTCGCCCAGGCTGGAGTGCAGTGGCGCAATCTCAGTTCACTGCAACCTCTGCCTCCTGGGTTCAAGCAATTCTCCTTCCTCTGCCTCCTGAGTAGCTGGGATTATAGGAACCTACTACCTTGCCTGGCTAATTTTTTTGTGTTTTTAGTACAGATTTGGTTTCACCATGTTGGCCAGGCTCATCTTGAATTCCTGACCTCAAGTCATCTGCTCGCCTCGACCTCCCAAAATGCTGGGATTACTGGCCTGAGCCACCACACCCAGCCTGTCCTATGTTTTTATTGCCAAAGTTCTCAATCAAGTAGGTTATATTCAATGTCTGTTTCTTTTCTTCTCTGTTGTCCTGATAATCTGACTTCAGTCTCTAAAATTTTACCTAAACGGCCCTTTTCATAAGGCACTAGTGACCTTTTATTTGTCTTTCCCTCATCTGCCTTCCTCTTGACTACTTTGCCTGTTTGACACTGTTCATCCCTTTCTTGAAACTTTTCCTTTCATCTCAGTGACCCTTCATGTGTGGGATTGATTTACTTGGTACATAGCCTCAATCTACAGCAGGAAGGAAGGAAACAAAGTGCAGCGAAGCTGTGTGTGGCCCTGAGCTGTAGGTGTGGGATCTGTGGCTCTCGCTTTCCTCCTTGTGTAGCACATGTGGTCTCCTGCCTCTGCTCTCCGTGTGCTTATTCCCCTTATTCCCCTTTCTCTACACACTGCTTTTCTCTGCTCATGACTGCTTTCTTCCCCCATTTGGCTTTGTTTTGCTTGATTCTAACTCTATATGTTCAATTCAAGTCCCCTGTGATCTGATTAATTAATTTGCTTCATGTTCTAATTTCAGTCTTTTTTTTTTTTTTTTTTCCCTGAGACAGGGTCTCACTCTGTCACCAGGCTGGGGTGCAGTGGCACAACCACAGCTCACTGTAGCCTCAAAGTCCTGGGCTCAAGCAATCCTCCCACCTCAGCTTCCCAAGTAGCTGGGACTGCAGGTGTGTCATCATGTCCAGCTAATTTTTGTATTTTTCTGTAGAGACCAGGTCGTGCTGTGTTGCCCAGGCTGGTCCCAAACTCCCGTCCTCAAGTGATCCTTCCACCTTGGCCTCCCAAAGTGCTGGGATTGCAGGCGTGAGCCACCACACCCTGCTAATTCAAGAAATTGAATTGCTTTAGACAGGAAATTGAATTGATCCAGGCTGTGATTTTGATGTTCATTAGCTCAGGCAGCAACACTCTTGATCCTGTCAGCTGTGGCAGTGGGCCATGGGGTTGGGAGAGGGATGTTATAAAGAGGGCCATACGGGCTATTGGTAGGAGTATGTGGATCAGGAAGTTCCTGTAACCATCTTTGTTAAACTATACTCCAAGTTCTCTTTCATTTCTGGCAATTTCTTGTTCCATTGTTCTTTTTCTGATTCTCCACATTTATTTATTCTATTCATTCATTTAGAAAATACTGATTATCTACAATGAGAAGCAGAATCATAGTGATTAATAAACACTCTTAGATTCATAACCTGGCTCTGCCACTTACTCACCATGTGACTCTGGAAAAGCAACCTAACCTTTCCATTTCTGAGCTTCCTTATCGTAAAATGGAGATAAGAGCCATTACCTCACAAATGTTGATGAGTTTAAATGAGCTTACCACAGGAAAATTTTTAGAACAGTGCCTACCTTGGTAGATGTACCCAGAAAACATTAGCTGTTGTTGTTATTACTTACCAATAATTTGACTTCTTTCTTGGAGAGCATATTCTTTCTTGGAGAGCACTTACTTCAACTGTCACTTAAACTATTGTATCCCAGACTTTTTATTTATTAAACAAATAGTTATTACATACCAACTGTGTACACTATTCTAGGCACTGGGAAAGCAACAATGAACAAAACAGACAAAAATCTGTGCTCTTAAGGAGCTTAAATCTAGTGAGGGAGTTGAGGCAATAAACAAGCAAGTGAAAGATATAATGTTCTGATGTAAAAGGTCCAGTATATTATGTGTCTTGCCCTGACTTCATCAAGGCTTTAAAGTCTGAATCCTTCCTTTGTTGAACTCTTATGGTATTTACAGTGGTTTTCTACAATTTATAGCCTACTTGCATTGTTAACAGTAACTAATTGGTCATTTCAATTTTGTCTCTTCGCAAATGGAGAGGGCTCTGTTTTATATCACTATAGTTTTTCCCACGCAGCATATACTGCACTTCTGGGCATACAGTTTGTGTTCATTACATACAGCATATAGTAAATATGATGTAAAATATCTCTAATTACTGTGTAGCCTTTTTTAGGTTGGTTAAGAGAATTAAGCCTTAATGCCCTAAGCCTAAAACGTTTATTTAATGAATGAATCTCTCTCCTGTGTATCTAAAATGAAACTAGTTATATCCTATCTTTGGGAGAATTGAGAAAGTAGTTACATCATTTTCTGTGTTCTATGGTTCAGATGAGAAATCTGGTTGAGAAAGGCTTATTTAGACATAACCTCGTATACTTTATCAGAAAGAAAAAATGTTGGGTGTGTTTTGTAGTATATGGCCCTGAAACACAGCCCAAGTAAATGCAATTGATACAAATAATCCCAAGTTAAAGTAAACTTTTAAGGAGTTTTTATTTTATTATTTTAATTTTCAAATATATTATTATTGAATAAGCTGTATTGTCTTTATGTAATGGTCCTTACTGATTTTAAGAAAACTTTTTAAATGCTTATTTAGGGTGTCAAGAAGAATTGTAAGCAGATTGAATCTGCTAAATTATTACCTGATACACCTGTTCAATTCATACCTCCAAATACATTGAACCTTCGTAGCTTTACCAAGATCATAAAGAAACTGGCTGAACTGCATCCAGAAGTCAGCAGGTAATAACCAAAATTATATTTTAACTGGTTTAAAACTTTTGTGTAAAAATACAGTTCAAGTTAATAACTTAGATATATTCAGAATGTGTTCCTTTGGAAAAGACAAATAAATACTCATGTATGTTTTCCTTTTGCATAGAGACCATATTATAAATGCGCTTCAGGAAGTGAGAATGAGACATAAAGGTTTTCTGAATGGCTTATCTATTAATACTATCGTGGAGATGACTTCATCTCTTCTGAAAAACTCTGCTTCCAGTTAGGAATTCAAAAAACAATAAAGAGGTAAAGCAACCATATTCTTTCATATTTGAATATTACTTAAAATTTATAAGCTATTGATTTCATTTTATTTTTACATAAAAAAATTAAATTTAAAATAATAATATAATCACAAAATAACATGAAGTTTTAAAACAAGCATACTGTAATTAACTACTAATGCAAAACTAATTACCCTAAAATTGACTGGCTTAAACAACACTCATAAACTCACATTTTGCAGATCAGGATTCAGGAGTGACTTAGTCAGGTGGTTTTAGCTCAGGGTTTTTCATGTTGTAGTCAAGATGTTGGCCTGGACTGTAGTCATTCAGAGGCTTCACTGAGACCAGAGGATCTGCTTCTCAGGAGGCTCATTCACATGTCTGTTGGCAAGAGGCCTCAGTTCCTCACCACACAGGCTCTTCCATAAGGCTCTTCAACTGTCTTTGCATCATGGCAGCTGGCTTCCCCTAAGCAAGAGAGAGAGAGCAAGATGGAAGCTGCATTGTCTTGTATTATCTACCCTCAGTAGTCGCAGATACTGCAATTTTTACATATCGAAGGTTTGTGGCAACCCTGCATCAAGCAAGTCTATCAGCGCCACTTTCCAACAATGTGTACCCACTTTGTGTCACATTTTGGTAATTCATACAACATTTCAAACTCTTTTATGACGCCTGTTATGGTGATTGTGATCAGTGATCTTTGGTTAGTATTGTAATTATTTTTGGGCACTTTGAACTGCACCCATATAAAACAGCAACTTTTATAAATGTGTGTGTTCTGATCACTCTATTCATTGGCTGTTTCCCCATCTCTTTCCCTCTCTTTGGTCCTCCCTATTCCTTGAGACACAATACTGAAATTAGGCCAACTGATAACCCTACAATGACCTGTTAGTATTCCAGTGAAAGAAAGAGTCACATGCTCACTTTAAATCGAAAGCTAGAAATGATTAAGCTTAGTGAGGAAGGCATGTCAAAAGCCAAGACAGGCTGAAAACTAGGCCTTTTGTACCAGTTAGCCACGTGGTTCATTGTTGTGAAGCCAATGAGGAAAAGTTCTTGATGGAGATTACAAATGCTACTCCAGTGGACACAAGAATGATAACAAAGTGAAACAACCTTATTGCCAATATGGTGAAAATTTTAGTAGTCTATATAGAAGATCATAGCAGCCACAACGTTGCCTTAAGCCAAAGCCTAATCAGAGCAAGGACCTCTTTTCCATTATTTGAAGGTGATGAGAGAGGAGAGGAAGCTGAGGAAGGAAAGTGTGAAGCTAACAGAAGGTTAGGTTAGTTCATGAGGTTTAAAGAAATAAGCCCTCTATTTTTTTTTTTCCTGAGATTTTGGTGCACCCATCACCCAAGCCCTGAGCAGTGTACACTATACCCAACGTGTAGTCTTCTATCCTTCACCTCACTCCCACCCTTTCTTCCAGTCCCCAAAGTCTAATGTATCATTCTAAGAAGTCGTCTTTGTAACAAAAGTACAATGTGAAGCAGCAAATGCTGATGGAGAAGCTGTAGCAAGATGCCCAGAAGATCTAGGTTAGATAATTGATGACGGTAGCCACACTAAACAGCAGATTTTCAGTGTAGAAGAAACAGCCATCTACTGAAAGTAGATGCCATCTGGGACTTTCACAGCTTGAGAGGAAAAGTCAATTCCTAGTTTCAAAGGACAGGCAGGCTCTCTTGTTAGGGGCTAATGCAGCTGTTGACTTTAAGTTCAAGCTGATGCTCATTTACCATTCTGAAAATCTAAGGGCCCTTAGGAATTAACACTAAATCTACTATGCCTCCACTCTATGAATGGAACAACAAAGCCTGGATGACAACACATCTGTTTATAGCATGGAGGTTTTTTGGGTTTTGGTCTTTTTTTAGAGATAGGGTCTTGCAGTCACCCAGGCTGGAGTGCAGTGACACAATCATAGCTCACTGCAACTCTAAACTCCTGGACTCAAAAGATCCTCCTGCCTCAGTCTCCTAAGTGCTAGAACTACAGTAGGTGCACGCCACCATGCCCTGCTACTTTCTTTTTAAATTTCAACCTTTCGGCCGAGCACAGTGGCTCACACCTGTAATCCCAGCACTTCGGGAGGCCGAGGCAGACGGATCAAGAGATCGAGACCATCCTGGCCAACATGGTGAAATCCTGTCTCTACTAAAAATACAAAAATTAGCTCGGCATGGTGGCGGGCGCCTGTAGTCCCAGCTACTCGGGAGGCTGAGGCAAGAGAATCACTTGAACCTGGGAGGCAGACATTGCAGTGAGCTGAGATCGCACCACTGTACTCCAGCCTGGCGACAGAGCAAGACTCCATCTCAAAAAAAAAAAAAATTAAACTCTTTGTAGAGACAGGGTCTCACCTATGTTACCCAGGCTGGTCTCATATTCCTGGCCTTAAGCAATTCTCCCACATTAGCCTCCCAAAGTGCTAGGGATTACAGGCATGACCCACTGAGCCTAGCCTGTAGCATAGTTTACTGAACCCCTGGACTCAAGCAGTCCTCCTGACTCAGCCTCCCTCAGTAGCTGGGTTTACAGGCACATACCACCATGCCAGGATAATTTTTTTTTTTCTAGAGATGGGGTCTTACCATGTTACCCAGGCTGGTTTACTGAATCTTTTAAGCTCACCATTGAGACCTACTACTCAGAAAAAAAAAGATTTCTTTCAAAATATTATTGCTTATTGACAACGCACTTAGTCACCAAGAACTCTGATGGAGATGTAGAAGGAAATTAATGGGTTTTTTTAATGCCTGCTAACACAACATCCATTCTGCAGCCCATGGATCAAGGAGTAATTTTGACTCAAGTCTTAAATATTTAAGAAATACATTTCATAAGGTTATAGCTGCCATAGCTGATTCTGTAATGGATCTGGACAAAGTAAATTGAAAACTTTATGGAAAGGAGTCACCATTCTAGATGCCATTAAGAATATGTATTATTCATGAGAGGAGGTAAAAATATCAACATTCACAAGAGTTTAGAAAAAGCTGAATCCAACTCATGGATGACTTTAAGGGGTTCAAGACTTCAGTGGAGGAAGTAACTGCTGATGTGGTAGACATAGCAAGACAATTCAAATTAGAAGTGGAGCCTGAAGATATGACTGAATTGCTGCAACCTCATGATAAAATTTGAATGGATGAGAAGTTCCTTATTATGGATGAGCAAAGAAAGTACTTTCTTTTTTTATTATTTGTTATTTTTGTAGAAATGGGATCTTGTTATTTTTCCCAGGCTGGTCTCAAACTTCTGGCCTCAAGCAATTCTCCCACTCATCCTCCGAAAGTGCTGGGATTACAGGTGTAAGCCACTGTGCCCAGCCTAGAAAACGCTTTCTTGAGATGCAGTCTACTACTGGTGAATATGCTGTGAACATTGTTGAAATAACAACAAAGGATTTGGAATAGTACATAAACTTAGGTGATAAAGCAGTGGCAAAGTTTGAGGGGATTAAGTACCCATTCGGTGTTTAAAAAAAAAGTTTAAGGAAATTGACTCCAATTTTGAAAGAAGTTCTAATCTGAGTAAAATGCTATCATACAGAATCTCAAGCTACAGAGAAATCTTTTGTGAATGAAAGAGTCAGTTGATGCAGCAAACTTCATCGTTGTCTTATTTTAAGAAGTTGCCACAGCCACTCCAGCCTTCAGCATGACATGAGTACATCAGAGAAAAACTGCTTGAAAAATTAAAGCCTAAAAGAACTATAAAGCAGCTGGAGGGATAAAGTTTACCTTAAGAGTGCAACAGTTAGATTCACAGCTGACTCCCACTCAATAGAAGTCACCAAATAATTCTCCAAGCCCAAAGCTCTAGACCCAGGAAAAGAGCCTTCAAAAATAAATGTAAAATAACTAATTATCATGCAAATTTTAAAAACTAAGATAATTTGTTACTTTAGAAGAAGCCCTACTCTAAAGAAAATACCAGAATGTTCTCTGGGAAAAAAGTGATTTTAAATGAAAGGTCAGAGGTACAGGAGAAATGAAGATCAACGAAGAGTAAATATGTGGTAGGTCTCAATCAATATTGGCGGTAGAAAACAAAAATAATGATTTTTATAGGTTCTAATGTAATTAAAATACATGATAATACTAATACATAAGTTGAGAGGGGATTAAGTATTCTTACTATTCTAAACACTTTGCAGTTTGGGAAGAGAGTAAGATGCTCTGTGTTGGGGGTACTCAAGACCACCCAAGCTTCATTATATGCTAGGAGGACTCACGTAACTCAGGACATAGATGTGTTCATGGCTATGATTTATTACAGCAACAAAATATGAAGCAAAATCAGCAAAGGGAAAAGGTACATAAGGTGAAGTCTGGAGGAAACAAGCTTCCAAGAGTCCTCTTCCAGTGGAATCACACAAGATGTGCTTAATTTCAATGAATTGTGACACCTATAAAATGTTGTCTACCAGGGAAACTCATTGAAGACTCAGTGCCCAAGGATTTTACTGGGGGTTGGTCATGTAGTTGCCCTCTGCCTAGCACATACTGTAGCTCCAGGCTGTCAGGGAGCAGCAATTCAGCATAAACCACACTTTGTATAGCAGTTTTAGTATAATGAGGCACTCATCACTTCTGGAAATGGTGGGAACCCCCACCCCAAAATCCCAAGTTCCTAGATACCAGCCAGGGGCCAACCTTGCAAGCAGGTCTTTCTAAGGATGGCAGTCTTAGGACTGCTACATTAATTATTTTTCTACACATATGCCAGTTGATATCAGAACAAAGAATCCATGTTGTAAATTTGGGGGCAATTACTAAAAGAACAATTTTTTGTGGGGGGGAGGTTGTTTGTTTTTGTTTTTTGTTTTTTGTTTTGAGATGGAGTCTCGCTTAGTCGCCCAGGCTGGAGTACAGTGGCACGATCTCAGCTCGCTGCAACCTCTGCCTCCCGGATTCAAGCGATTCTCCTGCCTCAGCCTCCCAAGTAGCTGAGACTACAGGCATCCACCACCACGCCCAGCTAATTTTTGTATTTTTAGTAGAGACGGGATTTCACCATGTTGGCCAGGATGGTCTTGATCTCTTGACCTCGTGATCCATCCGCCTCGGCCTCCCAAAATGCTAGGATTACAGGCATGAGCTACCGTGCCCAGGCCCTAAAAGAACCATTTTCAAAAGCATATGGAAAATGAAGTTGGACCTTTGCCTTACGCCATATCCGAAAATCAACTAAAATGAATCAACAACTTGAACATGAGTTAAAATTATAAAACTCTTAGAAGAAAACAGTGGAAAACTTTCGCAGCATTGGATTTAGCACTGATTTGGATATGGCAACAAAAGCATGGACAACAAAAGAAAAGATACATATATTAGACTTCATCAAAATCAAAAACTTGAACATCAAAGGACACTATCGAAAGAGTGAAAAGGAAGCCCATAGATTGAGAAAATATTTATAAATCATATATCTGATAAGGGGTTAATACCCAGAATAGGCTGGGGAGGAGGTGGCTCACGCCAGTAATCCCAACATTTTGGGAGGCAGAGGCAGGCAAATCACTTGAGGCCAGGAATTCAAAACCAGCCTGGGAAACATGGTAAAACCCCATCTCCACAAAAAATATGAAAATTAGCCAAGCATGATAGCACATACCTATTGTCCTAGCTACTCAGGAGGCTGAAGTGAAGGATCCCTTGAGCCTGGGAGGCAGAAGTTGCAGTGAGCTGAGATTACGCCACTGCACTCCAGCTTGGGTGATAGAGCAAGACTATCTCATAAATAAATAAAACAGGCACACAAACCAATGGAACAGAATAGAAAACTCAGAAAATAATGCACACAACAATCTGATCTTCAACAAAGTCAACAAAAACAGGCAATGGAGAAAGGACTCCCTATATTCAATAAATGGTGCTGGGAAAACTGGTTAGCCATATGCAGAAGACTGAAACTAGACCCCTTCCTTACACCATATACAAAAATCAACTCAACATGGATTAAAGACTTAAATGTACAGTCTAAGACTTATAAAAACCCTTGAAGAAAAACCTAAGAATTACCATTCTGGACAGTAGGACAATTACATTCTGGCCAAGATTTCATGATGAAGATGCCAAAAGCAATTACAAGAAAAACAAAAATTGACAAGTGGGACCTAATTAAACTAAAGAACTTGTGCACAGCAAAAGAAACGGTCAACAGAGTAAACAGATAACCCACAGAATATGAGAAAATATTTGCAAACTGTGCATCTGACAAAAGTCTAATATCCAGAATCTGTAAGGAACTTAACAGGGAAAAAAAAACCCATTAAAAAATGGGTGAAGGACGTGAACAGACATTTCTCAAAAGAATACATTCACCTGGCCAACAAGCATATGAAAAAATGCTCAGTATCACTAATCATTGGAGAAATGCAAGTCAAAACCACAAGACACCATCTTATACCAGTCAGAATGGCTATTATTAAATAAAGTCAAAAAATAACAGATGCTGACAAGGTTGTAGAGAAAAGGGAATGCCTATGCACTGTTGGTGGAAATGTAAATTAGGTCAGTCATTGTGGAAAGCAGTTTGGTAATTCCTCAAAGAATTTAAAACAGAACTACCATTCGGGCCAGCAATCCCATTGTTGAATATATGCCCAAAGAAATGTAAATCATTGTACCATAAAGATACATGCATGTGTATATTTATCACAGCACTATTCACAATAGCAGAGACATGAAATCAACCTAAATGCTCATCAGTGGTAGACTGGATAAAGAGAAGTGTATGTATACACTATGGAGTACTATGCAGCCATAAAAAAGAACGAGATGATGTGCTTTGCAGCAGTATGGATGAAGCTGGAGGCCATTATCAAGCAAACTAATGCAAAAACAGAAAATCAAATACCACGTGTTCTCATTTATAAATGGGAGCTAAACTTTGAGTACATATGGACAAAGAAGGGAACAGCAGACACTGGAGCCTACTTAAGGGTAGATGGTAGGAGGATGGTGAGGATCAAAAAACTACCTATCTGGTACCACGCTTATTAACTGGATGATGAAATAATCTATATGCTAAACCCCACAACATGTAAATTATCTATATATAATGAACCTGCACATATGCCCCTGAAACTAAAATAGAAGTTTAAAATAAAATATCTTATTTTTCTTTATCAAAATAAAATTAGAGGCATGTGAAAGAAATATTAGAGTTAAAATGATTGCTAGATACAAAGACAGTACACAAAAATTAATTGCAATTCTCACTATCCATGATGTAAGAAAAATGAAATTTGTTAAAAGATATTATAGTACCATTAAAAACAAGGGCCTAGGAATGTATTTAACAAAAGATACTCAACAATCATTGTTGATTTCTCCTTTCTTTTGATTCTAGAACTTCCTTGGATAGTGTGTCTCCTCCTTCAGAGAATGTTCTACAGCACTTAGGAAAAAGCAGTAATAACAAGATGATGTAATTAGGTTGTGTAAATGGGCTAAGCTGTTAAAATATTCTACTTCATAGCCCTCCTTTAAAATCGAGTAGCAGTTGTCTATACAATATTAAGATCTCTGTTTGTTTAAAGTTAAAATATAATTTTAATAAGTTTTAAAATTTTTTATTTCAATCTTGTTGTTTAGAACATCAAGGTGCGTATTTGGGATCTAAAGAAATGGTCTTGTCCGTTTTAAAAACCTTTATTAGTCACTTTTAAAATATACTGACCAAGAAAGAGGTTTGTTGTTATATCAATGTTTGTGAAATGATTTCCATACATAAAAAAAGGTAATTTACCTGAACTTTATCTTAAGACTCTTATATTGGATTATAGGATAACAGATAAACTGTAGAGATACATTCAGAATCATACAACATTTTGGAATGTGTATACTTTCAGGCTTCCAAGATAATTGAATTACGTCATGATACATTTCATGCATTTTTATGACTTCAGTATAAAACATTCAGGTGCGTTAGCCATTTTCGCTGGGAAGGGTAAACTTGTATGTGCTTTGGTACTTAAATTTAAATGTTCCCTATAGTGCTTGCATTCATTTTGTGAAAAGTTCTGTTGTATTGTTACAACAATTTTCAAAGGCTAATTTTATGCCTTATCTGATAGAAATATAGAATAGATGGTTCTTTAATTGCTTACTTTTTGAAAGTAATATAATATTTAAGTTGCATTTTTATTAATAGTAAGGTTAACATTTAAGTCTGCATTTTCTTTAAATGTTTTAAATGTTTATAACATTCAATGTTTAGTTGGTGTTACTTGATTAAAAATTAGCCATTTAACGTTTATATTTGATGTATTTATATTTAATAAAGGCATCTAATCTGTAGTACCACTATCAATTTAATGCTTTCTTTGGGTTCAGTGGCATTTTTTTTTCCCAGAATAACAAATATTCTTTATTTATTTTATTTTATTTATTTTAATTGCCAAATAGTAGTTGTACATATTCATGGGGCATATAGTAATGTTTTCATATATATAATGTATTGTAATCAAATCAGAGTAGTTAGCATATTTATCAATTCAAGCATTTATCATTTGTTTGTCTTGGGAACATTCAATATCCTACTTGTAGCTATTTGAAATTATATCATATGTTATTTATTATAGCCATCCTATAGTGGTACAGAACACTAGAACTCATTCCTCCTATGTAGCTGTGATTTTGTATCCTTACACAAATCTCTCCCACAAATCTCTCCCTATCTTCCCCTTCCCAGTCTTTAGTATCCTTTGTTCTACCTTTTATTTCTATGATATCAACTTTTCTTTAACTTCCACGTGAGTAAGAACATACAGTGTTTAACTTTCTGTTCCTGGCTTATTTCACTTAACATAATGTCTGCCAGTTCCATCTATTGCCACAAATGACAGGTTTCATTCTTTTTTATTCCATTGTGTATATGTACCACATTTTATGTATCCATTCATCTGTTGTTGGACATCTAGGTTAATTCCGTGTCTTGGCTGTTGTGAATAGTGCCATACCACTCTCTCTCTCTCTCTCTCTATATATATATATATATATATACACACACACACACACACACACTTATATATATATACTTTCAGTTCTAGGCTACATGTGCACAATGTGCAGGTTTGTTACATATGTATACATGTGCCATGTTGGTGTGCTGCACCCATTAACTCATCGTTTACATTGGGTATATCTCCTAATGCTATCCTTCCCCCTCTCCCCCCACCCCACCATAGGCCCCGGTGTGTGATGTTCCCCACCCTGTGTCCAAGTGTTCTCATTGTTCAGTTCCCACCTATGAGTGAGAACATGAGGTGTTTGGTTTTCTGTCCTTGCAATAGTTTACTCAGAATGATGGTTTCCAGCTTCATCCATGTCACTACAAAGGACACGAACTCATCCTTTTTTATGGCTGCATAGTATTCCATGGTGTATATGTGCCACATTTTCTTAATCCAGTCTACCATTGATGGACATTTGGGTTGGTTCCAAGTCTTTGCTATTGTGAATAGTGCTGCAATAAACATATGTGTGCATGTATCTTTATAGCAGCTTGATTTGTAATCCTTTGGGTATATGCCCAGTAATGGGATGGCTGGGTCAAATGGTGTTTCTAGTTCTAGATCCTTGAGGAATCACCACACTGTCTTCCACAATGGTTGAACTAGTTTACAGTCCCACCAACAGTGTAAAAGCGTTCCTATTTCTCCACATCCTCTCCAGCACCTGTTGTTTCCTGACTTTTTAATAATTGCCATTCTAACTGGTGTGAGATGGTATCTCATTGTGGTTTTGATTTGCACTTCTCTGATGGCCAGTGATAATAAGCATTTTTTCATGTGCCTCTTGGCCGCATAAATGTCTTCTTTTGAGAAGGGTCTGTTCATATCCTTTACCCACTTTTTGATGGGGTTGTTTGATTTTTTCTTGTAAATGTGTTTAAGTTCTATGTAGATTCTGGATATTAGCCCTTTGTCAGATGGGTAGATTGTAAAAATTTTCTCCCATTCTGTAGGTTGCCTGTTCGCTCTGATGGTAGTTTCTTTTGCTGTGCAGAAGCTCTTTAGTTTAATTAGACCCCATTTGTCAGTTTTGGCTTTTGTTGCCATTGCTTTTGGTGTTTAGTCATGAAGTCCTTGCCCATGCCTATGTCCTGAATGGTATTGCCTAGGTTTTCTTCTAGGGTTTTTATGGTTTTAGGTCTAACATTTAAGTCTTTAATCCATCTTGAATTAATTTTTGCATATGGTATAAGGAAGGAATCCAGTTTCAGCTTTCTACATATGGCTAGCCAGTTTTCCCAGCACCATTTACTAAATAGGGAATCCTTTCCCCATTTCTTGTTTTTGTCAGGTTTGTCAAAGATCAGATGGTTGTAGATGTGTGGTATTATTTCCAAGGGGTCTATTCTGTTCCATTGGTCTATATCTCTTGTTTTGGTACCAGTACTATGTTGTTTTGATTACTGTAGCCTTGTAGTATAGTTTGAAGTCAGGTAGCGTGATGCCTCCAGCTTTGTTCTTTTTACTTAGGATTGTCTTGGCAATGTGGGCTCTTTTTTGGTTCCATATGAACTTTAAAATAGTTTTTTCTAATTCTGTGAAGAAAGTCATTGGTAGCTTGATGGGCATGGCATTGAATCTATAAATTACCTTGGGCAGTATGGCCATTTTCACAATATTGGTTCTTCCTATCCATGAGCATGGAATGTTCTTCCATTTGTTTGTGTCCTCTTTTATTTCGTTGAGCAGTGATTTGTAGTTCTCCTTGAAGAGGTCCTTCACATCCCTTGTAAGTTGGATTCCTAGGTATTTTATTCTCTTTGAAGCAATTGTGAATGGGAGTTCACTCATGATTTGGCTCTCTGTCTGTTATTGGTATATAAAAATGCGTGTGATTTTTGCACATTAATTTTGTATCCTGAGACTTTGCTGAAGTTGCTTATCAGCTTAAGGAGATTTTGGGCTGAGACGATGGGGTTTTCTAAATATACAATCATATCATCTGCAAACAGGGACAATTCGACTTCCTCTTTTCCTAATTGAATACCCTTTATTTCTTTCTCTTACCTGATTGCCCTGGCCAGAACTTCCAACACTGTTGAATAGGAGTGGTGTGAGAGGGCATCCCAGTCTTATGCCAGTTTTCAAAGGGAATGCTTCCAGTTTTCGCCCATTCAGTATGATACTGGCTGTGGGTTTGTCATAAATAGCTTTTACTATTTTGAGATACATCCCATCAATACCTAGTTTATTGAGAGTTTTTAGCATGAAAAGCTGTTGAATTTTGTCAAAGGCCTTTTCTGCATCTACTGAGATAATCATGTGGTTTTTGTATTTGGTTCTGTTTATATGATGGATTACATTTATTGATTTGTGTATGTTGAACCAGCCTTGCATTCCAGGGATGAAGCCAACTTGATCGTGGTGGATAAACTTTTTGATGTGCTGCTAGATTCAGTTTGCCAGTATTTTACTGAGGATTTTTGCATTGATGTTCATCAGGGATATTGGTCTAAAATTCTCTTTTTTTGTTATGTCTCTGCCAGGCTTTGGTATCAGGATGATGTTGGCCTCATAAAAATGAATTAGGGAGGATTCTGTCTTTTTCTATTGATTGGGATAGTTTCAGAAGGAATGGTACCAGCTCCTCTTTGTACCTCTGGTAGAATTCAACTGTGAATCTGTCTGGTCCTGGACTTTTTTGGTTGGTAGGCTATTAATTATTGTCTCAATTTCATATCTTGTTATTGGTCTATTCAGTGATTCAACTTCTTCCTGGTTTAGTCTTGGAAGGGTGTATGTGTCCAGGAATTTATCCGTTTCTTCTAGATTTTCTAGTTTATTTGTGTAGAGGTGTTTGTAGTATTCTCTCATGGTAGTTTGTATTTCTGTGGGATTGGTGGTGATATCCCCTTTATCATTTTTTGTTGTGTCTATTTGATTCTTCTCTCTTTTCTTCTTTTTTTTTTTTTTTTTGAGGCAGAGTCTCGCTCTGTCACCCAGGCTGGAGTGCAGTGGCCAGATCTCGGCTCACTGCAAGCTCCACCTCCCGGGTTCACGCCATTCTCCTGCCTCAGCCTCCCGAGTAGCTGGGACTACAGGCGCCCGCCACCTCGCCCGGCTAGTTTTTTGTAATTTTTAGTAGAGACGGGGTTTCACCGTGTTAGCCAGGATGGTCTCGATCTCCTGACCTCGTGATCCACCCGTCTCGGCCTCCCAAAGTGCTGGGATTACAGGCTTGAGCCACCGCGCCCAGCCTTCTTCTTTATTAGTCTTGCTAGTGGTCTATCAATTTTGTTGATCTTTTCAAAAAACCAGCTCCTGGATTCATTGATTTTTTGAAGGGTTTTTTTTGTCTCTGTCTCCTTCAGTTCTGCTCTGATCTTAGTTATGTCTTGCCTTCTGCTAGAAGGCATTTTGAATGTGTTTGCTGTTGCTTCTCTAGTTCTTTTAATTGTGATGTTTAGGGTGTCAATTTTAGATTTTTTCTGCTTTATCTTGTGGGCATTTAGTGCTATAAATTTCCCTCTACATACTGCTTTAAATGTGTTCCAGAGATTCTGGTATGTTGTGTCTTTGTTCTCACTGGTTTCAAAGAACATCTTTATTTCTGCCTTCATTTCGTTATGTATCCAATAGTCATTCAGGAGCAACTTGTTCAGTTTCCATGTAGCTGAACAGTTTTGAGTGAGTTTCTTAATCCTGAGTTCTAGTTTGATTGCACTGTGGTCCGAGAGACAGTTTGTTATAATTTCCATTCTTTTACATTTGCTGAAGAGTGCTTTACTTCCAACTATGTGGTCAGTTTTGGAATAAATGTGATGTGGTGCTGAGAAGAATGTATATTCTGTTGATTTGGGGTGGAGAGTTCTGTAGATGTCTATTAGGTCCACTTGGTGCAGAGCTGAGTTCAATTCCTGGATATCCTTGTTAACTTTCTGTCTCGTTGATCTGTCTAATGTTGACAGTGGGGTGTTAAAGTCTCCCATTATTATTGTATGGGAGTCTCAGTCTCTTTGTAGGTCTCTAAGGACTTGCTCTATGAATCTGGGTGCTCCTGTATTGGGTACATATACATTTAGTATAGTTAGCTCTTGTTGAATTGATCCGTTTACCATTATGTAATGGCTTTCTTTGTCTCTTTTGATCTTTGATGGTTTAAAGCTGGTTTTATCAGAGACCAGGATTGCAACCCCTGCTTTTTTTTGTTGTTTTCCATTTGCTTGGTAGATCTTCCTCCATCCCTTTATTTTGAGCCTATGTGTGTCTCTGCATGTGAGATGGGTCTCCTGAATACAGCACACTGATGGGTCTTGACTCTTTATCCAATTTGCCAGTCTGTGTCTTTTAATTGGAACATTTAGCCCATTTACATTTAAGGTTAATATTGTTATGTGTGAACTTGATCCTGTCTTTATGATATTAGCTGGTTATTTTGCTCATTAGTTGATGCAGTTTCTTCCTAGCATCGATGGTCTTTACAATTTGGCATGGTTTTGCAGTGGCTGGTACCAGTTGTTCCTTTCCATGTTTAGTCCTTCCTTCAGGAGCTCTTGTAAGGCAGACCTGGTGGTGACAAAATCTCTCAGCATTTGTCTGTAAAGGATTTTATTTCTCCTTCACATATGAACCTTAGTTTGGCTGGATATGAAATTCTTGGTTTAAAATTATTTTCTTTAAGAATGTTGAATATTGGCCCCCACTCTCTTCTGGCTTGTAGAGTTTCTGCCGAGAGATCCGCTGTTAATCTGATGGGCTTCCCTTTGTGGGTAATCTGACCTTTCTCTCTGGCTGCCCTTAACATTTTTTCCTTCATTTCAACTTTGGTGAATCTGACAATTATGTGTCTTGGAGTTGCTCTTCTCAAGGAGTATCTTTGTGGTGGTCTCTGTATTTCCTGAACTTGAATGTTGGCCTGCCTCACTAGGTTGGGGAAGTTCTGGATAGTACCCGAAGAGTGTCTTCCAACTTGGTTCCATTCTCCCCGTCACTTTCAGGTACACCAATCAGACGTAGATTTGGTCTTTTCACATAGTCCCATATTTCTTGGAGGCTTTGTTCATTTCTTTTTACTCTTTTTTCTCTAAACTTCTCTTCTCGCTTCATTTCATTCATTTGATCTTCAATCACTGATATCCCTTCTTCTACTTGATCATATCAGCTACTGAAGCCTGTGCATGTGTCACGTAGTTCTTGTGCTATGGTTTTCAGCTCCATCAGATCACTTAAAGACTTCTCTACACTGTTTATTCTAGTTAGCCATTCATCTAATCTTTTTTCAAGGTTTTTAGCTTCTTTGCGATGGGTTCAAACATCCTCCTTTAGCTCAGAGAATTTCGTTATTACCGATTGTCTGAAGCCTTCTCTCACCTCATCAAAGTCGTTCTCTGTCCAGGTTTCTTCTGTTGCTGGTGAGGAGCTGCATTCCTTTGGAGGAGAAGAGGCACTCTGATTTTTAGAATTTTCAGCTTTTCTGCTCTGGTTTCTCCCCATCTTTGTGGTTTTATCTACCTTTGGTCTTTGATGATGGTGACATACAGATGGGGTTTTGGTGTGGATGTCCTTTCTGTTTGTTAGTTTTCCTTGTAACAGTCAGGACCTTCAGCTACAGGTCTGTTGGAGTTTGCTGGAGGTCCACTCCAGGCCCTGTTTGCCTGGGTATCACCAGCAGACGCTGCAGAACAGCAAATATTGCACAATGGCAAATATTGTTGCCTGATCCTCTCTCTGGAAGCTTCGTCTCAAGGGGCACCCGGCCGTATGAGGTGTCAGTCAGCCCCTACCGGGAGGTGTCTCCCAGTTAGGCTACCTGGGGGTCAGGGACCCACTTGAGGAGGCAGTCTGTCCATTTTCAGAACCACTACTCTCTTCAAAGCTGTCAGACAGGGACGTTTAAGTCTGCAGAAGTTTCTGCTGCCTTTTGTTCAGCTATGCCCTGCCCCCAGAGGTGGAGTCTACAGAGGCAGGCAGGCCTCCTTGAGCTGCATTGGGCTCCGCCCAGTTCGAGCTTCCCAGTTGCTTTGTTTACCTACTCAAGCCTCAGCAATGGCGGATGTCCCTCCCCCAGCCTCGCTGCCGCCTGGCAGTTCAATCTCAGACTGCTGTGCTAGCAGTGAGCGAGGCTCCGTGGGTGTGGGACCCTCCAAGCCAGGCGCAGGATATAATCTCCTGGTGTGCCATTTGCTAAAGCCTTTGGAAAAGCACAGTATTAGGGTTAGAGTGTCCCAATTTTCCAGGTACCATCTGTCATGGCTTCCCTTTGCTAGAAAAGGGAATTCCCCAACCCCTTGCACTTCCTGGGTGAGGTGATGCCCTGCCCTGCTCCATGGGCTGCATCCACTGTCTTACAAGCCCCAGTGAGATGAACGCAGTACCTCAGTTGGAAATGCATTACTCATGCTGGAAGTCTTCTGCATTACTCATGCTGGAAGCTGCAGACTGGAGCTGTTCCTATTCGGCCATCTTGGAACCTCTGTCTGGCATTTTCCAAGTATAAAGTAACCTACCAGTGTTGACCTGGGATATACATGAATGGTAAGGCGATACATCAAAATACTGGATTTCAAATGTTTCCTCTTTTATGGGATTTATAAAAGAATTGAATATATTTGAGAATAAAGTTTTATTTCATATATTAATTTGTCTCCAGTTATTATCAGATCCATTCCAAATGTCTACCAGGAATTGGGTTCCAGAAAGTAAAAATAACAATAATTTAAAAGGACTATATTTAATGAAACATGAAAATCATTGGCTTTAGCCATATAACAAATTAGTAAAATCCTAGTTTTACTAATTAAATTACTAAAATCCTAATTTTACTAATTAAATTTTACTAAAATTGTGGAGATTTTTCCTGTATGTTAATTATATGGTTATTTATATTAAAAGGCTACATTCAGAGTTAGCATTGAATAAAGTAGCAACATGGAATAGGTGTTATTTTCAACATACTCCTAGAAATAAGAAGCATATCTCTAATCGTTTGTTTCTCAGAGGAATGATGAAGTAGAATTCCATTCTAGAATACATAGAGACAAAATTACTGCCTTTGATTTGGGGAAAATATAGAGTCACTTGAAATCTAATTTTCAGCGCCAGGCACGGTGGCTCACACCTGTAATCCCATCACTTTGGGGAGGCTGAGGTGGGCAGATCACGAGGTCAGGAATTCGAGACCAACCTGGCCAACATGGTGAAACCTCCTCTCTACTAAAAATACAAAAATTAGCCGGGCATGGCGGCATGCACCTGTAATCCCAGCTACTTCGGAGGCTGAGGTGGGAGAATCACTTGAACCCAGGAGGAGGAGGTTGCAGTGAGCTGAGATCATGCCACTGAACGCTATCCTGGGCAACATCTCAGCGTGGTAGGATGGGGAGGAAAGTAATTCTAACTTTCAGGTTTTTTGAAGTAAAGTCCTATCCAAAATCTAAAGGTAAAATCAGGCAGCTTTTGTAAATTAAAGGGCTTTCAGCTGTGACCAGTAAATTGACAGCTGTTATGAAGATTCCCTAGTTAAATTTAGAAAGTTGAGTTATTTTTCATGAATCTTTTGGAAACTCAAGTGAAAAATCTCTGTTTATCTTATTCTGTAAAATCTCTAACTTGATGTTAGATAATTGGATAAAATTATTGTAGAATTTTAAAAGACTGGTCAAATTGTCCAAGTTTTCATATATTTTCACTAGCAAAAATTTAGATAATTTAACATACATTAGTGCTCAAAACCATTTTTCTTTCACGCTGTTGTATTAGATACCAAAGAGCACTTAGCTATATCAACTAGAATATATAGATAATTAATATGTTTGGAGATAACCAGAGATTTGAAAAGTTGTAAATACCATAAGATAATCAGCAAAAACAGTGGAACTAAAAATTCCCAGTTGGCTCTGCCTGATGCCAATCTATACTGGTCAAAGGAGAGATAATATGTGTGACTCAGAAGCTCAATATAACAAGTAATTTCTCTCTTAAAAAAGAGATCTCAACCAGTAATATCTATATATGGGCTTAAGTACTGCTTTTTCAGTATTGACCATTGACATATGTGGCATGTAGTAGTAACATGTTTTAACATGTGGGCAGAACAATGACCTAAAATGTCCTGTTGTCATCTGGATCCTGTGATGTGTTGTACATGACAAAGGGAAGTAAGGCTGCAGATGCAAGTAACATTATTAATTAGCCGACTTTAAGATTAGGACCTTATCCTGGATTATCTGGCTGGGCTCAATCTAATTACATGAGTCCTTAAAAGTGGTAGAGGAGGCAGAAGAGAGAACCAGAGAAATGGCATTGTGAGAACTCAACACACTCCTGCTGGCTTGGAAGACAGAACAAGGGACTGAGAGCCAGTGGACAGCCCCCAGAAGCTGGAAAAGGTGGGAAATGGGCTCCCTAGAGCCTCCAGAAGGAATGCAGCTTTGCTGAAACCCTGATTTTAGTCTAGTGAGTTCTGTCAGACTTCTTTTTTTGAGACGGAGTCTTGCTCTGTCACTCAGGCTCGAGTGCAGTGGTGCAATCTTGGCTCACTGCAACCTCCACCTCCCGGGTTCCAGTAATTCTGCCCCAGCCTCCCAAGTAGCTGGGATTACAGGCGTTCACCACTATACTCAGCTAATTGTTTGGGTTTTTTTGTTTTTTGTGTGTGTGTGTGTGAGATGGAGTCTCACTCTGATGCCCAGGTTGGAGTGCAGTAGCATGATCTTGGCTCATTGCAACCTCTGCCTCCTGGGTTCAAGCGATTCTCCTGCCTCAGCCTCCTGAGTAGCTAGGATGTAATTACGGGCATGCACCACCACATCCATTTAATTTTTGTATTTTTAGTAGAGATGGGGTTTCGCCATGTTGGCCAGGCTGGTCTCGAACTCCTGAGGTGATCCACCTGCCTTGGCCTCCCAAAGTGCTAGTATACAGGCGTGAGCCATCGTGCCCAGCCTTTTTTTTTTTTAGTAGAAACGGGGTTTCACCCCATTGACTAGGCTGGTTTCAAACTCCTGACCTCAAGTGATCCACCTGCCTCAGCCTCCCAAAGTGCTAGGATTACAGGCATGAGCTACTATGCCCAGCTTGGCTCATCTTTAATATCTGCTATTTAAGAATGCAGGCTCTGAAGGGCTTTCTTTAAAGCTTTACTGCACAGGCCTAGAGTGAAGCATTTACCACGGTGTTTGGCACAGTCAAGGTTTGCTGCTGCTGCTGGTAGTGCTGTCATCTAGCAGTGTGTCATGATGCATCTTTGTTAGTAACCTTACCCTGACTTCGTTGTAATAATCTCGTTTTACTTCATTCTACTTTCTTATTTTTATTCCTCTTCTATTGATGTCTGTAACCTGCCTCAGTATTTATTAAAATAAGGCAGGCCATAGGTCGGCTTGCTAGTCAGGGGACACTTAATTACAAATGATAGAAACGTAAACTAGCAAAAGTATAAGAAAATGGAAATTAACTTACATAGTTGAATACTCCAGAAATGTATTCAGGTGAAGCTGGATATGCTTTCTTCTGGGTTGGCATCGGGCTCTTCACACATGAGGGCAAAGATGGCCACTAACAGGTTTATCTAGGTTTATCTAATTTATGTAATTCTTTGAGTTACTAATTCTAGAAAAAAATCGTGTAACTCCAGCAAAACCCCGGGGAGGACTCTGATTAGGCAAGCCTAGATGATGGGCCTGGGCTCCACAAACACCCATGAAGTGAAGGGCAGCCAGAGAACAGGAAACCTGATTCTCCAGAGAGAAGCAGAATAAGCAGGAGGCATTTTTCCCTCATTTTATAATACAAAGGCTTTGTTATACAGACTTTAATTATGTTTGTATGCATAAACATATGCAGATATATATGTATACATACAAAATTTAGAAACACATTCACAGTAAGGTCACTAGCTTTGACTTTCTAAAATGCTGCCAACACTATCAGATGCTTCAGATGTGAAGGATTCGTTTATGCCTCTCTCACACACATATCCTGAGTAATTAGGAATGGTTCCAGCGTTCACTAAGAATTACTGGGAAGTAGGGGCACAGGCAATGTTAAGAGTTGGGTATATGACTGCTTATTTGACCTTTTTATTTAGCAATAGTTTTATTGCTAGTAAGTTAGGTATATATGATCTTTTCATTTAGTCTAAAATATAGTCTATATAAGTCTTAAGTAAGTCTAAAATAGTTTTAGACTTACAGAAAAGTTGCAAAAAATACCATAGGAAGTTAATGTCTGCCCTTCATTGTGCTTCCCCTAATGTTAACAACTCCTGTAACCATAGTAAAATTATCAAAACTAGGAAATTAACATTGGTGCAATACTATTAACCACAAATCTTACTCATTTTTACCAATTTTCTTCCTAATATTCTTTTTCTGTTTTAGGATCCAATCCAGTAGCCCACTTGCATTTAGTTGTTGTGTTTTCTTCATCCTCCATCCTTCATCTGTGACAGTTCCTCAGTGTTTTCTTGAGTTTCATGACTATTGTCGTGGTAGTGAATTGTTTTATCTTGACATTTGATGAGTATTAATTATTTTGTAGATTACCTCTTCATTTGGATTTATCTGATGTTTTCTCATGATTAGATTGAGCTATACGTTTTTATGAGTACCACGGAAATAACATCTCTTTCTTAGTACATCATACCTGGGGATAGTATCTTTTACAGGTGATGTTATCCTTGATCACTTTGTTAAGGTGACTTCTGCTGGGTTCCTGCACTATGAGGTTAATGGTTTTCCTTTGTAATTGAGGGAGCTCTTTGAGAGTGTAACAAATATGCTGCTCCTGAAACATTTGCTCACTGGTTCTAGTATTCATCAGATCTTGGCTGAAACAGTTACTCTTGTGGTGTTTGCTTAATGATGATTTTGTATGTCTCTCATCCCTTCTATATTTATTACTTGGAATTTTTCTGTAAGGAGGAGCCACACCTTCTCTGTTTATTCAGTGTTTTATATCAGTATGCACTTGATGTTTATTTTGTTCTGTGCATTATAATACTATTCTTTTCTTACTTTGTTGCTCACATTTTTCCAGCGTTAGCCATTAGGAGCTTCTTCAGGTTGGGGTCTGTGTCCTTTTGAAAAAGCCATTCTTTTTTAAGTTCTTATTTTCTGGCATCTCAGGATATTTTTGGCTCATCTTGTACATTCCCTGCCCCAGCACTGGACTCCACCACTTCAACAAGCTGTTTCCTTTTATTGGAGAATAGTATTTAGAAATGAAGACCTGGTCAGTAGGTTTGCTTGTTGCTGTTGGAGTTGGTCTTAGGCGCTCAGTAGATATAGCTGGGAAATATGTGTGTGTGTGTTAATCCAAGCAAATAGACACACCTATATTTGTCCCTGTATTTTTACAGCTAGTCATCAGCACCTTATATGTGTGTGTGTTCATACTGATACTTTGAATTTCTGTCCCTTATTTCTACCTTAGACCAATAGTGAGAAAACTGGCTCACGTTATTCACTGTTTATTTATTTATTTGATCAATCCTACTATACACATAAAATCATTGCTAAACCATGGCCCTGTGAGAAACAGATTTACTAACTGGAGTATATCATTTGTGTACAGTTCTTTTGTCTTTTGCTCTTCTGTCTAAATGTGCTTAGGTTATATCTTTTATTCCTGATCCACTCAGGGTGGCTATGTTACACATTTGTAATATAGTCTCCTAGAGGTTGGGGGTTCCTTCAGTCTGTATGTGTGACATTTCATGTCCCGGCTTTCTGCAGTAGCTCTGGATGAACTTTCTTGTTTGTCTCTATGGTATTGGGGTGCTTTTCAATTTTCATGTCTACAGTGTTAAGAGTTCGTCTTTCTGGAGACTGTTTCATATCACCCTTAGGCCTGTTCATCGCCCTCCCTCTTGGCTCCACGATTTTTCTCAGTCTGCCTTTGCTCACACTAAGCATGCGGCTGGCTGAGGGTAGTATAGGAGTGCAAGTTGTGTACTGGGATTCAGTGGGATTTTCCTTATTACTCAGTTCCTTTGCAGTTGGAGAATTCTCCAAGTAATGGTGAGGACAGTTTTATATAGAATTTATTTTTCACTTCTTTTTTGTTAGTTTTGTTTCTTGGGGGAATAGGGAGATACGCAACTGCTGTTCTCAGCTACTTGCAAGTGTTTTGGTTTTAACAGTGAGACTTCCTGCAGGACTTGAAACACTGATAGTTGATGAACCGGAGTTCCCTGAGATGCTGCTGTTTTTGTTAGTGTTTATCTAGCAATTGCACAATTTAAAAAACTCACAGAACTAAGTTGTTATTGATTATAAACATGTTATCTTCAGAACCACTGATTCATTATTGATAATGATTGAAGTTCAGCCTTTAAATTGTAGGCCTGGTAATGAGGACACCAGTGGAGTCTTGCCCTTCATATCAGCAAGTTATTGAAAAACTATCTGTGGAATATTTGATGCTTTTTTCCTTCCAGTACTTAAAAATGTTCCATTGTTTTCTGATTGCATTATATCCCATGAGAACTCTTCTGTCACCCTTACCTGTGTTCCGTACATCAGCAGTCCCCAACCTTTTTTGGCACCAGGGACTGGTTTTGTGGAAGACAGTTTTTCCATGGGGTGAGAGGAGGATGGTTTAGGGATGAAACAGTTCCACCTCAGATCATCATTCTCATAAGGAGTGCAACCTAGATCCCTTGCATGAGCAGTTCACGATAGGGTTCACACTCCTATGAGAATCTCATGCTGCTGCTGATCTAACAGTATGCAGACCTCAGCTTCGCTAGCTCACCTGCTGCTCACCTCCTGCTGTGGGGCCAGGTTCCTAACAGGCCATGATCTGGTACTCCTGTGGGGTGGGGGCCCCTGCTATACATAATGTCTTCTTTCTCTGGCTGCTTTTAAGGTTTTCTCTTTATTACTGGCTTTAGGCAATTTGATCGTGATGTGCTTTCACGTACTTTTCTTCATGATTCTTGTGCTTGGAGTTTGGGGATGTTCTTGGCTCATGGGTTCATAGAAACTGTTCCACATGGTGGTTTTTCAGATATTTCCCACCCACCTTCCTCTGGGGCTCCAGTTACACCTTGGAGTTGCCACTTGGAGTTGCCTCATGGCTCTCTGATGCTTTGTCCTTTGATTGTTTTTAAGTTCTGGAATGTAATAGCTACATCATTTGGAAATCATTTGATCCTGTTATTTCTTGCTTTTAAGTTTTGTTAGGCAGCACCAGAATAGCCTTTGTAATTTTTACTGACTACAGAGAGGGCCTTACCCTTCTAATTATGCTCTGATGTTCTGTGTATTTCAAGATTTTTCCACTATGGTTGGTGGGAACTGGAACTATTCCCAGTCAGGTGTGAGCTCTTAGGCTGTTTTCCCTTGGGTAGCGTCCTTAGATGTGTGGGCTGAGACTCAAGTGGGACCCTCTGTGATCTCTCACGTGCATTCTTTGCACAGCTCTTTCCTCTCTGGTACTACGCCTTGCCAGCGTTAACTGCCTGGCTTCCCCAAACTCTCTTTGGGTTTCCTTTCTCTCTCTGTGGTCTGCAAACTCCAGGCAGTGAGCAGTTCTCGCACTCTATTTGTTACCCTGCTATCAGGGGTCCCTGCACTTCTTGTGGTCCACTGTGACAACCATTGTTTCATACATTTTATCCAGTTTTTTAGTTTAAGATGGGAAGGTAAGTCCAGTCCCTGTAACTTCATCTTGGCTAGAAGCAGGAGTCTTATGTTAATAGTGAATTTTTAGCAGTGTTGACCGGGCTTTGATTGTTATCTTTAGCCCTACTGTGTATGCAGTAAAGCATTTGGCCATTTTCTAATCTCTTCCGTTGTTTAACCTAATGTCCCTCTAGATTGAGGTACCCTGGGAGAGGAATGATTTTCCATGCTACCTATGACAAATTAGAAATACAGATACATTGGACTACAACTTTTGAAAAAGGGAAGCCCATAGTAGTTGCTAAGGAATCTCTTACTTAGACCCAAGGTACAGACAGGAAAATCATTAGGAGAGAACCTGCCTCTAGGTGTGTGCCTCACTTCAGCATTCTCCAGAGAACCATGAATTTCTAAAGCATGTGAACTTGAGAAATAGGCTTTGTCTTCTTAGGAAAATGTATCCTTTAGGGAGTGTTGAGAAAATGGCGGTGACAGGGGCCTCTGGCCCTGCCTCCTTGCAGTCAAGCTTCAAAGAGAAAACGTTGGGAAGACAGACTCCTGCTGAGCCTGATGAAAGAGGCGTCCCAGTTGCCAACCAAAAACATGCAGCCGAAGTCCACAAGCTACAGTAGAAAGGGTGGCTCAAGCCAGAGAGTCCCTGGGTATGGAGTGCGAGTGATGGCTGCAGAAAGATGCAGGTTCTTCTCCCCCACTGTGACTGGCTATCGCCTAGTGCAGGATGCACGGTGGCCCTGTCCCAGGGCTGTGCTGGCATCCACCCTTCCCACTAGCTGTGCTGCTCTCACATGGCACGGCCTCTGGCTGCCAGGCCTGTGCTTGGGCCTGCATTTCCCTTGTGCACTTCTCTCCACCCAGCCCTCAGGACTGCCTGGGCTGTATTTTGTCCAGAGTCCTTTGTCTCCTTACTTGCACTGCAGCTGAGGCAAGTGTCCCTTGTTCTGCATGGCTCCTGTATTGTGGCGCTCATGTTATTGAGAGTTTTAGAGGTCACCCCTAGATTCACCAATTGAAGGGCAGGGCTTGTTGATCTAACACTGTCTTGCACATAGGGACACAAATGTCTGTTAAATGAAGAAAGTAGGGAGGCCAGGCCACCCAATGGGGTGTATCTCCTAGGGTTCAAGAAGAGGGGCTAATCAAGTCAAGAGAATGTGTGACCTCCCCCACCATCTCACCCAGACCCCTCACTCTCAGAACACTTGGGGCCCCCGCGCAGGTGGTAGGCATGCTGGCCCTGAGTGCCCTCCCAGCCTGTGTTAGAAGAACCGGTGGATGACCTCGCTGTCGGCTGTCTCCCCTTCTCTCAGCTTACTGCAGGTGGCAGCAGCCTCTCAGCCATAGACTGTTCCCTTTCCTAGGAGGAAACGTTGGTCACTCAGCAATGCTGTGTGCTTGCAGCTTCCACCACAAAAGAGACAGCTGTGGCTGCAGCACCAGGGTGGTGATTCTTCCCCCTCCAAGGGCAATGGTGCATTCCTTAGCGCAAGTATAAATGTACTGTTGCTAAGAGTTATTGGAACAGGATAATACAAGAAGGAACCATTGCAAGTGAAATCCAGCCACCAGTAATGCCCTGAGAGGCCAGGCCTGTGCCTCCCAGAACCTGCTCCTCCCCAGGCTTCCCCAGCCCATCTCCAGAGCGCCCTTCTCTCACCACTTTACATAAACGAATGTACCCAAGATCCTCCATCAGTTCTCCATGCAGCTGCCAGAGTGACTGCCCCCAAAGCAAACCACGTCTCTAAGGACTCTGGCCAGGCCCTCACAGCCTCCTGCCAGGCTCTTGCTATCCATCAACAGCAAGACCCCCAGGCCATCTCAATCCCAGCAAACAGCTCTGTTCCCTCCAGCCCCACGGCTTCTGTTCACCTGCGGTGCTGTCCCCGCCTCTGCCCACCCACTCATCCTGCAGATCTGGAGCAGCATTCCAGGGCCTGGTAAGTGTGCGCCATTTTGGGTTACTACGAGTCTCGCCAGGCGCGGCGGCGAGTTTTGCCCCCAACGCTCCCCAGCGCCTGCACCTGGGCGGAGAGGTAGATACAGCTGGGAGATCTTAGCCTTTTGCAAGGCAAACACCAGGCAGGAATGCCGAGAACCTCGGAGGAGGAGGAGGGGAAGATCCCCAGGTGGAGACCAAGATGCTGCTCACGCTGAGTCGTCTAGGAGACCCTTCCTAGTTTAAAAAGTGTTTATTTGCTCGGAGAACATTTCAGGAGTCATCCCTCGGAGCCCAAGTGTGCCGCCCCCCGGGAGGGGCCTGGAGACGCCCGCGCGGCCCCCCTGCAAGGTTTTCCCAGCCCTGGGCGTCCCCAGCCCTGGCACCCACCCGGGGAGCCGCAGTGGGCCGGTCCGCGCGGCCGCCGCCTCCCACCGCTCCCGCGCCCGCTCCCGCCCCCGGCGCGTCTCCTCCTGGCCCGCGCGGCGGCGGGCTCAGTCCTCAGCGGGGCGCGTGGCGAGCGGACTCGGCTTGGCACCGCTGTGCACCATGGCCCGGGCCCTGTGCCGTCTCCCGCAGCGCGGCCTCTGGCTGCTCCTGGGTGAGTAGGGCCGGGGGTCCCGGTCGAGCTCCCTTCCCCCGGCCAGCCGGTGTCCTCTAGGGGAGAGGAGGGGAGCGGCGGGGGGGGCGGGGAGCGGCAGGGGGGCGGGGAGGGCGGGCGCCGCGGGCGCACGGATCTGCTGCCCTTGAACGCGAGCCGCCCGGGTTCCAGGCTGGAGGCCCCAGGGCACAGGAGAGGCGGAGGGCGCGGACCCGGGTTGCGCTTCTCGCTGGGGAAGGGACGGCTTTGGGGACGTCGGGGAGCGGGCGTTCTGAAAAGCTTGGGGCAAGTCAGCCCTGCACACTGGAGAACTTGTTTTCAGAAGGAAAAAAAGGACGCGGGGTTCCCCAGCCCCGCTCCTCCGTTTCTCAGGCTGTGCGCCGCGGTGACCGCCAGCGCAGGCTCCCTTCCCTAGGGTCCCGCGTTGCAAAACCTGCAGGCAGGCACCTTGCAGAAGATGCAGTGTTTGGGAATCAGAACCACAGCCCGTTTGTATGGAAATTAGTCAACACTGACAATCTGTCGCATGCAGCAGTTGCTGGTTTGCAAATCATGTCTTTTCGGGACATTTCCATCGCTTTTTTTTCTTTTTTCTTTTGGTTTGCTTGTTAACTTGGCACTTTTGGCTAATAGAAATTTAAAGAAGGACGGGTCCCTTGGTGAAGTGGTGGAACATGTTTGGCTTTCCACTTGGAGGGAGAAGTGGAGATTATCAACAGTCCAATGGCCACAGGAACTGGCCAGACACTCAGCAAGAAACGGTCCTGTTCACTTCCCTTGTCTGTAACGTGTTTCTAAAATGCTAACTCAAGCCCCTTCTAAGCCGCTTTGGTTATTGCATTATTCCGTGTATTTAGCTCCCTTTTAACGGAAACGGAATAGGTTCTTGGCGCGGGAGAACCCAGTGCCCCTGGGAAGGCCGGAGCAGTTGTTTCTGGTATGTGTGGCCTTTCCCCAGAAACAGTGATGTTGGTCAGAGGCACCTGCCGCACAAGACTCCTTGGCACTGGCACTGAGCAAGCAGTGACCACCGGCGCTGTTTTTGTAGCTAGGAGAGCAGTTCGTGGCCCAACAAGGAGAGGGGCCAGGGCTTCTTGGGAGCCATGGATTTCTGGTCCCTATTTGTAAACCTCTCCAAGGGGTGGCAGATCTGCATAGAATCCTCAGAGGCCAATATAATATAAACTGAAAGCGGGTCTTGCCACTTTAGAGTTTTGGCTGAAGTTGCGTGGAAAGCAAAATCTCAGAGTAATTTTATTCTCTCCATTTGGCTTGACATGGCCTTCACTGTTTTCGTTTCCTAAGAAACAAACATTTCTTTGTTAGCAAGGCAGAGAGCTGGCTTGTGGAATATTTTTTATATAAATAACCAGATAAATAAATGTTCTTTACTAGTGTCCAGAGGCTGCACCCTCTAAAGCTTGTGTAAATAAAACACTATGTCACGATCACATATAAAGACCTTACTTGTTTATCAAGAAAACTAGTCATGTTCTGCCGAAAGTCCAAAGTCCTGTAATTTTAACATTATTTTGAGTGGCCTGGCTAATGTTATGTCTTGGAAGAACAAGCACAACTTTATGAGGTTATCAGTAAATGAATGTCATTGGAGCCCAGCTGTAATTAGTAGAATTACTGAGCACAGGCTGTTTCCTTCCCAAGCTGCAGCACTAGCCAGATCTCCTTGGTGATGAAGATTTTGCTCCCCAGAATGGCAACATGGAATTGTTTTTAAAGTACTCTAGTTTACAGGTTTGAGAACTTATCTGTGACAATTTTACAATCAAGTTATTTGTCTTAGGTAGTTATTAAGAATCTCACCATCTGACCAGGCATGGTGGCTCACGCCTGTAATCCCAGCACTTTGGGAGGCTGAGGTGGGTGAATCACCTGAGGTGAGGAATTCCAGACCAGCCTGGCCAACATGGTGAAACCCCGTCTCTACTAAAAATACAAAAAAATTAGCCAGGCGTGGTGGCGGGCGCCTCTAGTCCCAGCTACTTGGGAGGCTGAGGCAGGAGAATCACTTGAACTCAGAAGGCAGAGCTGGGATGCCACTGCACTCCAGCCTAAGAGTGAAACTCCGTCTCAGAAAAAAAAAAAAAAACTTAGGATCCATATATAGTTCTTTTCCCTCTGAGCATCCTGTGTACTCTTGTGTTTACAGGAGACTCTACATGCATTCTTAAAGGTTTGTGTATAGACACCGAAAAGCTGTTCGTTAATCAGGAAAGAAGGATGCGTCAGAAGCCCCTGGTTTTTTGAGTCCATCTTCACTCAGGGAGTGCTGGCTGGTGCTGTCACACATGAACTCAGTCATCTGTCCTGGGAAACGCATGCCTTCCTTGTCTGTCGTGTGGGAGCTAGGGGTTTTTTAATGGCTGCAACATTAATTGAAATATATGACTTTATATAAATACAAGTAGAATTGGAATGACGGGGACATCACAGGAAATGCTATGTGACTGCTTCAGATGCCATGTGGTTTTAAATCTGGACACAGTTCTCAGGCCAAAGTCCAAATCTGAAGGATTCTTATTTGCTAATCAACCCAGTGTGTTTGTTTACCCTGTGTGTTTAGCTGCAGGAGGAAATTTCTGGATTTTTGTCTTCTTTCCATAGGCGCATGCCTGTCAGTGTGCTTATTGCCAGTCCGAGGCCAGGGCTGTTGAGAAACATTTCTATCCGCAGTGCAAATGGTAGATTCAGCTCCGGGAAGTGTTTGAGGTGGAATCTTTACTTAAGGCTAGTTGGAAAAGTCTGTCCTGATTTTTTTCCCCAGAATGCACCCATTTCTTAGCTTCTAATCAGTTACAACTGGCGTCTGGCTGACTGTGTGATGCAAGTGCCGTGTGTAGTGTGAATTCCAGTGGAAATGCTGAGCCCAGAGAGTGAAGCCCCTCGGGCTTGCCCGCCAGTGCCCCCGCCAGTGCCCCCACCCCCAACTCAGGCCTAGAACCCCTCTTTCCTAATGGTCTTTGTGGTATGGTGGGCTGGCCCTCAGTGGGCCCTGAGCCAGGCCTGGCCATCCAGATGGTCCCAGGGAGGAGACTGGCCGCAGGCTGGACAGTCAGTGTTCTGATGGAACCACAGGGGAAAACTGCGTCCTTCCTCCAGGCTAGATCTGAGTGGGGCTGCCACAGTCTACCCTGTGAGCCACGGGGGAGCACCTGTCCGTGACACAGACAGAGCCTCCTGACACCTTTTGAGCCCCTAGATCGAGCTCATGCGGTACACATTTCCATCATGTGACCCATAACGTTTGAGATGGGTGTCTGTCCCTTGCAGGGATGGTGTCTGGTAGATAGCAGGCTCAGGGGGCTCCCAGAATGGCGTACCTGGGGGACTGTGGGAATCCTGCCTAACAGCCTCCTCCTCCACTGGGGACCCAGGGAGTCCTCCTGAAGGAGGAGGCGCTGCAGCCAGGAAGACAGTGGGAGCTGGGAAGGGGACAGGGGAGCCTGGGCTGCAGTGGCCCTGGTGGCTCCAGCACTTGCTGGACCGTGTGCCCACTGCCCCTGCCCATCAGTTTCTTGGTGACAAATGAAGAGGCAGAGATGGTACTGCCAGGGCACTGTCCAGTTCCCAGCCTGCCATACCCCCTGCTTACCTCTGACACATCCCACAGCAGACACATGAAGCCCCGGAGGGATGTCCTTGTCCCCAGCCCTCTCCGCTCCGGAACAGGAGGACCCCCAGCTGGGTGATGTTCCTGGAGGACCTGTTTCTCCTTGTTGAGGAGGGTGCATCAACACAGCCACCATAGGAGAGCTCCCAGCCCAAACAAAATCGTGCTCACTTCACCGAATGATGTTCTTGTGTTCAGGAAAAATATATTTTTCCTAAGATGTTTTATTTCAGTAATTTCTGCAGCATCCAAAAGGCATCATTTTAACCATCTTTTAAATCATGGGTTCTGGGTGTCTTTGTTGGAGCAGGGTCCACGGGGACACACTAGCCAGACGTGGCTGGGGTGCAGGGCTATGGGCCTGAGTCGCAGCCCCCCAGACGTGGCAGGGGTGCAGGGCTATGGGCCTGAGTCACAGCCCCGGAGACGTGGCAGGGGTGCAGGGCCATGGGCCTGAGTTGCAGCCCTCTAGACGTGGCAGGGTGCAGGGCTATGGGCCTGAGTCGCAGCTCCGCTGACTCTGCGTTCTCAGCTGTCTCAGTGACTCCTCACCGTGCTTCGAGAGTGCTTCACTGCCTCCCACGGGCAGTCACACGGTGGATTTTCTGGGACCAAGAACCAGAACCCCGAAACCCCAGGCCCTGGCCATCCACTCTGGCCTCCGCCAGGGTTAGCACCACCTCCATCCCTCACAGGGGCAATGCCCAGCCTCCCAGAACGCCCACCCCACCCACCACCCCAGGGACAGGGGGTCCTCCTCTGTGCCCCCAACAGACCCTCAGGGTACGTTAGTGTCACCCCCATACATGCCATGTTCAGGCCCCCACGGCTTGGCTCTGAGGAAGCAGCTCCTGAATTAGCTGAGAGTTCTGGAAAACCATGGGGGAAGGAGGGGAGGCAGAGTGACCTGGCCCATGGCCTGGGCCAGCTCACTCCAGGGGGTGGGGTACAGCTGGCCCAGGAAGCCCTGCCCCCTGTTCTCCTGGACCACGTACCCCCACACGAGTCTCAGGAAGGACTGTCTTGACAAGTCTGATACCACCTGGGAGGAGAAAAGTCAGTGATTTGCCCAACCATGCAAGTGTTTGCCTCGTAAGGCCTGCCGCTGTCGGGTACCCTGGCCCTAGGCCGGGAGGGGAAGAGGCCTAGAAAGCACTGCCTCTTCAACGGACACTTGGTGACTGACAGCCGGCTGGGCTCTCTCTGCAGGGATTTTCTTGCCTCTGGAGGAGACAGTTGTGAGAGGGAAGCAGGAGAGATGGACAGATGAGGGAGTGCCAGGAAAGCGCTGCACCATTTCTCCTGGAAACACCCATCTGCCACCTCACACACGTGGGACGCACAGGGTCAGGACTCTCACTCATGTGGGACACATGGGGTCAGGAGTCTCACACGGGTGGGATGCACGGGGTCAGGACTCACACACACGTGGGATACGCAGGGTCAGGACTCTCACGTGGGCCACACAGGTCAGTACTCAGAAGGGCAGAGGCCAGGGGTGCAGAGCAGCCTGCTACAGTAGGGTGTCCTACACACAACCCAGGGCAACCCCCCAGAGGATGATCCCACATCAAATGTCCACAGTGCCAAGGCGGGGCAGCCCTGCTGCGTGTCAACCATCTAGACATGTGGTGCCACTTAAATGCAGCAGGAAATAAACAGGAGACCATGGAGCAGAGCCCTGAGGAGCAGCAGCAGCACAGTCCAAGCCTGAGGAGCAGCAGCAGCGCAGTCCAAGCCTGAGGAGCAGCAGCAGCACAGTCCAGAGGGCAGAGGGCAAGGACGGTTGTGCAGAGGCCCTGCTTTTTGGAAGTTCCTAGAAGCCTTTTTGACTGAAGCATGGTGGCGAAGAGGGCTTTGAGCCGAAGCTGGTGCTGGAGGAAGGATCCATTCTCTAAGGATTCAGATCTCATTCCTAGGCCAGTGGGAAAACCTTGAAGGGCATTAAAGGGGGTGACAGGACAGAAGGTGTGGTTTAAAGGAACCCTCAGCTGTGGCCCCCAGCATGGGCAGGAGGTCAGGCAAAGATAAGAGTGGGAGGGTTCCAGGGAGTCCCAGAGGCAAAAGCGATGGACTCCAGTCCCTGGGCCTGGATGCAGGAAGTGAGCACTGAGGAATGAAGAACAGCACTTGGCAGAGCTCCTGGGGGAGGAGGGAGGGCAGGGCAGGGGAGAAGAGAGGAGAGGAGAGGAGGGGCGGGCAGGGGAGAAAAGAAGAGAGGAGGGGAGGGGAGATGACATCCCGGGCCACAGCTAGGGCTGCCAGGAAACATGGTAGCCCCAGGCAAACTGGAATTTCAGATAAATAAGGAGTATAAGCCTGTCTCATACAGTATCAGGGACATACATCAAAAACCACCGTTTCTCTGAGATGCAGATTTCACAAGGCATCCTATCATTTGCTGCACCTGGCAGACCCGTCCTCAGCAGCCACATGGGGTTCAGCGTTCCCCTTGGATGCTGAGGGGTGATGGCACATAGGCAGGAGTCTGTGCAAATCTAGGGCTCAGAAAGAGGTATGGCCAAGATAGGTGTTTCTGGCAGCAGCAGGGCCTGGATGATGTCAAATCCTTGCTTGGAGGGATGGCCAGTAAGAGTGGGTGGAGACAGGCCCAGGCTCCTGGTGACTGGCCAGGGAGGACAGAGAAGGAAACGGGCCCCAGGCACCACTGGGTACCTTGACATGATTGGTGGCTGGGGGAGGCAGATGGCAGGGTCCTTTGCGGAAGAGGCAGCAGCGAAAGCTGCCCTTAGGAGGCAGCGAGGAGGTGAAACCAGAGAGCATGCCTGTGGAGGCTTCCTCCAGTGCCTTATGGTTTTAAATACGCAAACCTTTGATGCATCTGGAATTTACCTTCATTTCCTAGCAATTTTTCTCAATGGCTAAATATTTGGGGGATTTTCATGGTAGTTGCACTGAAAGTATTAACTGGTCAGGGAGAGTTAAATCAAGACCACCGGCTCAAGAAACAGCGGTCTGTTTTTCCACCCCCACATCTGCATCCAGGCCCTTCCAGAGATTTCGTTCTCCTGCAGATGACTCATTCAGTGTCTAGGAATCTGGTGCTTTTTGGCCATGACCGTGAGTGGGATATTTTCCCCCAGTTTATTTTCTAGCTGGTCGTCGCCGGCTAGGAGGAAGCTCCCCTTCTGCATGTTTGTTTGGTGACTGTTGTCGCCCTGTGCCTGTTTTTTTTATTTCAGTTGTTTTGCTTCCTGCTTGGCTTTTTCAGGCTGGTCATAAGGTCGCCCGTAACCTAGGGTGGTCCTGCCGCCTCCTCACAATTTTCTGTGTTTTGTTCTTCAGTCTTACTGTGTTGGAGAGCGACTCATTGCCGAGTAGGGGAGTGACAGCAGCTCCTTCCTTTGCTACTGGTGATGACAATACAAGTGACCCTTGAATAACGCAGGAGTGGGGCGCCAACCCCCCACATGGTCAGAAATTCGAGTGTAGCTCTTGACTCCCTGAAAGCTTAACTACTAATAGCCTACTATTGCACAGAAGCCTTACTGACAACATTATCAGTCAATTAACCCATATTTTGTATGTTACAAGTATGTATACTGTATTCTTTTTTTTTTCTTTCTTTTTTTGAGACTGAATCTCCCTGTTTTGCCCAGGCTGTAGCACAATGGTGCGATCTTGGCTCACCACAACCTCTGACTCCCGGGTTCAAGCAATTCTCCTACCTCAGCTTCTCCAGTAGCTCAGATTATAGGTGCCCGCTACCATGCCCGGCTAATTTTGTATTTTTGGTGGAGACGGGGTTTCACTATGTTGGCCAGGCTGGTCTCAAACTCCCAACCTCAAGTGATCCACCCGTCTTGGCTTCCCGAAGTGCTGGGATTACAGGCGTGAGCCACTGTGCCCGGCCTATACTGTATTCTTAGAATAAAGTAAGCTAGAGAAAAGAGTTATTAAGAGAATTAGACCCAGCATGGTGGCTCACGCCTGTAATCCTTGCACTTTGGGAGGCCACGGTGGGAGGATTGCTTGAGCCCAGGGAGTGGAGGTTGCAATGAAGCAAGATCACACCACTGCAATCAGCGTGGGCGATAGAGTGAGATCCCATCTCAAAAAGGAAAAACCCACAGAAAATATATATACTTTTCATGAAGTGTAAGTGGATCATCATAAGGTCTTCATGTTGAGGAGGCCAAGAAGGAGGAGGAAGAGGAGGGGTTGGTCTTGCTGTCTCAGTGGCAGCAGAGGCAGAAGAGAAGCTTAATATAGGTGACCCACAGTTCAGAACCATGTGGTCAAGAGTTAACACCTTAAACCTTCTGTCTTTCTCCTTTGGGGCCAGATGCTTTTTTTTTTTTTTTCCTGAGATGGTGTCTCGCTCTGTCACCCAGGCTGGAGTGCGATGGTGCAATCTCAGTTCACTGCAAGCTCCGCCTCCTGGGCTCTTGCCATTCTCCCGCCTCAGCCTCCCAAGTAACTGGGACTACAGGCATCCACCACCGCACCCAGCTAATTTTTTGTATTTTTTTTTTAGTAGAGACGGGGTTTCACCGTGTTAGCCAGGATGGTCTTGATCTCCTGACCTTGTGATCCGCCCACCTCAGCCTCCCAAAGAGCTGGGATTACAGGCGTGAGCCACCGCACCCAGCGGGCCAGATGCTTTTTCATTGTATTTTTGCGGGGGTAGGGGTGGGAGAGGGATGGAGAATGCGTCTTCTTCCCATGTATAAAGTAAGCTTCTGTCATGTGAAGGAAGAACCATTCGATGTCACACAGCAACCTGCCAAGCTGGGCATTGCCTCGGTGCTGGCAGGCCGCTGGCACTGGTGAGGCTGTGACACAGGAGAAGTGATCAGAGACTGCAAACCTACCGTGTTTCTGGGATGAATGGAGTGTTCCTTCATTCCTGTGCAGCCTTTCCGCAGCCTCGGGTGTCTGTTGGCCGCTGTTTGTTCTGAGTGTGGCTTCGTTCTTCCTGAGTGAGCTTGCTCTGTACTTTCCCTTGGGAGTTTTATTACCAGCTTTGGGTTTTCTTCCCAAGATATGGGTTGTGGACCTTTATTCTTTTCCTGTGTGCTAGGACAGTCAGGATGATGGAAATAAGCAGTTCCTTGAAGATCTAGAGGGTCTTCATTTTCACCTGCAAAACCACCGCGGCCAGGCTCCTTTTCATGGTCTAGATAATTGGCAACCTTTTCAGAATCTTTCTGGTGTTATTGGTCCCTTTGGGTTTTCCTTTTTTTTTTTTTTTTGGACGGAGTCTTGCTCTGTCGCCCAGGCTGGAGTGCAGTGGTGTGATCTCGGCTCACTGCAACCTCCACCTCCCAAGTTCAAACGATTCTCCTGCCTCAGTCTCTCAGGTAGCTGGGATTACAGGTGCCTGCCACCACGCCCAGCTAATTTTTGTATTTTTAGTAGAGATAGGGTTTCGCCATGTTGGCCAGGCTGGTCTCAAACTCCTGATCTCAGGTGATCCACCTGCCTCGGCCTCCCAAAGTGCTGGGATTACAGGCGTGAGTCACCGCACCCGGCTGGGGTTTTCTGTGTCTTGTAGCAATGATGTTGTTTTACATTTTCCTCTGAAATTGTTCATTTTATCCAACATATCATTATGTGGATGATTATTTTTCTAATTCCCTCTACATCTGTGAACATTTGTCCTTTTCAGTGCAATTTTGTGACTTTGTATTTTCATGTTATTTCTTGATCAGAATGGACAGTGGTTCATCTGTGATTAGTCTCCTCCCCACTGATTCCTGCCCGCCTCCCCCTCAAAACAAAACCAGTTCTTGAGTTTACTTATCCTACACTTTCTTGAATGCCTAACGCATTTGTTTTTGTTCTTTCTGGCGTGGGAATGAAACGTCATCAGTTCTCTGCTTGGCAGCTTGGCTGGATCCCTCTGGATTCTCTGTGTTTGTGGTTTCTGTCTCCTCTGTAGCACGTGAATTGTTTAGAAGCAAGTTTTGGCAAATCTCAGGGGCTCGGGCTTTTTGGTTTCTCTCCCGGTACTCATTGCTGGTTTTATTGAACTGTGGTTGGGGCAGAACAGGAACCACAACCACAACTTAGTGTGCATTGCGGGTTCTTTCTTGTCTTGCAGATTTTTCCTGTTGTAAATGACCCATAAGCCCATGGGAGGACTGTGGTGTTTTTATGCATCCATCCCAGTCATCATATTAAATTTAATACTTAGGGCCTCCGTATCCTTATTTTCGTCTTCCCCATCTGTGCACATTGTGTGAAAACCCTGCACTGTGTTTGTGATCCTGCCTACTTTCCCTGGGCACATGTCACTGTGTGTTCTGTGCAGGGGAGAAGATGGGGAATTCCATATGTGACCCTGACAGTCACAGCTTCGTAGTGACTTCTTATAGCCTAACCTCTGTCCCAGTCAGGCTTTTTTAATTGCAGTAAAGTATACACAACATAAAATGTACCATCTTACCTATTTTTAAGTGTACAGTTCTGTGCCACTGAGCACACTCATATTGCTGTACAACCATCGCCACTATCCATCTCCAGAACTTTTCTCATTTTGCAAAACTGAGACTTGTCCCAGTTAAACCCTAACCTCCTGCTGATTTACCACCTCCCCCAGCCCCTGGACCCACGATTCTACTTTCTGTCTGTGAATCCGACTACTCTAGGAACCTGTATAAGTGGAATCATACAGCATTTGTTCCTTTGTAACTGGCTCATTTCACTTAGCCTGATGTCCTTAAAGTTCTTCTGTGTTGTAGTGTGAGTCAGAATTTCCTTCCTTCTGAAGGCCAAGTAATATTCCACTGTTATGGATAGACTACATTGTGTTTGTCCATTCATCCGTTATTCCACTGTTACGGATAGACCACATTGTGTTTGTGCATTCATCCATGGACACCTGGGTTACTCCCACCTCTGGCTGTTGTGTATCAGGCTGCTGTGAACATGGGTGTGCAGATATCTCTTTGAGACCCTGCTTCCAATTCCTTTGGGCATATGCCCAGAAGTGGGATTGCTGGATCATCAGGTGGTTCTGTGTTTAATGTTTTGAGGAGCCGCCACCGCGTGGCTGTGGCATTGTGCATTCCCACCAGCAGTGCACAAGGCTCTGGTTCTCAGGGGCCGTGTGAGGCCGCCTCTGCCACGCTGCCGGCTCCCTGGCACGCGGTGGGGGAGCCAACCTTGGAGCGCTGAGCCGGCAAAGAAAAACCATCTCCACAGCCTTGGCAAAGCTTGTGGTTTTGTTTTCGATGGTGGCCGTTCTAACAGGAATGAAGAGCCATTCGTTACTTCATACGTGGACAGCGGCAGCTTTGTCAGGGACAACATGGTGGTTTCTCATTGTATAGTCTTTTTTCTGTGTCATGTCCCGCCACCCATCTTTTGGATGTTCCCCGGAGTCACTTAGCTCTTTGACCTGGTTTAGCATCCGGTTTTCTTGTGGATTTTAGGGACACGTTAATGTTGTTTACCAAATCCCGGCGCCTGCCCTGAGGGCCTGGTGACCCTGGGCAGGCCGCTTCCCGTCCCGTGCAGCTCTGATCTACAGGACAGGGCGGTGTGGGAGCACCCATGTCCCGGCCTGAGGACTCTCCAGGCCTCGGTGGGGGTGGTGGCAGGGCCTGGCCCACGCGGCTCCCTGATGCTGCTCACCCGCCCTTCTGGCTTTAAGAAGTGGAGCTCTTCTAACATCTTATTTTCCATTTTCTTTCCTTAATACTTACAGGGGCTTCCTAATTTTTCTCCAGGTCAGTATTTTCCTTGTTCTTCTCTGGTAATTTGAAAGGTAGACAGTATGTTTTTAGTTCAACCTGTGTTTTATTTTATGACTTAAAAAAAAAAATGAGGATTTCTTGACTTCTCAACTTCAGAAATGAGGAGTGCCTGTTGACAATGCATAGAATTTTACTGAGTGGCAGTTGTGGACAGGACCAAGGCTGGGGAGGAGGATGGAGGGTGCTGTGTGCAGTCAGGGGTCTGCCACCAGGTTCCTGAGGTTGGAGGTGAGGCTGGAGGCTGCCACAGTTATCCGAGTGAGGACTTGGAAGGGCCTGGGCATTCCCAGTAAGAGTGGGCAACACAGACCAAGACGGGGACAAAGAACTGTGCACAGCACCCCCATCCGGCACAAAGCAGGCACTTCGTGGGGGTACAGGCTCTGAGCCCAAGAGAGGGGATGGTGGGCTGGAATGCAGTGCTTTGCTGTCTTTGAGGCCCAAAATCAGGTGACAGTGGAGGAGAATCTACTTGGTGGAGGCTTTGGCGGGGTAAGCAGCTGTGTGGGTGGGAGGGGAACGGCCCGGCCCTGGCCCACGGCCCCAAGGACCTTTCCTCTTCTGACAACCGCCCCGGCACTGGATGCTCAGAGGTGTCAGCGCATGGCGGGGAGTTTCTCAGCCTGGGCTTGAGAAGTTGGAATGAGAGGGTCTTGCTGGAGGAAGGAGAATACCAAGGTGACCCCTGGAGAGACAGGACTTTAGACAGAGCAGGGGCAGGGAGAGGGGGAGCTCAGACTGCTGAGTGCTTTCACTCTAGAGGATGTCAAGTTTGAGCCGGAGGGAAGCACTGGGGAGATATCCTGGCCACGCAGGAAATGCCAGGCCGTGGTTGACACCTCACGCGGGCACTCGCATGCCTGAAACAGACCAGGCCATGCAGGGAGCAGACACTCACCAGGGGCGGAGGCCTCGCCACCCACCAGAGACAGATCGTGGCAACTGAAGGGGCCCAGTTCAGGAGAGCCAGACATCAGGGAGGCAGGAGCCGGCGTTCCTGTGGGCTGGGGAGCTCCGGGTTCCTCCACCACACCCCTGCCCCAACTCCCTTGGGCCCTGGGTACTTTCACCCTTTGGAACAGTCGTCCCCAACTCTCTTGGTCCTGCCCCTGACAGTAAAATAATCTGGACATGCTCCTCCAGGATTTGCTTATAAGTTAGACCCCTGTGCCACTGCGCTATGTGTTATAAAATGTTTGCAAAAACAGGCTTCTTTAAGCCCAGGAAGTCAAGGCTGCGGTGAGCCGAGAAAGCACCAGTGCACTCCAACCTGGGCAGCAGAATGACACCCTGTCTCAAAAAAAATAAAGAAGGAAAACCACTAGATATGGTGATGGTTGTGCAACTTCGTGAATTTACTAAAAATCATTGAATTGTCTATATAAAATGGGTGAATCTGTGGTATATAAACTATACTTCAATAAAGGTGTGTTTTAGAAGAGAAAAAACATAGGCTTCTTTGAAAGGAGAGATGCTGAGAATAGTGTACTACAGTCATGACCATCTTTCCGCCCTCCTGCAAGGGTATCGTCCATGTCTTAAGGACGGTAGCGGTTCTTAGCGGAGGCTTCAGGATTGAGTGTGGATCGAGCCTGCGCTTAGATGGACGATGCCAGTCCCTCCGCCCAGGAGGGCCTCGCACGGGGAGGAGAGGCAGCTCGGCAGCCTGTTCTCAGCCTGCCCTGGTGCTGCCAGAGGCACCTCGTGCTCTCTTCAGTCCATGCCCCTTCGCAAAGGTCGCCCACTCAGTGGCGGTGACGATGGCCACACACCCACTCTCCCAGGGCCCCTGTACTGCTGGGCACTAGTGTGGAGTGGCCAGGTGACTGTCCAGGTCGTGGACTCACGCATGCCCAGTGAGAGCCCCCGGAAGCCACTCCTGGGAAGCCTGAGGGAGGCAGACACCCTGAGGAAGCCCGCCTTCAGCCGGGGCTCCTGGCCCAGGGTCTCAGGGCCTCCACAGACAGGGTCACCCATAGCCTTTGGGGCTGCTGTTGGGGTCTCCGCAAGAGGTCACTGACCTCATCATGCCTCCCACGTGTTCTGAGATAAGCGTGCCAGGGATTGCATCTGGGCTCTACCATTCCTGGGCTGTGTGACTCTTAACCTGTCTGAGCCCCTCTGTCCCTGCCATAAGGGTTATTTGCGAGGATTAAATAGGCTAATAGTGGCCAGGCACCGTGGCTCACACCTGTAATCCCAGCACTTTGTGAGACTGAGGTGGGACGATGCCCAGGAGTTCAAAACCAGCCTGGGCAACGTGGGGAAACCCCATCTCTACAAAAAATAGAAAAATTAGCCGGGTGTGGTGGCATGTGCCTCTGGTCCCAGCTACTCAGGAGGCTGAGGCAGAGGGATCGCCTAAGCCCAAGGAGGTCAAGACTGCAGTAAGCCATGATTGTGCTGCTGCACTCCAGCCTGGGCAACAGAGCAAGACCCTGTCTCAAAATAAATAGGCTAATGGATGTAAGGGACTTAGGCCAGGACGTGGCCTGTGAGCTGAAGCTATCGGCATCTTGGACTGGCTGCTGGGAGGGGAGCAGGCAGGCTTCAGGAATTTGCATGAACTTGTCCTAGAACCTGACCTGCACTCTCCATTTAGCCACCACCCCAGCTGGGAGGAGGACAGTGATGGGGTCTGAGCTTCTCTCTCTACAAATCTAAAATACACAGCTACAGAACTGGCCTTTCCTGCCCCATGTGGCACAGACCAAACGCGGACATCAAGTGCATTGGCTGGGTCTGAGACCCATCCGCTCTGTGCCTCTTGTCTCCTTTGTCCAAACATCTGATGAGCTGAGTCCAGGGGTCCCCTGTGGGGGGCCCGGCTGCCCTGTAGTTCTGTCCCCACTCTCTCACTTTGCTTGAGGGGCCCTCCACCTTTGGGGTGCCTGCTATGTATGCTTTTTTCAGGGGCGCTGGCCTGCTGTGGAGAGGAGGCCATTGCTCTGAACTCCCCCAAGCAACACTGAGTTCCTAACTTCTGCACAGCTCGAGGAAAGGTTCCTGTCTTAACACGCCGAGTGCGGAGTGAGGAATGCAGCCGTCTACCCAGCAACCTCTGCACACGGCTTTTGAAAGACATGATTTATGAATGATTACATTTGCAGTCACACAGAGGAATGGAAGCTATTTGGCCCTGAATGGCTTGTTTTAAAACTTTGGCAATTTATTCTGTTTTAAAACTTTGATGTTACCTCTCTCTCCAAGGAAAGAAACCGCATCAGTCTCGTTTAAGAAAAACCCAAGCATTCTTCGCCTGTACCTAAAAAATGAAACAGGTTTCCAGATTTGCCTGAACGGCTGCCCCTGGCCTCATCCCAGCTGTGGGACTCTGGGCTTGCATAGGGTGGGAAAGAACGGGCAGCATTGGTCGGGGAGGGCTCTGTCCCTAAGGAGCAAGGGACATGGGCTGGGCATGGTAGTCCCGCCCCTTGGGAGGCACAGTGGCTCTTTAAGAGAGGTGGGGGATGCATCCAGGAGAGACCAGCCCAGAGCCAGGCCAGGGTCAAGGCCACCGGACCAGCCCTGCAGCCAGACCAGGACAGGGGGCTGCATGGGTGGTGGAAGCTAGAACTGGCTGGGCTGCAGGACAGGAAGGCCCAGTAGGTTGGGGGCAGGCAGCTGCTCTGGACAGCCCAGGGGACTGCAGGAGACTGACCTAAATATGACAGGGAAGGACACCCTGTGGCCTGGGGTGAAGGGATCACTGTCATTGTTTCTGACCCCTGCACCTGCACTCCCCTCGCCTGTTGGGGACCCCGCCAGAAGGAGCAGCTCGGCCTCCCCACGGGGACTGGCTCTGCAGGGCGATTGTGCAGACCCCACTTCCCAGACCCTCTTGGGGACTTGGGAGCCACCAGCGTCCCTTTACCAGATCCTCCACCACTCACACCAGCCCCAGTGGTTTCTGTTGCGTGCAGCCGAGGATCCTGACTGAGGCACAGACGTGCCTGTTCATCTTCATTTGTCCTAACAGCGGCTCTTCCAGAGGAGGAGGGGAGTCCGCAGTGGTTTGTGACCCTGGCACCCAATCTGTCCACTCCACGCAGGACAGTGTGAGGCACACTTGCTTCACTCCCAGGCAGAATGGCCACTGAGAAAGCCGGATATGGCTGTCTTACTTATTTGCTGCTTCATTTGACAAATATTAATGTGCAAAGCCACTGGGTGCCAGGGAGGATGTATGCATGAGTCAGAAAGGAGTGGGAGATGAGAGGGCGGCCAAGAGAGTTCTGAGAAGAGAAAGAGACCTTCCACCAGCCCTGAGAGAGGCTCTGAGGAAATGGGCTGGGGGACAGGGTGGGGGATGGCTTCCCACAGGTAGGGTCAGCCGGGGGCCTCTTGGAGGACAGGGCAGCGGAGGAGGGCAGCGGAGGAGGACAGGGGCCTGGGATTCACCAGAGAAAGGCAGTGAGCGGGGGTGGGATGCCAGGAGCAGTGAGGGCTGGGGGACAAACAGAGGGACGATTCTCCAAGTGCAGCTGGACAGGCAGCCTGGAATTCCTTCCATGAGTTGACGAGTCAGTGTCTGAGTCCTCCTGAGCTCCTAGGAGCCCCTGGGGCATCACTGTCCCCATTAGGTGGGCTTTCCTAGGGGGCATTGTGATGGGGCAGGTGTCAGAAATAGCTCTTTCTCCAAGGCTGCCCTGACTGTGGGTGAAAGAAGCCCCCAGGGTGGGGGTGCATCCACAGTGGGACCAGCCGGCCCCAGGGTGCACTCACGGTGCTGGTGTGGACACAGTGGGGACACACCTGTGCTGTCAGGAAGCAGCATGCCCTCAGGTGGGTACAGAGACTCCTGAGGGGTCCCTGGGGCGCTGGGGGGAGACTGTTCTGCCCTCAGCTTTCCCAGGGGCAGGTGCAGCTCCCTCTGTGGCCACAAACTCCAGTGCTGGGCGCTCATGCCAGGGGTCAAGGGTGGGTGACCTGCTGGAGTGGGGGGCGGGGGGACTCCGTCTTGCTTGCCAGCAGGTCCTGTCCTGAGCTCCTCCAAGGGGCTTTTTCCAATCCCAGCCTTCCATGCAGGCTCAACCACACCCACATTCCTCCCTGGCTTCCTGGGCTAAATGTCCCTGATCCAACACACCTGGCTCTTTGGGACCCACTCATGGCCTCGGCCCAGGCCAGCGCTCAGCCTCCCTGGTCAGCACTCTGCTCTCTCTAGCAGCTGTGGGCCAGGTCAGTGCCCAGGTGTGCAGTGTGTGGGATCTGTTCACCCTGACACCAGCCACTGGGCCTGGAGTGGTGCTCTGCGACAGCACCGCCACCCCACCCCACCCCCGCATGGCCATCTGCTCGCCCTCCCTCAGGTGCACCTCCAGGGACATCAGGCCCTTCCCTGTGCTTCCCGCCTCCCACCTGGTGCCCAGACCACTTGGTCTGCTCTCTGGTCCACACCACTTCCAGCCATGGGACTTGGGGCCCGGTTCTGAACCCCAAAGCCTCAGTTCCCACATCTGTAAACTGCCGATCGCAGCCAGATCCACTCTGAGGTGGCTGCCGGTGAAGAGCTCCAGGGCGCCCAGCGCATCAGGGCAGCTCCAGCTCCTCTGCGTTCTACTCCGCAGCCTGAGGGGCCTCTCAAGCTCACACCCCTCCCTGGGCCATGTGCCAGAGACTGGTACTGCAGAACCCCCCCAATCTGCCTGCCCAAGGGCGGCCACCTCTCCTTGGGTGGGCTCCCTGGGCCTGAGGCTGCAAGGGGCAGCTTGGTGTCCTCACTCATGAGGCCCAGGGTGGGGCCAGGCGGCAGGCTGCAGGGTCTGGGTGCCCCCAGCGTCTCCCAGGGCAGCCCTGGCCTCCTAGCACCAAGCTCCTTCCAGGAATTCGGAAGGGCCAGGCCAGTAGGGGTGGGGCTGGGGGTCACCCCAGGCAGAGGATACGCAGCATGGCCTGGGGGGAAAAGGAGGGAGACCTGGGGATGGTGGGAGGACCAGGAGCCAAGCTCTAAACAGGGAATGCAAAGCCCCTGCGCCCAGCTGCCCTACAGATCGGCCAAGAAAGCTGGGCTCAGCCTGAGGGGGAAGAAGAGGCCTGGTGGGTGGGGGACCAAGGTCCATGCTCTCCCCGCCCACCCCCAGCCAGTAGCAAGCTACGGGGTAAATGAGTGAATTCTGATTCTATGAGGGGCACCGCTGGGCAGGTCACTTTTGCTCTGGTGTATGGCTTGAGGCAGGAGGAGGGAGCACAGTTCGTGATTCCATTTGTCAGCTGGGTTCATAGCCCGCAGATATTTAGACAGGAGACGTGCCTGCAGCTCCTGGGCTGGGGGGGGCACAACACAGCCCAGCCCATGCCCAGGTACCAGCGGAACAGGGGCAGCCAGGCCCCTCTCATGCCGCCCATGCCTGGGGCAGCCCAGTGGCATTGTGGGATGGGAAGTGCCCTGTCCCAAGCTGGCATGGGCACTGAGGGCCAAGCCACCTTTAGCAGGCAGGGAGGGCCTTTGCCAGGTCACAGAACGATTGATGAAGAGCGTCCACTTGGAGCCACAGTTGCTCTCTCCAGGGGTCTCTCAGAGGCCCCATTCTCATGGAGCCTGGGCTGCGGGGAGCGGGTGGGCCGGCGGTGATGCCCTTAGGCCTCTGCTGCAGCCCATCACCTCTTCATGGTCATGTCTGTTGCAGCCCATCACCTCTTCATGGCCACTGCCTGCCAGGAGGCTAACTACAGTGCCCTCCTCCAGGAGCTCTGCCTCACCCAGTTCCAGGTAGACATGGAGGCCGTCGGGGAGACGCTGTGGTGTGACTGGGGCAGGACCATCGGGTGAGTCCCATGGCCGCTGGTGGGCAGGACACGGTTGGGGAGGGAGGGGGTAAGTGGGGGAGGGGTGGACCACATGGGGGCCATGGAGGATCCTCTCTAGACCCCGGAAGGGTTCTTCCCCGGGGGGTGCCGGGATGAAGACAGAGGAGGGGGCTGGTGGCAGGTGGATGTGAAGAGTGGCGGTGGGAGGAGGCCACGGCCTCAATAATCTCCTCTGGGTGGATGGTGGAGCCCTAAGGCAGGGGATACAGAGGGTTCAGACTGGGCCATGTCCAGCCAGAGATGCCCATGGCCTCTCCAACGGCAGGCGCCTGGGAATGACTGACAGTAGGGTCTCGTGCCCAGGTGGCCAGGTCTCTGACTGGAGCCTGGCTTCAGGGACATCCCTGCTGGTTCCCTCTATCCCCGTGGTCAGGCCAAAGCTGTCCTTCCTGGCCCCACCCTGTCCAGGGCTAAGAGCTTCTGGTAAAGGAGCAGGCTGTCACCACCCACAGCCCCCAGCAGGACGACTTCAGCCAAACCCTTCCCCACCTGGCCCGGTCCTCCTGCCCAAGGGCCCTTCTTCCCACTTGAGGGACTCCCTCATTGCCTCCCTCAGCCTCCTGGGTACTGGGCCCCCATCAGCAGGCCTGGGGGTTCTCCCCAGCAGGCCCAGGCTCCTCTGCCTCCAGAGCAGGGATCAGAACTCGGCACGTCTGCGATCGACTTTCGAGTCCTTGTTTCTGCCTCCGTGGGAGGTGCTGGGGTGTCCTGGGGCTGCAGTGGGTGAGTAGTGGGGTCCACAGAGGGTGTGTGGAGCTGACGGCCACCGCCTCCCTGCCACACGAAATTCACATAGAAATCTGTCTATCGGTTCACAGCGCAGTGCAAGTCCTGGTGCCCCACTGATGACAAGCGCTTTCCGCAGTGCCTGAGAGAAAGGGAGCCCTGGGGACCAGTAGGGAGGGCCAGGGGCAGGGAGGAGGCCCTGAGGAGGGTCTTCAGGGAGGAAAGGTTGCACCAAGGTCCCACACCAAGAGTACATGTGGCTGTGGTGTACCCTGAGGGTCCAGGACACACCTGGCACATGTCTGTGGGATTGAAGATCCCTGGTTGGGCTCATCACCCCTCCCCTGTGGGCTGCGGGCTGGTGTGAGCACAGGGAGAAAGCCCATGGCTGGGTAGCTCCCACTACCCCTCTGGGCCTGGGTTTGGGCCTCCCTGTACCCTCAGAGCCCCGCTGGCCACAGCCTGCCCTCTTCTCTCTTACTGAGGCTGGCAGATGAGTGGCCTCTGTTTTCTCCCGTCGGCTGTGTGCCCTCTACCTGCTTCATCCACCTCGGGGGACTCCTTTGGTCCCAGCAGAGTCCATGCTCAATGCACTGTTGTTGAGGCAACTCTCTACCTTGGGAGCCCAAACTTTTTAAAAAGTAGGAAGGCGGCCGGGCGCGGTGGCTCAAGCCTGTAATCCCAGCACTTTGGGAGGCCGAGACGGGCGGATCACGAGGTCAGGAGATCGAGACCATCCTGGCTAACACGGTGAAACCCCGTCTCTACTACAAAATACAAAAAAACTAGCCGGGCGAGGTGGCGGGCGCCTGTAGTCCCAGCTACTCGGGAGGCTGAGGCAGGAGAATGGCGTGAACCCGGGAGGCGGAGCTTGCAGTGAGCTGAGATCCGGCCACTGCACTCCAGCCTGGGTGACAGAGCAAGACTCCGTCTCAAAAAAAAATAAAAATAAAAAATAAAAATAAAAAAATAAAAAATAAAAAATAAAAAAAATAAAAATAAAAAGTAGGAAGGCATGGGGTATATGCAGGTGTGCATCCTGGGATTTAAACAGCGGAAACTCCACAGCCTCTGCCCCGGTTTGGGTGGGAGAGTTGGTGCTCCCAAAGGTGGGAGGGCCAAAGTCACGGCTCCAGCCTCAAAGGCCCCTGATGAGACACAGTGAACCCGGGAGCCCACCCCAACCCTCTGGGGTCTCTGGGGGCCTGCCTGTGCCCTCAGCAGGGTCTCCTCACTCTGGGGTCTCTCGGGGCCTCCCTGTGCCCTCAGCAGGGTCTCCTCACTCTACTGTACTCAAGGCTTCTCCAAGATTTCAGGGTCTCCTTTTCTAAGCTGAAAAATGAGTTGAGCAGGGAGAGGTTGTTAAAAATCAGAACAGCCTGTTCTTTAGGCTAACTGGCTTTCTGCCACAGCTGAGTCATTTGTATTTAAATTAAGATTGCATTTTATTACGATCCAGGGACGGCACAGTGGGGGCCCCTGGAGAAAAGCACTCTCCCCGGCCAGCTCTGTGGAAGTGATGGTTGATTTGTGTGGATTGATTGTGAACAGAGGCCTGGCAGAAGACAGCAGGGTAACGCACGCAGTGTTCTACAAGCAGCCATGTGGGGCGTCCTTAGAAATGGAAGCCACCACAGATGGCTTCCGACAGTGCCAGAGCGCAAACAGGAATAATTAGCCCTGAGGCCAGAGAGTTCGCCATCCTCGGAGGTGCCGAGTGGCAATAGCTGGAACTGGAGGAATTTTCTTTCTTTTTTTTTTTTTTTATTATTACACTTTAAGTTCTAGGATACCTGTGCACAAGGTGCAGGTTTGTTACATATGTATACATGTGCACCCATAATGGGTGCAGCACACCAACATGGCACGTGTATATATATGTAACACACCTGCACGTTGTACACATGTACCCTAGAACTTAAAGTATAATAATAATTTTTTTAAAAATCTAGCCAGGCACTGTGGCTCACACCTGTGATCCCAGTGCTTTGGGAGGCCAAGGCAGGTGGATCAGCTGAGGTCAGGAGTTCCAGACCAGCCTGGCCAACATGGTGAAACCCCGTCTTTACTAAAAATATAAAAATTAGCTGGGCGTGGTGGCACACACCTGTAATCCCAGCTACTCGGGAGGCTGAGGCAGGAGAATTGCTTGAACCCAAGAGGTGGAGGTTGCAGTGACATCAGATCATGCCACTGCACTCCAGCCTGGGCAACAGTGAGACTCCATCTCAAAAAAAAAAAAGCTGGGCGTGGTGGTGAGCACCTGTAGTCCCAGCTACTGGGGAGGTTGAGGCAGGAGAATGGCGTGAACCTGGGATGCGGAGCTTGCAGTGAGCCGAGATAGCGCCACTGCACTTCAGCCTGGGTGACAGAGCGAGACTCCGTCTAAAAAAAGAAAAAATCAAGATATTTTAGGAACCAGGAAGGAAAAGTCCACATCACAACAGCATCTCAGCAGGTCGGCCCAGGCCTGCCAGCCCCTGGGGTCTGCATTTGGCAGAATGATGCCCCCCAGAGATGTCCATGCCTAATTCCTGGAACTGTGAGTGTGTCACATTACACAGCAAAGGGGAATGAAGGCACAGACAGAACTGGCGACACTAATCAGGTGGCTTTGAGATGCGAGAATCCGGATCATCTGGGGGGCCCAGTGCTATCACAAGGCCCCTTAAGTTGGTCACAGGCTTGGCTATTGGATAGCCTTTTTTGTGTCTTTTTGACATTGCCCCTGACTTTTTTTGAGCACTTTCTTTCTTCTGGTACCACAAGATGTTCCAGGCTTATCTTATACATTTTGTGCCCCAGCCCTGAAGTCAGTCATTTCCCCAAGGAACCCTGGTTCCTTTTGTTGGAGAATGGTATCTAGAGACCAAGCCATATATGTATATGTGTGGGTATACACACACACCAGGGATTTAGATGGAACCCATGGAACCATGTAGGTGCTAGAATAAAACATGGGTGAATCTCTGTTTAAGCCATGGTATTGAGAAAGGCTGGGTAAAACAATATTGTTTCAAAAAATTGGCTTGCCTGATCACGGGGCCCAGCAGGCCAGCAGGCTGGAGGCTCTTGGGAGCTCATGCAGGATTCTTGAGGCAGAATTTCCGAACGCGCTGGTAAGGCCTTCCCGTTGGCTGGGCGAGGCCCCACCCCCAGCATCAAGGATTATCCCCTTAAAGACAGCTGATGATAGATGTTAACCACATCTCCCAAATACTCCCACAGTGACATCTAGATGTGTGTTTGACTGAGTCACTGGGTACTGTACTCTGGCCAAGTTGGCACATAAAGCTAATCATCACACTGGTTCCAGGGGCAGAGCTCCCTGCGCAAAGGTGTGTTCAGACAACTGGCACTGTCCCTCCTCCTACTGCCCCTTCCCATTTCTCTCATTCCTTTCACCCTGTTCCCACCCAATTCCTGTGGGCAACTTATCTCATCAGTTTCTGGTCTTTCTTTCCTGTATATCTTTTGCACAAATGAGCAGATGCCTGCATTTTTTCTTTTCTTTTTTTTTTTTTTTTTTTGAGACGGAGTCTCGCTCTGTCGCCCAGGCTGGAGTGCAGTGGCCGGATCTCAGCTCACTGCAAGCTCCGCCTCCCGGGTTTACGCCATTCTCCTTTCTCAGCCTCCCGAGTAGCTGGGACTACAGGCGCCCACCACCTTGCCCGGCTAGTTTTTTGTATTTTTTAGTAGAGGCGGGGTTTCACCGTGTTAGCCAGGATGGTCTCGATCTCCTGACCTCGTGATCCGCCCGTCTCGGCCTCCCAAAGTGCTGGGATTACAGGCTTGAGCCACCGCGCCCGGCCGCCTGCATTTTTTCTTATATCCCTTTCTTTCTTGTATAAAGGGTTGTGTACTAATGACACTCCTTTGTACTTTGGTTTTTCTTCACTTAACAGCATAATCTGGAAATCTCTCCTTGTCAGTGCAGAGGGAGCCTCCTCCCTCATTTTTACAGCTGTATAGTACTCCGCCGTGCAGAGTTTTTCAGCCATTTTCCTTTCAGCCGGGGCAGAAGCCAAGCGAGCGGAGGCACTTAGGTTGTGGCCAGTATTTTCCCATTTCAGCATCGACGTGAGTGGCCTCGTGCATCCGTGTTTTCCCAGCACCAGAGCTGACTGTTCAGAACAGATACCAGAAGTGGAGTCGCCGGACCAGAGGTGAGAGCAGGAGGAACGTGTTAGGTTTGGCAGCGTCCCTCCAGAAGGCTTATGCCAGTTTGCGTTCCCACCAGCAGCGTGTGGGGTGCCCGTTTCCCCAGACCCACCAACAGACTGTTTGTCGTACAGTGGAAGTGTCGCTGTCTGATAAGTGAGAAACGATGTCTCAGCAGCATGTGCATTTGCATTTCTGTACTTAGGAGCGAATCTGAACATCTTTCGTATGTTTACAGGTCGTTCTTTTATCTTTTTGGCAAATTGTGTCTTTTCCTATTTTCTATCAGGTCCTTCTTAAAGAGTTCTTTGGATGTGAGATGAGGGTTAGGCCTCTGCCTCTCATGTGCAGTAGATATTTTCTCCTAGTTTGTTGGTTGTCTTTCAACTTTGACTTTTGGTGTTTTTGTTGCCACACAATTTTTTTAATGTGGTCAAAACCATCCATCTTTGATCGCCTCTGGAGTGGAGTCATAACGGAAAGCCGCTCCCCACATTCAGGGAAAAGAGGAATTTGCCAGGTTGTCTCTATCCTGTGTGATGCCACTGCTTCCATCCAAATCCTTGGCCCGTCAGAGTTTATTCCAGTTTATTCCTGTGTATGGTGTGAACTGTGAATCAAATGTTACCTTTTTCTGGATGGGCTACCCAACTGTCCCATTTATGCAAACGTCCATCTCTGCTCCCGGTGACCTGAGATGACACCTTCGTCATGCACTAAGTTTCCCTGTGCACTTGGCCCGTGCCTTCTTAAATCGTCCCTTTCCCAAACCTTCCTCATCTCACCTGAATCTCATATTGATTTATTCTCCAAACTATCAGTGAGTCCTCCCCGCCTGCTGAATGTTTACCTAATTATCCCTTAACTTATTCCAAGAAACACGTTTACTGTAGCTGGCGTTTATTACCACGTGCCGGGCTTTGTGTCGAGCACGTAACTTACATTGACTTATTCAGGTCAGCAGCAGCCTGGCGGAGGCGGAGCTGTTGTGATTGCTGCTTCACCTGCCTAGGCTCGCACAGCTGGTACCCAGGGCGCCCTCCTGGTTCCCAGTGGAGGTGGAGGGATGCCCTGCTGCCATATAACTGTGGCCTCCTGAGATGGGGATGCCAGCCTTCAGGTGCTGTCTCCACCCTGGCAACGTCCCTAGCAACCTGGTACGGTCCATCACATTGAGACACCAAACCTGGCAGTGGGCCAAGGGCAGCCTTCCAGGGGTCTCCTATAGCAGTGAGGGTCTGGGGTTCTAGGGTGGGCACATTTGTCCAAGTGATTGGTGGAGAAGAGGGCCCTGGAGAGAACACAAAGGCACAAATAGGGTGAGAGGCGCTAGGCTGCCTGCAGGCAGGCCATCACCAGGTATGGGCCATCGCCAGGTGTGGGTAGGTGGCACTGTGTCTGCTGGATGAGCGGGACCCCAAAGTGAGGCCGACCGGCAGGCAGCCAGACAGCCGGCTGCTCTCAGGGGCTGCTCCTGACCGAGCAGGGTCCCAGCTGGTCTCAAGGACTGTGAGCCAGGCAGGTGACCTGATGGGGGACGTAGGCTCTGGGAAAGGCCCCTCTCTAAGCCAAGTGCAATTGAGGCTTGGCAGCTGGGGCAGAAGGCAAGCAAGCAAAACCAGGCAATTATTGGGGTCTGGTATCCAAAACCAGGCTGACATAGAGGGCAGGGGACTCTGAAGGCAGGAGCCTCGGGGCCAGAGCCGCCACATGCCTGCTGCCCAAAGTCACAGCTGTCCTGGGGCCCTGCGCTGGGCCTGCAGGTATCTTGGTGTATGGCAGAGGGAAGCTTCCAGACTCTTCTGAAATCAGAGATCTCATTTAACAACAACTGTGTGTCAAAGGGGACTCACCTTCCCATGAGTGACACAGACAAATGCGGCCGGCCAGCCTTTTGTGGGATACACACACAGCAGTAAGTGGGGACTGAGACATGCTCGTGCCAGCTCCTGGTGCCGGCCTGGCAGGCTTGTCTCCTCTATCAAAGCAGATGGGAAGGAGGGCCCCTGTGACCCCTGCTTTACTCGGGACATTGAATAGAAGTAAAAAGTGAATGGAAGACTCATGGCCTGGTGCAGTGGCTCTCGCCTATAATCCCAACACTTTGGGAGGCCAAGGCAGAAGAATTACTTGAGCCCAGGAGTTTGGGAACAGCCTGGACAACAAAGTGAGACTCCATCTCTATAAAAAAAAGTAAAAATTAGTTGTACATCTTGTTGCACACCTGTAGGCCCAGCTGCTTGGGAGGCTGAGGCAGGAGGATCACTCAAGCTTGGGAGGTCAAGGCTGCCGTGAGCCACGATGGCGCCACTGCACTCCAGCCTGGGTGACAGAACCAGACCAGGGCCTGTCGTGGGGTAGGGGGAGGGGGGAGGGATAGCATTAGGAGAGATACCTAATGTAAATGACGAGTTGATGGGTGCACACCACCAACATGGCACATGTATACATATGTAACAAACCTGCACGTTGTGCACATGTACCCTAGAACTAAAGTATAATTAAAAAAAAGAGAGAGAGAGAGAGAGACTCCTCTGCACAGAGTCATTCTTGGGTCCCTGCCCTGGCTGTGGGTCTGCTTTTTTTTTTTTTTCCTCATTTAGGGTTTGTAGCCACCGCACTTGCCCTTGGATCTTAGGTGCCCGGCGTGGGTCTGCACGCAGGTGCTTGCTGGGCTCTGACAGCCCTTGCCCTGACCGTGACCCCGCTCCTCTGCTCATCCTGTTGCTTTATTACCTGGTTGGTGGATTTTGTCAGGTTGTTTGTTGTGAGCAAGGCTTGGGGGTGATTCCTGAGCCCTCTCTAACATGTGCGGGGTGTCTTCCACTCAGCTGCATGGAACGGGTCCCTGAAAAGTGGCCGAAGAAGCTCAGCGGGGCCAGGCTCCCCTGCAAGCTGGTTGGTGTGTCATTTACCAGGGGTTATCATCTTATTAAGCTGCAGCCTTGGTTTGCTGATGGAGGCATGATGTGATTTAGTGTATTAACTGGGGCTGCAATCTAATTTGAGGAGGTATGGAAAACATGACAAATGTGTCATCGGGAACTCTCAGTTCCAGAGACCTTCCTGTGGGTGCAGGGGAGGGAGAGAGAAGGCAGAACAGACAAGAGAAGAATCTGGAATGTGCTGGACTCAGCTATAAAACACGGGTTTTAAAAAGCCTCACATCAGATTTCCTCACCCAAACAAGAAATGCTGGTTGATTTAAGAGGGAAGTGGCCACACCTATCCCACCCCACCCGATACAGCTTCAGGGTCTGAGTGCCATCTTAGGCAGGGGAAAGGTGTCCTGGGGGAAGATGCCAGAGGGATGGGGCCACAGCCTGCCCTGCTAGGCTTCCGAGGTCACTGGGCCCCAGAGAACCAGACTTCACTTCCATACCAGCTGGGATGCCCCCATCCCTCTGCCCTAAAGCTTCCAGGTTTGTAAATACTGACCATGGCAGCCTCAGGTCACCTCAGCTTCGGTTACCTGAGGCTGCCACTGTGGATCCTGCCCTGCCCTGCTGACCCCGTGCTGGGCAATGATGGGCCCTCCCCCAGCCCCAGGAGCTGCCCAGAGGATGGGGCTCCAGGCCCCTGGGAGTGGGGCTGCAGCCCGGCGTGGTAATTGCGGGACAGGAGACAAATGTCTGCAGTGCCTGCTGTGGTATTGTGGCTCAGCGTGGCCAGCGCCAGTCATGACGTTCTGGGTCTACACGATGTTGACTTGGGCAGGGTGCACCAACACCTCGGGGTTCTTCCCAGCCTGCTGCATCTCCCTCCTGCTGCCTTCTTTGTGTCTCCCGCTAAAAGAGTCAAGTCAGGAAATTCTTCAGAACTCAGCAGCAACATGGGAACAGCTGCTTGTGTTTTGAATTTGAGCAGGAACTGAGAGGCAGGCTTCTTCTGAAATCACGAGGGCTCTCTGGACTGAGGGCGTGGCGTCCTCCTGGATTCCTGCTGAGCTCGATACCCCGCGAGGTCTCGGGATGGGCTGTTCACAGAGTCCTGCCCGCCGCCTGCCCCTGCCCCTGCCTGGCCTGGCACTGGAGCCCCCCTACCTCCCTGAGGCCTGTCTTGCGCATCAGGAGCCCCCAGCACAGCATCTGGGGCTGCCTCGGTGCCCTCGTGGGTTTGTTCATGGAGGTGTCCGCCCTGGAACTTGCTGTGTGCCCACGAGCACTGGGGCTCCTCTGTGCTCTGCTGGTGGCTGTGGTGCTGTTGTCCCTGTGTGTGCTGATGGGATAGCGTGGGCTCCATGGAAGGCCCGCAGGCGCGGACAGGACAAATGGCAGTGCCCAGCACAGCCAGGTCTCAGAGGATCCAAAGGTGAGCACTGCCCAGGCTGAGGCTGCCCTTCCTGCCCACCACCCTCCCTGCCCACCACCACACCATCTCTCCTGCCGTGCCCCTCTCTGTGTGGTCTGCACGGGGCGTGAAGCCAGTTCTTGTGAGGAAAGGCCTGGCTGGATGCCTGTTCCCCACCCTCTGCGCCCCCTGGGTAGGAGAATCTTTCCAGGCATCTCCAGAGCACACCCCAGGGACACAGAAACCCGGCTGCTGACCCCTGACCTCCCGGGGCCTTCAGCGCTGACAGCCAGCCCAGCGGGAGGTGGAGGAGCAGGAAGAGCCCCTGGGAGCCGGGTCCTCAAAGACTCCAGGCTGTGGCTTACAGAGAAGGGGGCGGAGGAGGAGAGACGGAGGTGGCTGTGCCAGGAAAGCCATCCAGCTCGCGCAGTCTGGCTCCCCTGAGGACGCCACTCCCGAGGCCTGCACAGGCATCAGCTGGAGTGCCCGGTCCCCATGGGGAAGGGCTGTAGACACAGCTGTCCAGAGCTGGGCAGGGTGGGGCAGTGGCTGGGGATATGCCGGCCCTGCCCAGGCCGCCCCTTGGGGGTGTCATTCCACCTTCCCCGAGTCTCCTTGGCGCGAGTGGCCGCGGTTGTGCAGGGAGCTTCTGCTGGTTTTCAGCACTGGGGAAATAGACCAGGGCTCAGAGTCCTTGGCAGCCGCCCCTGGAATGTGTTCAGGTCAGGGTCGCCTCACTTAACATGTGTGCTCCGTGGCGGGTTCTGATGAGGATCCCCAGAGGATCTGATGACACCTGCCTGCTGGGCTGGGGGTCTCTGGGATGGGGAGGAGGAGCCCCGTTTCCCTTCTCAGAAAGCTCTGGGAGAAATGCATCTGTGAGGACCCACAGCAGAGGAGCCCTCATGTTGGGGGAGCTTGGAGGCTGCGGCTGGGGCGGGCGACTGCTGGCCTCACACCTCCACACCCAGGGACCACTGTGTCGTCCTCGGCACCTTTTTATCTGAAGTCTTCTGGCCCTGGGGGGAGGCACAGATGGAGAGACCTTCTCCAGACCCTGGATGACTTAGTGCTGAGTGTGGCACTGAGCCCACCATGGCATCTTTCCCGTCAGGTGATTAACTGCCTGGTTTCACATCCTCCTGAGTTTGGGGATGAAATCAGGCCTGTGCGTCAACATGAAAGGTCAGAGATGGGGTGACGCTAAGCAGATCCCGGCAGTGAGTGAAAGGGTGGGCAGGTGGAACGTGTCTGGTGGTGGGGGCTCGTTGCAGCTCAGCATCCACCCCTGCCTCCCCTGTGGACACTCCACTGCGGCAGCCATGCCCCCAGAAAGCCCTAGAACCATCCAGGCTGTGCAAATGGGACTTGGCTGTCCTGGGACACAGGCCAGCTTGTGCACACGGGCTTCACTGAACCCCAAAGGCAGCCTCCTGGGTTGCCCATGGGGAAGGGGTGGGAGTGGGGGAGAGAGGATGAAGATGTGCCCTAGTGTGCGATACCTCTGGCTGTGGGTCCTGTGTGGGGAGGGCAGCGGGTGGAGTATGGAGCAGATGCCCCTTCCTAATGCTGACCTTCACTCCAGCCCCCAGGCTGGGCCATGGCACCTCCCAGAATCTATCCATTCATCACTCAGATGGTAGACATCTCCCAGGCACAGGCAGGGCCAACAACATTCTCGGTCCCCTGTGGGAGGGCCTCCAGGGAGCAGTGGCACCTCGCAGCCTTCCCCGTGCATAATTCAAGGACACTGAGTGTCTTGCGGGACCTAAGCACAGGGTGCCCTTTGGGCTGCGTCCTGGGACAGGCCTTGGGTCTGAGTCCACTCTTGTTTCAGCTTCTTGTCTCAATCAAAAAATGGAGCATGCACTTTCTGAAAAAGAGATTGAGTTTACCCTCAGTGCCCAGGCAGTGGAGGCCGCCTCCCTCCAGGGCAGGCCACACCGGCACGCTGTGGTTCCCTACTCCTGCTCAAATTAAAGCCATTTCCCGGTTCTTGCTGTTAGAAACTATGCAGCTGGACACAGTGGCTCGCACCTGCAATCCCAGCACTTTGGGAGGCCAAGGTATGTGGATCACTTGAGCCCAGGAATTCAAGACCAGCCTGGGCAACATGGCGAAACCACGTAGCTACCGAAAATGTAAAAATTAGCTGAGTGTAATGGATGCACCTGTAGTCCTAGCTACTGAGGAGGCTGAAGTGGGAGGATCGCCTCAGCCCAGGAGGTTGAGGCTGCAGGAAGCCATGGTCATGCCACTGCATTCCAGCCCAGGTGACAGAGTGAGACCCTGTCTGAAATAAATAAATGACAACACTATAAGAACTTGTGTACATATATCCTTTGTTGTTTTTTTTTTTAACATTAATTTTATTGTTAAACATTCCTGGGAGAAATAATTCATGTAAGTGGGCTTACTGTAGCATGTACCATGAACATTCTGTGGTTTTGGGGGGTTTTTTTGAGATGAAGTCTCGCTCTGTCACCCAGGCTGGAGTGCAATGGCACAATCTCAGCTCACTGAAACCTCCGCCTCCTGGGTTCAAGCGATTCTCCTGCCTCAGCCTCCCAAGTAGCTGGGATTACAGGTGCCCGCCACCATGCCCGGCTAATTTTTTGTATTTTTAGTAGAGACAAGGTTTCACTATGTTGGCCAGGCTGGCCTCAAACTCCTGATCTCGGGTGATCCACCCACCTCTGCCTCTCAAAATGCTGGGATTACAGGCGTGAGCCACCATGCCCGGCTCAAGAACCCATTCTGTGGTTCTTGATAGATTTTTGCCAGTTGTTCCTCTAAAGAGTTTTACTAGTTTATAATTCTATCAGCAACATATGAAAATGCCTATTTCCTCATAGGTTCATGAGTATTGAGTTTGTAGAGATTTTGTTTTTGCAGGTCAAAAGGAGATTTCCTCTTTGGTTTTAATTTGCATGTCTTTGGCAATTAGGAAAGTTGAACTAATCTCTGACAGTTATTTGGAATTTGTTTCTTCTCAAGTGCAAGTTACGTCACTATGACCTTTCCTGTTTGTCCTGTGAGTCACTGTGCTTTTTTCCCTTTTTTAAGACTTTATTTTTTAGAGCAGTTTAGGTTCACAGCAAAATTGAGAGGAAAGTACAGAGATTTCCCATATGCCCATTGGAGGTATTTTTAATCTTCTTTTACAAATTCTTTTTTTTTTTTTTTGAGACGGAGTCTCCCTCTCTTGCCCAGGCTGGAATGCAGTGGCATAATCTTGGCTCACTGCAACCCCTAACTCCTGGGTTCAAGTGATTCTCCTACCTCAGCCTCCTGAGTAGCTGGGACGACAGGCACCCGCCACCACGCCCGGCTAATTTTTTGTATTTTTGGTAGAGACGGGGTTTCACCATGTTGGCCAGGATGGTCCCAAACTCCTGACCTCAAGTGATCTATCCGCCTCAGCCTCCCAAGTTTACAGGCATGAGCCACTTTGCCCGGCCACAGATTCTTGAAGAATATAAATATTAACTGTTTGCCATTGTGCTCTAAATATTTTCTTGTTTCATTGGTGTTTCTTTTGATGTTCATTTTCCACATTGTAGTTAATTAGCTAATCTGTGAACACATGGATGCTCCGATTCACCCCTCATCAGTCAGTGGCCGTGTGATCTCTGCATAACTGTGACTGTCCGCAGACTCCGTTGTCTCAGTTGTGAGAGTCATACGCCCACAAGATTATCTTCTGTGATTTTGTAGTTGTTCTGTGTTTTGAAATGATATTTATCTTCTTAACACAGTGGATGGACAGAAATGTATTTCCTTCCCACCTCAATTATCCTAACAGAATTTGTTAAATAATGTTGCCAACCTCCATTGTTTTGTGTTGCTTAATTTAACACATAATACCTTCCTATGTGCATTAGAGTCTATTTGAAATAATTTTTACTTACATTTTGGGGTCGTACCACGCCATTTAAATTACCGCAACTTTACAATATTTCCTACAATTTAGAAGGCCTCTCCTACCGTGTTTCATCATATTTTACATTATGTTTTGCATGCTTTGATATATTTTCTGCCTATTTTTCCAAAAGAACTTAAGAATCATGTTGCTAAACTCCATAAAAAGTCATTGCAGCCTCGACCTCCTGGGCTCAAGCAATCCTCCCACCTCAGCCTCCCAAATAGCTGGAACTACAGGCATGTGCCATGACGCCCAGCTAATTTTTGTTTTTTGTAGAGACGAGGTCTCCCTATGTTACCCAGGCTGGTCTTGAATTCTGGGCTAAAGCAATCCTCCTGCCTCAGCCTCCCAAAGTGCTGGGATTACAGTTTGATGGGTTGTTACCTGATACTGCTTTTTAGCGAATAGTAGGCAAGCTACCATGGACCGTGGGGACCAGGCATGCAGTGCCAAGTGGGGCCCACCTGCAGGAACCCCGCTGGCTGCATCCCTCCTTCAGCACTGTGAGCCTCTGTGGCCTCCCCAGTAAAACGGGTGTAGAAAGTGATGAATAGGCCGGGCGCGGTGGCTCAAGCCTGTAATCCCAGCACTTTGGGAGGCCGAGACGGGCGGATCACGAGGTCAGGAGATCGAGACCATCCTGGCTAACACGGTGAAACCCCGTCTCTACTAAAAAATACAAAAAACTAGCCGGGCGAGGTGGCGGGCGCCTGTAGTCCCAGCTACTCGGGAGCCTGAGGCAGGAGAATGGCGGGAACCCAGGAGGCGGAGCTTGCAGTGAGCTGAGATCCGGCCACTGCACTCCAGCCTGGGCGACAGAGCGAGACTCCGTCTCAAAAAAAAAAAAAAAAAAAAAAAAAAGTGATGAATAAGGAAGCTCCGGATTTTCCTCTTTGTGTTTCCTTAATCAGGTTTTAGGGTTAGAATCATGTTTGCCTAATGGAATAGATATGCTAGCTGAGCATTAGAATCAAGGGTGGGAAATAATTTTTTTTTTTTTTTTTTTTTTTTTTTTTTGAGACATGGTCTCACTCTGTCACCCAGGCTGGAGTTCATTGGTGTGATCTTGGCTCACTGCAACCTCTACCTCCTAGGTTCAAGTGATCCTCCTGCCTCAGCCTCCTGAGTAGCTGGGACTACAGGCGTGCACCACCACACCCGGCTAATTTTTGTATTTTTGGTAGAAATGGGGTTTCACTGTGTTGCCCAGGCTGGTCTCAAACTCCTGGGCTCAAGTGATGCACCGGCCTTGGCCTCCCAAAGTGCTGAGATTACAGGCGTGAGCCACTGCACCCAGCCAGAAATAATTTGTGATGTGAGAATTATTTATTCCTTAGAAGTTTGAATGAATTCATCACTAAGACCATCAAACCTCAGTAATTTGGGGGATTTCCTTCTCCAGTTACTTCCTCCACTGTTGATTTATTTTGCCTCTCTAGCTCTTGTTTTAACAGTTGTCTTCATCTGTGTTTATTTGGCCTGTGTCCTTCAGATTCCTCAGTTAACTGAAACATGATGTGTAGTATTTCTTTACATGTTTAATATCCCTTAGATTCAAGTTTATGCCTCCATTTTTGTTTTTTTCTGCTTTTCTTCTTTCCCCTTTTTTTCTTTGTTTACATGTTATTTCATTCATCAAAAGGAATCGAGGAGGCCCACTTTTTAATTAACCAAACATGCCCCTTTTTGTAGTCTTTAGAAAATAGGCTACATTTTGCATCACCTTGTCTTTTCTAAATTTTTTTTCTTTAACTTTTATCATTCACTTGCCCCCTTTTCCCTTTTTTGAAATTGCTTCTTTCCTAAGATATGATTTAAATCCTTAGTTCATCATTTTTCTCACTTTTCTTGAACATAATAAAGCATTCAAGGCTGTGATGTTTTTCTCTAAGGACCTTCCTCATTCATCACTTTCTATAGATTTTGATATGTTAGTTTTTTTCATTGTATTCTTTTTTTTTTTTTTTTTTTTTTTTTTTTTTTTTTTTTTTT